>NC_143566.1:7022500-7630000 GCF_054136105.1 Typopeltis vanoorti
GGTCTTTTTTGTTTCAGTCACCCCTATTATGTCGATCTGGTACTTATCTAATTCCTCAGCTAGCTCCATTTCTTTGCCATTCAGGCTTCTTACGTTGATAGTACCGATCTTTAACTCTGGTGATGTTGAGTTGGGGTTTGTTTTCAGATTTGTTCCAGTAGCTGACTTTTCGCTGTTCGCCCTGGTTCCCTGGCGAAAACAACGGGGGCCTTGTTTAACCAGGCGACGCCCCAGCCGGGATGAAATTTTGTCATGTTGTACCATCATTTTTTATTTTGGTTTAACCAATAAGAATACAATTTGGTCGGCTAAATCCCAAATTGCCAGCCCATCCATTCCTCTTCCATTCCTCTCAAAATATGCATGTCACATTCAAAAGGATGAAATACTCATTTGCTATCTCAACTATATCTTCCACAGCAGTTATCCTTTTACCATTTTCTACAACTAATATCATTCTTTCATTATCTGCAGGATACATATTGAAAGAACTCCCTAGAGGTTTTTTGGCTTCATCAACTAACCAATGCTCATTTTGTACCTTGCTACCCATATCAATCTCCTTGCCTTTTCTTTGTACCCCTCATTGGAACTGATTGATTATTACCACCTCTCTTATGTTGCCTCCATAATGCTTTCTTCTTCTTCTTCCAAACGGCATGTCCACCTCTTCATTCAACTGTTTTGCACATATATATTTGATCTCTGGACTTCTGAAATGCATTTAGACATTGTCTTGGCCAAACAGTTCCTTAAAAAGTACCAGGCAGCATTTATCTTCTTTCAATTGAATTCTTCATTCCATGATTAGCTACACTGTGTCTTGAATTTGTCATAAAGAGAATACCACCATTGTAAATCAAATTCTGAATCTTGGTTCTCATTGAACTCTCTAACACTTTAAGCATATCACCTGACACAGGGCTGTTGCCCTGTGTCAGGTGATATGTGTCATAATTGCCAGCTTTGTAGTTACATGCCTATCCTTTCTGCACTTGGCCATCAACCACCCAGATAATCACTTCATAACCACTCTCACCAAACAGAGAAAGAGTTGACACCTCTTATGTTGCCTCCATAATGCCTTCTTCCAAACGGCATGTCCACCTCTTCGTTCAACTGTTCTGCACATATATATTTGATCTCTGGACTTTTGAAATGCATTCAGAGATTGTCTTGGCCAAACAGTTCCTTCACAATACCAGGCAGCATTGATCTTCTTTCAATTGAATTCATTCAATGATTAGCTGCACTGTGTTCTGAGTTTGTCATAATTGCCAGCTTTGTAGTTACAGACTTATCCTTTCCACACTTGGCCATCAATCACCCAGATAATCACTTCATGATCACTCTCACCAAACAGAGAAAGAGCTGACACCTCACTTATATAGAGGAGTTGATCAAATCCAGCACTCCCTATCCTTGTGTACTCCATCTCTACTTCCTTTTTTTACCATTTCTGTCTTCATGAAAAATATGATACCCTCAAGTATTTGTTCCTCAAAAACTTGAGAAATTAATTTTCTTTTCTTTACTTCCACATACTATCTCATCATCCCAATCTATACTGCCATAATTAAAATCACCCGTTTCCTACTTGCTTGGCTAATTTGCCTACACATTTCATGGTTATTGCCTTCCACATTACAAGGTCTACAGTAAAACCTAAGTATTTCATTCTACTCACCTCTATCTCACACTATACTGCCTCAAGACCACTTCCATTATTTCCCCCTTGCATCGGTATAACTTCTTTTCTATCATCAACAGCCATCTACTTCCTTTCTTCCTTATTTTAGCATTTCTGTCTTCATGAAAAATATAATACCCTCAGTTCTCCATTCCTGTCAGGATGTCATCCTCATCTAACCAGGAAATATAGAGAATAATTATAGGCTATTAATTTTAGTTTGTATAAAATATTTTACAAATATCTGGCTTTGGCCAAATATGTAACGATGGAAAGTATGGCTATGGCAATTAAGTGGGGTGAAAGGGTGGATGAGATGATTGTGATGGCGGGCACGAATGACTTGAGAGGCAGTGTAAATAGAGTGGTGAGAGATCTGAGATTCATGCTTGAGTTTGTACAAAAAACACAGCGAGGAAAGATAGTGTATGTTACGTAGGTATGATAATAACAAGCTGAGCAGAAGAGCAGTAATAATGAATAGCGTAATAGACAGAATATGTCAGAAGAGAGGATTGGAATATGTGGAAGTTTGGAGGGCATTTGAGGACAGAAAGTAACTGCATGCAAGAGATCACTTGCATTTGAATGAGGAAGGACACAGGCATCTGGAGAGATCGCTGTTTTCTGAACGAGTTGTGTCAATTTAGGGAACCTAGAATTCCCTACATTGGGTGGATGGTAGCAGGGGCGGCCTCTTGTGGGAATGGATGCTTGGGGGAAGGGGAGGGATGCCATCAGGTAACACTGAGTCCAGTGTGGTCTGGAGGGGATAATGACAGGTATAGCAGTGACATTTTTATGCTTTATACTAATGCTAGGAGTATCCGGAATAAAGGAGATGAATTGGTGGTGCTGATAGCATAAGCCTCGCCAAAGATTATTGGGATCTATGAGACGTGGTTGATGGAAGATATATAATAGCAGGAATTGAAATAGCAGGGTACAGCATTTTGGCAGGATAGGAAAGGAAAACGTGGTTGTGGAGTACTGCTTATGATATGTGATGACTTATATCCTCTAAGAGTGAAGGCTTTGAAAGACAGTGACACTAGAATTCCCAAGGTGGATAGTAGCAGGGGTGGCCTTTTGTGGGAATGGGTGCTTGGGAGAAGGGGCCAAAGATTATTGGGATCTCTGAAACAGAATATGATATAATAACAGGAATAGAAGTAGCAGGGTACAGCATTTTTTGGCAGGATAGGAAGGGAAAATGCAGTGGTGGAGTACTACTTATGATAACTGATGATATATATATGTCCTCTAAGAGTTGAGACTTTGGAAGGCAGTGACACTAATGTTTTGAAAGCATATGGTGTGAGGTAGAGGTGGGTGAGACAGGATATGTAGTGGGGATTTTGCTACAAGCCAATTAGCACAGTAGGTGGGGAGCATCTATGTTAAGGGGTTCTTGCTTTAGTAATATGATTGCCTTTTATAATAAAGTGACAAGAGCAGTTGATGAGGGAAAGGTACATACTGCCATTTTTTATTTTTATTTTGTAAAGGCATTTGACAGGTGCCCACATAATAAGCTGATATTTAAGGAGCACATGGGTTTAGATGTCAGGTTAGTCAACTGGATTCAGGACTCTATGCCCGATAGGTATCAGAGAGTTGTGTATGGTGGGGTAGTTTCAAGGAGGCAGAGAGTTACAAGTGGGGTCCCACAGGGCTCAGTACTGGGACCTATATTGTTTAACCTTTATATCAATGGCATTGTCAATGGATTGTAGGGAGATATATTCAGTTGTTTGCAGCTGATGTGAAGCTGGGAAGGGTTATTAGTAATAATGCAGATGTGACAGCCCTGCAAGAGGATTTGAATAAACTAGACAGATGGGCAAGTGAATGGGGATTTCAGTTTAATGCAACAAAATGTAAATTCTTGAAGTTTGGGATACATTGATGGGAGGCTGCATACTCAATTGAAGGAAGTAGGGAAGACAAGAGATCTAGGCTTGATAGAAAACTGAAATTCAGGGAACATATTGCAAAGGTGGTGAAGGTAACCCAGGGGATTGCTGCCATACTGAGAAGGATGCCTACCTGCAGATATAAAAGAGTTATCATTCCATTGTATAAGACCCAGATCAGACCACACTTAAGACTTTGTTCTCAAATTTGGTCCCCAGGATTTGAAGGGGATAAATTAACTATGGAAAGAGTACAGAGGCAGATAACAAAGATGGTTTCTGGACTGTACAATGCTAGTTATGAGGATCGTCTGAGGGAATGTGGACTGTAGAGTTTGGTAGATAGAAGAAGGAGAGGTGATATGATTGAGACTTTTAAACTGTTGAGAGGTAGTTACAGGGTTGACACCCCTGGAAGTTACGAAAGGAAGCTGTGAGCAAGAGGGTAAGGAGTGGTTTCTTTGCATGGAGGGTGGTTGAACCATGGAATGCACTGCCTGATAGAGTAGTGAGAGCAAGAATGGTCAATGAGTTCAAAAAGTGATATGATAGATTGTGTTTCTTAGAAAGTACCGCTCACTGAGAGTCTTTTGACTCCACGGAGACCTGAATAATAATAATAACGTGAAAAACACACCAAATGAGCAAAATACTGAAGCAAACCCAAAATATTTGCATCCCTAACAGAAACTTATAAGTTGCTGAAGGGAGACTGTAAGACTGACAAAAAAATTTCAATACATTACTAACAGAAAAAAGAAGGAAGTTTTTATTCAGGGTCTCCCTGCAATGTCTTCTGACTCCATGAAGATATGGTATAATAATAATAATAATACAGTAATATACTGTTTATCCAACCTTCAAAACAATGATCCTTTAATTAGCTCACACATGTTTTACACCTAACTTATTCGATCCTTCAACAGTGAGAGCAGCAAATTGCCTTCCCACTGTGATTGGATAAATTCTAGTTTACTGCAATAAACTAGTCAATAGCACAATACCAATGCTTTGAGACTTGAAAAGCAGTATTATCAGGGAAAACCATATCTGTGATATATATGATAGATTGTGTTTCTTAGAAAGTACCGCTCGCTATGAGTCTTTTGACTCCATGGAGACCTGAATAATAATAATAATAATGTGAAAAACACACCGAATGAGCAAAATACTGAAGCAAACCCAATTCATGCCAGAAAAAGAAATAATTTCTCAACTACACACATTATTAGCTGATGGAAATATGAAGCTTCTACCTCAGCCATGAAATGAACAGTATGACCTACAAAGTCAACCCTAAGTCAACCCCCCTTGGTGATTTATATCCTATTCAGTATTTCATTATTTCTTTATGTATATTTATGCCTACACATAAATAAAGAAAGAAGAATTCTATAGATATTTTTCATAAAGATCTGGAGAATGAAGTTACTGAGAAACACATTATGAGGAAAGCTGTTCCAGAGGCAGAAGGAATGAATGAAGGAAAGGAGAAGTGGTTCAATAAATGCTGGGAAGCTGCTGTTCTTGTTTTATTGGGTCCAACAGTGGTAGAAGTACAAGTGCTAAAAAACTGTGTCTGTGAGATAAGGGCTGAAGTTAGTCTGTGAGAGAAGAATTGCCAATGAGCTGAATTTTCTCCTCCTGACAGCATCAAGAACTTTTAGGGATATTTTAAATATCTATAGGCAAATTTAGGACTTGTATATGATTAGTAGATGGATGGGTGTAAAACAGCTTCTTGAGGGGGGAAAGAATACTTAGTTTTTAGAGAGGCTTAGAATGCTACTGATGCAATGTGTTTATGCCAGGAGAGGCTGAAAGTAAATATCACTCCAAGATGTTGTATTTCCGACGAACTGTTGTACTATATTTGCTTTGTATTCTATCTCTGATCAAACTGCTTGCTTTTTCCACATTGATGACGATGATAATGTACTGTTATTTTCATATGAAATATTTGTTTGTTAATTTTTCAATAAATCGGATACTGTCTAACTTGTTTCACTCTCAGCCACAGCCTGTTGACTGGAAAGTGGGTATCCTGTCTCCAACTTGGCTACTGGTTTGTCTACACAATGCTTAATCAGTAATCTAATGTATTGAAAAGGTATCACAAATTCACATAAATTTATGGATGATATTCTGCATCTTCCTTTTTGGGAATGATGTTAGGAAACCAATATAAAATGTTTTGCATATTTCAGATGATTACTGAATTTAAAAAAAGACTCAATTATAACCAGTATTTATTTATATGTTTTGTTCATTTGTTCTAAATATTTTGTTAGCCAGGTTGGGCAAATAAATAGTATATCCTGTTCTCTAACAACAGGCTATAGGATTGAATCCTGCAGTGGGTATGCATGTTATAAATGTCTTCGGGGGAGGGGGGGGGTAAGGTTGTAGCTGATCTTCATTGCCTAATATAGTGCTCGCTGTTTATTAGCTCTCTAAAGTGGCTTGAAAAAATAACATGTGCAATCTCTAGAGCAGTGTTTCCAGATTATCTAATAACTGAATCAGAACCATGTAGTCCTGATGTTGAGGATTAATAAGCATATAGAAGTATCAGGGAAGAAGGAATTTATGTAGAATTATAAGACAGGCAACACCGACATGGAAACTAGTTTGCAGCACTACAATGGTACACTGAATAACTCAAGTGAAGATCAAGAGATTTGGAGTCAAATCAATGACTTAGAGAAAATTAAAGGGGAATTGCAGTTGAAAAAGATTTTGGAAGACACATAAAGAAAGTAAGACAGAGAAGAGTTGCATGAGGAATATGAGGATCAGGCTAGGAAAACTAGTAGTTTTTCTAGCCTGTCACTTTTCCTACTAATTGTAAGGATATAAAAATTAGAATACGAGAAGAAACTAGCACTGCAATCCAAACAGAATCCCAAGAAGTTTTTTTTCTCCTATACTGTGAGTAAAAGACAAAATGATTATGGACAAATTACCTTACTGGATGGAGACTGGACTTGAAGGACCAATTCCAGTGACACAGTTGAGTTACTTAATGATCATTTTTAGAGTGTCCTAGTTCAGAAGGCTTTATTCCTAGAAGGAAAATGAGAGGTGAAGTGATAGAATTGAATGAAGAGGATGTATTCTGAATACTGAGGAAGCTAAACATCTGTAAGATAGGGAGAGACTAGATGGATTTCACCACATTTTAAGGGAAAGTACTATGAAACTGAAACATGCCATTAACTCGGCTGTTTAATGAAAGTTGCAATGGGACAAGTTCCTAGAAAATGGAAGCAGAGTAAGAGATAGTGCTATCACATAAAGGTGGTGAAAGAATGGAGTTATCAAATTACAGGCCTGTTTGTATTTCTCCTCTAGTTGTTAAGATTTCAGAGAAACTGGCTGAGCTTGTATATAGAATTGTGCAAATGAGGACAATATTATTTAGGGGGTGCTATTATTTTAGAAATATGGTCATCCTTTACAACAGAGTAACAAGAGCAGTGGATAAGGAGGAAGGGAACAATGGCATTTTTTTGAATTTTGCAAAGGCATTCGACAGGGCACCACATGGCAAGTCAGTTTTTAAGTTGCAACATAAGGGTTTTGATATTAGTTTAGTGGATTGGATTAATAACTGGCATTCTTGGATTAGCACACTAAATTAGTAAATAGCACTGGATTAGTAACTGGCCAGTAATAGGATTAGTAGGATAGCAGAGAGTTGTATATGAGGGAGCAGTATCAGAGTAAAAAGTTTATAAGTGGAATTCCAGAAGGTTCAGTACTGAGACCATTACTGTTCAATCTTTATGTCACTGATATTGTGGGACTATAGGGAGATATTCAGTTGTTTGCAAATGCTGGGAAGCTTTACAAGATTATTAGTAATAGTCCTGATGTTTTGACTCTTCAAGAGGATTTGAATAAGATCCAAGCCCCCACCTTTGGAGAAAATGAATGGAAATGAATGGGAAATCAATTTAATACAAATAAATGAAAGGTTTTGAAATTTGGGATCCACAAATAGAATGTTTCATACTCACTTAGTGGAGTTACAGTGTAAGAAGTGGCAGAAGCAAGGGATCTTGGGATGACTGCAAATAGAAATTTGAAGCTCAGAGGACATGCTGAAATGGTTGTGAAGACATTTCAGAGAACTGCTGCAATGTTGAGGAGGACACTGAACACAAGAATAAAATGGTGGTGGTCTCATTATATAAAGCTTTGATCAGACAACATTTGAATTTCTCTGCTCAAATCTGATCACTGTAATTTTAAATGGGACGAAGTAACCTTGAAGAGTGTACAGAGATGGAGAAAAATAATATCAAGACTGTACAATGTTAATTATGAGGAAAGACTGAGGGCACACACACCACAGAATTTGGCAGACAGAAGACAAAGGGGAGATATAACTGAAACATTTTAAGCTATTGAAAAGTTATTATCTGATTAACACTGAGGACATTTTTCATATAGTAAAATGAATAGGTAAGAAATTGTAGAATAGCTACCATTCATGGGTGTAGTTCATAAAAAAAAATATATATATATATATATAATATATTTTTTATTTTATTTATTTTTTTGTTGGCAAAACAACAGGTGCCAGTCCTCATTCTTTTCTTTTCAGGAAAAACTGAAAATTAAAATGATATGGAAAGAAAACTTTAAAAAAATTATTTACTGATATTATTTACTTCATGGTGTGACAATGATTTTGGAATAAGAAAAACTAATTAGGTATATAGCACAAAATTAAATATAACTTATTGTATTCACTATTTATTTATTGTAATAAGTATCTAAAAAATAAATATATGTATACCATTATTTTTAATAATAAAAATTTAATATAAATATTATATAAAAAATTTTATATAGCAATTATCTTAACAATAGATAAATGTATATTTTATTAAATAATTATGCTTATTTGGATACTAGGTAAACATGTAAAAAATTTCTGAATATCACAAATTTCTAAAAGTACTGTATCTATACTTCATGTCACTGTTAATAAAGGTGCCAATACACTACACTACACTGCTCTCTGAAAAAAAGCACTGTATACACACACAGCATTATCAGCATCATCGTTAAAATTTCATGAAGACCAAAAATTCATTGTGAGAGGTGTTCAATATCAAACCATATCTCTTAAACTTATTTAATGTTGATATTCATCACAATTTCAGGTGTCCCACTCATCTACTACTCTCCAAGTAAACAACATGCTCATTACTCCTTTCTTCATACTATTCTTATTTATCATCCAAATGGTTATATTGCTTTAGTGAAGGTGATATTCCAATTTCTACAGGTTTATCAGCATGTTTTTATTATTATTATTAATGCTAGAACACATTGCCAATATTCAATAATTAAATTTTCAATTAGATATAAGGATCTGAAAGAATATATATTAAAATGTATGATAAAGACCAAATTAATTGAGTCTCTGAAACAAAAAAACAATATGTAACTTATGAACAACCTTTATACACATACTTCAAAATGAAACAGTTGCAAAATACATGTGCTAAACAGAACACTACTTAAATCAAAATATTTACTTCTTAAGTGAACATTTCCAAATGATGAACGAAGCAAAAACAATAACAATGAGAATCATGCATGTGGCTTGCTAAGTTACCTATACATACCTGGAGGTTTTACTGGTCCCATTAGATGGGAAATCAAATATAAGGGCATGTAGTGAAGGATTCCGAGGCAACTCTAAAGAATTCAGTGATAAGGGATTTGATACCAGACTCTGCACTTTGTTTCCATTTATAGCTGCTGAAAATAACTTTTGACACTTTTCAGAAATCAACAAAGATGATTCTACATGTCCATGTTGTCTAACTTGCAAATTATTTTTAACATTTCTGATAAATAATTCTGAAGTTTCATTCCTATTTATTGTTCTTTCCTTTCTTTTATTTGCAATTTCATTATCTTTAGCTATTAACAGATCATGCTGCAAAGTTTTTTTAGATGAAATTTTCTCAACTTCAGATTTGCATTTGACTGTTTTCAGACATTTCTTACATTTTGAATTATATTTCCATGAACATAGTCTATTCAGCTTAAATCCTTTTTTGGTTGAAACATATGATGTAAGGAGCTGTTCCAGTGTACAATTTATAAAAATCTTCAATTGTGAAGGTTCTGTTATAATTGTGGATGAATCATCTTTTTCAACCCAATCTATCAGCCATGCCAAAGTATATAACCACAGATATTCTTTAGAGTTGAGTAAAGAAATAATAGAATGAAAATCAATTCCTGAAACTCTGTTCTTATCTTCTTTAAAAACCGAATGATGTAAGGTTTTATTCCAAACAGCTGAGTGTAAAAATAAGGAGTTTGAAGTGCTATTCAATTTGCTAGTATGTCCATTCTTTCCAGTATTTATTTTCTTAACATTGAAATGTTCTTTATGAAAGTTAAAAGAAAGAGTTTTTTGTTTTTTATCTAAAAGCTTTGAAAAATCAGTTAACAGAGAAGATGGGAAAATATACAAATGTTTATGGATTCTTCTCTTTTGAAAATCAAAATTGTTATTATTATAAAAACGAAATTCTTGTTCCTTTATTGAACTAACATATGGTAAAATATAAGGAACTGAAACAATCTGTTGAAAAGTGTTTCTATTGTTTATAACAGTCACTTGAAGAAATGCATCTAAAAACTCTAGATATTTACTATCAAGTTCAAATGTATAGACATCAGCAAAATATTTTTCCAATTCAAACTCATCAGTGCTTGAAATTAAATTAAATTTCTGAATATGTAAATTTTTAAATGATTTCTGTTGCTCTCTTTCTTTTCTACATGCCTGCATGAAGTACATGTAAAAGTTATCTACATTTCCAACTGAATGGCATTGATACATATTATTTTGAATTATGTGACCCAGATGATATTTGTTCAGAAAATGAAAAGATTCTATACCAATCTTTTCAGTCATTTTGCTGACAGGTTGATATTCATAATACTGCCATATCCTACATATTTCAGAAAATCGTTTCTGAATTCCAATAGGCAAATCCTCTAGTTTGCAAAAAATAACAGCTAGTAATTCCATTACTATTTCAGAAGGGGGAAGTTCTGAAGCAAAATTGAGAATCATATGCAAAATATCATCTGCTTTGACTAAAATATTTTCAAAACTGTGAAGAGAAATAGCCCATTCCAGTGCTTCAAGAATTAAAGATGATTTCCCCTATAAGTAAAGAAAAAAAACATAGAATTAGGAATGAATATCAAAAGCTATCATTTCATTTCTATCAATGTGTTATAAATATTACATAGCAGCCTAAAATTTAATTTAATAAAGTATTTCTTTTAATTCCTCACTATATGTAAAGTTTTAGTTTTAGGAATTAACAAACATAAAAACAGACTGCATTTGAAGCTTCATCTTGAGAACAGTTAAACTTGAAGGAGCATGTTTAAAAAAAAAAAAACAATAAAATAAAAAATAAAACCTCTAAAGAATACATGCATGTAGCATACTGTAGGATTTTGTAGTATGCTGTGCTTTTGCTTTCTGAGAGGGAGTCAGAAGCACTGGTTTTAGTAGCAGCAGAGTAGCAAATTTAATACAGAAGCATGTTTTATGAGAGTGAAGAAAATAGGAAAGAGGTGTTCATGATTTGATCTTTGTATAATAGAGGGAGATAGTTTCATAGATGGCCTTGAGTGTGTGCAACATCTAACAAAAGCAGGATGTGTAGAGAGGGCAACAACAGATATGTTAAGAAAGGAAACGTAAGCCATGAAAACTGATCTGAGGAACAACTGTCACTGGAGAGGTAATGATAGGTTAATGGATACAAGCAGAACAACAGTAGGTATGAGAGACAGGTTAACAATCAGAGAGAGCAAGAGAGAGAAGAAAGCAAGAGAATCAGAGAGACAGGGAAAAGGAGAAAACTAGATGAAATTGAGAGAGTGTGGGCACAAGGGCTACAGAGATAAAAAGAAGAAGTCAGAAAGATTGTAAGTGGAAAGGCAGGAATACCAGAGAGACAATAATGAAAATAGCAGTAAGAAGATTCAATGATTTGGAAAGAGTACAGTTGTATTACAGGAATAACTACCTGGAAGAGTTACAGTGTGTGCATTGAGCAAGAAAGTGGAGTTCTAGTAGCAAGGCTTATACGTTGGTCATACATAACTGGTAATTAGTTTACGGAATTAACAACGCATATAAAGTATATTAATTAAAGGTAACTTTAATAAATAACTTCTATATTTCAGCAGCGTCACGTTGCCATCTTCAGGAACATACAGATATGGTATGTGCAGGGCAGGCACTAACAAAAGCAAATGAGGAAGAAAGTAAGAAACTAATATTGTTCCTAAAGTCCTAATGGTGCCATCTGGTGGGTTAATTTGGTTGACTTGGCAGTTGGGCTGAAGTTCTCAAAATGTAAGTCTCCCAAATTTAGGGTAGTTTCATGCACCCAAATTTGTTGAGGTTAGGAACGTTTTTTAGAGCTGCTGAAGATTCCTTGAATAATCATTCATATTTAAACTTGCTGCGGTGTATTATTTTTGTTTTCTTCCAACAAATTCTATGGTGGGTATCTAAGGCATGGTCTGCCAGCCCAGAGTGGCTGTACTGGTGAAACCGGATGTAGTCTTTGTGTTCTGAAATCCTGATATTTGTTGTTCTGCCTGTTTGGCCAAAGTAGGACAATTTGCAGCTGCAAGGGACCTGGTATACACCAGGTAGGTCTAGGGGAAGTGGTTGGTCTTTGGTAGAGCGGATAAGGGTTGCCAACTTTTTATATGGTCTGTAACAAGAAGTAAGGTCATATTTTCTGAGGATATTGGTTATTTTCTCAGAGGTGCCCTGGATATAGGGGGATGGTGATAGATTTGGTGTAATCTTTATTGTGGATGGGGGGAGGGGGTTGTGGTTTACTGGTTTGAGTATTTTTTGGATTTTTTTGGGGTTATAGCCATTGGCTAAGAAAGTGTTGTCGATGTGGTTTAGTTCAGTAGTTAGGGCTTTGTCATCTGAGCAGATTAATTTTGCCCTGTTATATAGTGTTTTTATAACACCATATTGTTGTGAGGGGGGGGGGATTGCTGGTGAACATTGCTGGCTTACACACTTAAACAACCAACACCCCAGAGTCCAGTTCACCTTAGAAAAAGAGGAAAGCAACACCCTCCCCTTCCTAGACACTTTAATCACCCGCCAGCTTGATGGATCTTTGGTTTTCTCTGTTTACAGAAAACCCACCCATACTGGCAGATACATTCACTAGCAATCCCACCACCCCCCTCAAAACAATATGGAGTTATAAAAACACTATATAACAGGGCAAAATTAATCTGCTCAGATGACAAGGCCCTAACTACTGAACTAAACCACATCTACAACACTTTTTAGTCAATGGCTATAACACCAAAAAAATCCAAAAAATACACAAACCAGTAAACTACAACCGCCTTCCTCCCCTCCACAATAAAGATTACACCAAATCTATTGCCATACCCTACATCCAGGGCACCTCTGAGAAAATAACCAATATCCTCAGAAAATATGACCTTACTTAGTAAATTATAATATTTTTTGGTTTACCGATCAACTGTCGATCAATTTTATTAACTGAACCAACTAGTTTCGCCACAAATGTTTTGGCAAAACTAGTTGGTTCAGTTAATAAAATTGATCAACACTTGATCGGTAAACCAAAAAATATTATTATTTACTAATTTATGATCAAGAAAATAACCTTCATGATGAATATGACCTTACTTCTTGTTACAGACCATATAAAAAGTTGGCATCCCTTATCTGATCTACCAAAGACCAACCACTTCCATTAGACCTACCTGGTGTACCAGGTCCCTTGCAGCTGCAAATTGTCCTACTTTGGCCAAACAGGCAGAACAACAAATATCAGGATTTCAGAACACAAAGACTACATCCGGTTTCACCAGTACAGCTGCTCTGGGCTGGCAGACCATGCCTTAGATACCCACCATAGAATTCGTTGTAAGAAAACAAAAATAATACACTGCAGCAAGTTTAAATACGAAAGATTATTCAAGGAATCTTCAGCAGCTCTAAAAAACGTTCCTAACCTCAACAAATTTGGGTGCATGAAACTACTCCAAATTTGGGAGACTTACATTTTGAGAACTTCAGCCCAACTGCCAAGTCAACCAAATTAGCCCACCAGAGGGCACCATTAGGACTTTAGGAACAATATTAATTTCTTACTTTCTTTCTCATTTGCTTTTGTTAGTGCCTGCATGCACATACCATATCTTTATGTTCCTGAAGATGGCAACGTGACATTGCCAAAATATAGAAGTTATTTGTTAAAGTTACCTTTAATTAATATACTTTATATGCGTTGTTAATTCCGTAAACTAATTACCAGTTATTAATGAAGTGGAGTGAAAATGTGGATAAGATGAGAGTATATGATCACTGAATGATCTGAGAGGTAGGGTGAATTGAGTAGCAAGAGATTTGAGATTGATATTAGGGATTGTGTAGTGGAAGTGTGTGAGAGGGATGATAGTGAATGTGTTGTCTAGATATGATGTGAAGAGTTGAAAAGGAGAACAGTGATAAATGAGAATAAGATGATAGTGAGAATGAATAGGAAGAGAAGTATTGAAGGTGTTGGTGCTCAGAGTGCATATAATGATAAAGGATCCACATGAAAGAGATGAAGAGGCTGCAACTGCTGCACTGTGGAACAGTCTCCCACCTGCTGTTTCCCAAGGAATACAATTTACAGTAATTTAAATCAAATGTAAACAATATAATAAGTTTAGTTTAATCCTTTATCCAAGTGTGAGCAAACAAAGTTTGCGCCTGAAAGTATCTTCAGGACTAGGGTAAGGTAGTGCAACACCAGGCAACTCGTTGCAAAGGTGGAGAAAGCTCTCATCACTCCTATCTCAGTATCTCCCATAATGCAAAGCACATCTCCTTGCGGATATGTGTAATGCTATGCATTAAGGCAAGGGCCACTACCCATACCGGTTTCGACCTTTATTGAGGTCTCGTCAGTGGGAGCCAGGCCCAGTAGTGGAGATACAAAGGCAGAAGCAATGAGAGGTCATCCTTACCTACAGGAATTGCCAAAGGGGTGTGCAACCTTATTATTAAATTACTCCGGATTCAGAGAAAGATGTTGAGAGTTTATTTTTCACTTGGTTAGACTATAATAAGTTTAGTTTAATCCTTTATCCAAGTGTGAGCAAACAAAGTTTGTGCCTGATCCCACTAATGAGACCTCAATTAAGGTCGAAACCGGTATGGGTAGTGGCCCTTGCCTTAATGCACAGCATTACACATATCCGCAAGGAGATGTGCTTTACATTATGGGAGATACTGAAACAGGAGTGATGAGATCTTTCTCCACCTTTGCAACGAGTTTCCTGGTGTTGCACTACCTTACCCCAGTCCTGAAGATACTTTCAGGCGCAAACTTTGTTTGCTCACACTTGGATAAAGGATTAAACTAAACTTATTATAGTCTAACCAAGTGAAAAATAAACTCTCAACATCTTTCTCTGAATCCGGAGTAATTTAATAATAAGGTTGCACGCCCTTTGGCAATTCCTATGGGTAAGGATGACCTCTCATTGCTTCTGCCTTTGTGTCTCCACTACTGGGCCTGGCTCCCACTGACGAGACCTCAATAAAGGTCGAAAACGGTATGGGTAGTGGCCCTTGCCTTAATGCATAGCATTACACATATCCACAAGGAGATGTGCTTTGCATTATGGGAGATACTGAGACAGGAGTGACTTTCTCCACCTTTGCAACAAGTTGCCTGGTGTTGCGCTACCTTACCCCAGTCCTGAAGATACTTTCAGGCACAAACTTTGTTTGCTCACACTTGGATAAAGGATTAAATTAAACTTATTATAGTCTAACCAAGTGAAAAATAAAATCTCAACAAGTGTAAACAAGTTCCTCCTTTCCCAACCCACTACCCATACACAGTACTAATGTACTATAGGTTGATTGATCAACCACGTGTATGGGCACAACATAAAAAAAAATAAAAATAAATATTTCTACACTCTGAAGAAAATATCATTGTTTTAAACCACACACACTGAAAACAGTAATGGAAGTGCACAATGGTAGAGTGAAGTGGAAGTTGCTATATAGCATTTTTTAACATGCATGGAAGTGAAAAAATGCTAATGAACACTGCTAGGCATTCAGCAGTTTGGGAAGTAAGAAAGGAACATAGCAGGTGCAAAATTGTGGAGTTTCTATCTTTAATACACTGCTTTGAAAGATGTCAAAAGACCCCCCCCCTCCCCATGAACAATGTGTATAGTACCATGTAATGTAACAAGTCATGTTTGTAGCCAGTATAAACTGAAGGAATATGATGCTCCCAAGTCAGTGCAACTATATCCAGGTGATATGGCTGAGAGAAGGAAACTGACAGAGTGTCAAAGAGGCATTGCAATAGGATACTATGTTGCAGACCTATCTATTCGACAAACTGGGCCATTCCAAGTACTACCTGCTGTAGATGACCCATCACACTCACCGAATGTGACCGTAAGGTACTATGAAGGATAGATAATATGTAATAACCACCATTCATCAGCTGACATCTTGAATGTGGATTCCCATGGCAGGACTGTAATACGCAAGCTCCACATTATCCAAACCAACAAGAAGTATCTTCCTCAGTGGTGAGAATGTGGAAGTTTGAAAAGGCTGTGTTATGGAGCAAAGAATCAGGCTAAGCCTAACAAATAGCTGCTGGGTGTGAATTTGGTGTATACACAGTGAATGTCCCTTACCACAATGCGTAATCCCAATTATGAAATTTGGAGGTGGCAGGGTGATGATATTATTAAAAGTGACCTTCAGGGAGTCAGGAACTTCGAGGGAGGCCATACTATTCACAAAAGCTGTCATACCTGTTCTTGAATTCATTCATGCTTCTTTGCACACATAACATGCAATGGCAATCCGTTTCAATCATGCACTAAACTATGAGAGAAAAATACACAGCTCTCCCCCCCCCCCTTCTTGACAGCATTCATTCTCAACTTTCATGGATGCCCTCACGTCCTTTTCCCACCATCCATAAAATGAAACATTCCATCTAGTGAAATTTTGTAAGTTTCAATCATATCACCCCCTCTTTCTCCTGTTGGCTAGTGTCTGAAGTCTGCAAATTCTCAATCTATCTTCATATTCTGTATTCCACAATTCTGATATCATTTTTGATACTCTCCTTTGCATTCTCTTTACTGTATCAGAATCACCATGGAAACCAGGAGACCATACCTGCGTGCAATAGTCCAAGTGAGGTCTTATCAAGGCCTGGTAAAGAGGAAAAATTACTTCCTTATCTTTACATGTCAAGGTTCATTTTTTCAGCATTGCCATTATTTTCTGAGTTGTGTTTACAATTTTTGATACATGATCCTTGTACTTCAACTTCCTGTCTACTAAATCTCCAAGATCCCTAGCTTGATCAGTTTCTTCTAGCATAATCCCACCAATATAATATGGCATTGGATATCTAATCATGCCAAAGTGCATCATTTTACATTTATTAACAGTGAAATGGCAGCCATTTTCACAATTCTAGCTTATTCAAATATTCTGCAAGTACTGCATATCAGCAGCAGCATTCCTAATTACTCTACCTATCTTTGCAACATCAATTAATGTAGAGTGTGAATAACAATGGACCAAGGACTGATCCTTGAGGCACACCACTGGTTACCTTGAATCTTACAGATTCACTCCTCCTATATACCACTTTTGGATATCTGTTAGTCAGCCATCCTCTTATCCATGCCAATAGTTTATAATATTCTCCAAAACCATATTCTCCAATTTATGCAACAGTATTCCATGCTGTATTCTGTCAAAAGCATTAGCAAAATCCAAAAGTATCATGGTGTATCCATTTCCCCCTCAATCGTAACATTATTATACAATTGAGCAAGTTGCTAAAAATGACCTTCCTTAGTAAGCCCATGCTGTTCATTACAAAGCAGAGATTCACTGTGAAACCATTTCTGAATGCGAGCCCTAACCAACTTTTCCAAAATCTTCACCAAAACCACTCCTGATATATTGACAGGTCAATAGTTGGATACAGGTTTTTGCACACACACACCCCCTTTGTGCAACGGGATTACCGTACCTTCTTTCCACTCCTTTGGAATCTTCCCTGTTCTAAATTGCAAATTATACAGCGTAGTCAAGCAAACAGAAAGTTCAGCTGAACATGATTTTAGCATCCATAGTGATGATCCCATCAGTTCCTATTGCAGAATTCTTATTCAGTTTGTGCAAAAGCTCTAGTCCTTCCTATTGTCATTAATGTAGAGATTTAATAACAATGGACCAAGGACTGACCTTGAGGCACCCCACTAGTTACCATGAATCTTGCAGATACATCTTCTCCCTACACAAATGACTTTTTGACATCTGTTAGTCACCATCCTCTTATTCATGCCAACAGTTTATAATCCAAACCCATCTTCTCAATTTATGCAACAGTATTTCATGCTGTATTCTATCAAAAGCCTTAGCAAGTATCATGGTGTATCCATTCCCCTTGTCTAAGTGATAACATTATTACAGAATGTGAGCAAGTTGCTAAAACATGGCCTTCCCTTAGTTAACTTGTGCTATTCATTGCAAAGCAGAGATTCTATGTGAGCCCATTTCTGAATGTGAACCCTAACCAACTTTTCCAAAATCTTCACCACCACTCCTGAGATGATTGGTCATTAGTTGCATAAATCGGTTTTTGCACCATCCTTGTGCAATGGGATTACCATACATTCTTTCCACTCCTGCAGAATCTTTCCTGTTCTGAGACTCAAATTATATAACCTGGTCAAGGGAATAGCCAGTTCAGCTGAACACTCTTTAGTGTTGATATCCCATCTGTTCCTATTGTAGAATATTTATTTAGTTTGTGTAACAGCTCTAGTACGTCCTCCTCATCCACGAGTTTCCTCTCATGGTGAATAGGTAGTGGTGAGTTCAATGTTGCATATACCATGTTGATAGCTTTTAGCAAAATGGCTGCTCATTAGTTGAACAATGACTTCTGCATCAGTCACCCACCTACCATTTGCATTCAGTAGAATTATTCTTTCAACTTCATTCTTTCTTTTACTTGCAGTATAACAATAGGATTCTTTTGTGTTGCCTTTAAGTTGCAGAGGCAATTTCTTTTCATAATCAGATTTAGCTTTCTATACAACACTTGTGACTCTTCTGGCCTGCTGCTTATATTATCATAACTGACTTCATCCTTATGCATACGACATTCTTTCCACATCCTTTTTTTCTTATGAATCTCTTGCCTAATTACATTGCAATCGATTTTGTTTTTACTATATTTGTTCTTCGAACTCTAGGGACACATTATGATATTGCAACATTTAAGAATTTTTTAAAAACTTTCCATGCACTGACGATATCCATCCCATCCAATAACTAATACCATGCCACAGAATCCAGCATACCCCTCAGGTGGTCAAAATTTTCTGCTTTGTAGACAGCATATAACCTTTTCTGAATGGAACATTCATAAACTTAGCCACTTCCCAAGTGAGTACTGCATGATCACTGTCACCAACTGGAGGCAGAATAATTATATTTTTAATTGAAACACCCTCTGACACTATAATCAAATCTAACACTCTTTGACCTCGAGTTCCTTCTGTCACATACTGCTTGAGGAATATAATAAATTTAGTTTAATCCTTTATCCAAGTGTGAGCAAACAAACTTTGCATCTGAAAATATCTTCAGGACTGAATATGGTGTTGTACTACCTTACCAGAATAAGGTAAGTGTTGTACTACCCTACCAGGGTAAGGTAGTACCACACTGGGTCACTCGTAGCAAAGGTGGACCAAGCTAACAACACTCTTATCCCAGTATCTCCCATAATGCAAAACACATCTCCTTGCAGATATGTATAATGTTATGCATTAAGGGATTGACCACTACCTAGACTAGTTTCGACCTTAATTGAGGTCTCTTCAGTGGGAGCCAGGCCCAGAGTTGGAGATACCAGGCAGAATCAATAGCGAGGACATCTTTACCTATAGGAGTTGCCAAAAGGTGTTACGCCTTTTTTTTTATTAAATTACTCTGGATTTGGAGAAAGATGTTGAAAGTTTATTTTTCACTTGGTTAGACTATAGTAAATTTAGTTTAATCCTTTATCCAAGTGTGAGCAAACAAAGCTTGCGCCTGAAAATATCTTTAGGACTGAAGATATTTTTAGGTGCAAACTTTGTTTGCTCACACTTGGATAAAGGATTAATTAAATTTATTATAGTCTAACCAAGTGAAAAATAAACTTTCAACTGCTTGAGGAAGTTGTCTTGCAACAGCTCAATAAATTCAGTTTCATTCTTCTCATGCGATTTCATAGCTACCCAAATCAATGTGTTCAGATAATTTAAGTCTCGCATTATGATTACTCTTTTCTAGCTCATCTTGTCTATTTGGTAACGCATTTCTTCATCATTAGCAACCGATCCACCAGGTCTGTAACAAAAACCCACTGTGTATTTAATCTTGTTAGACTCTACCTCACACCAGATGGCTTCAAACTCACTGCCACATGAAAAATTGTTACTAGCGTTGCAATCAGAGATTTCAACTGTAATTGGATTCAAGGCATTTGATATCATTAGCAGCACCCCTCCCCTCCTATCTTGTCTATCCTTCCTAAAAATACTGTACTCTTTGCACTCGATACCAGTTAGCATGTCTTCTTGTGATAGCCAAGTCTCACTAATGTGTACAACATGAGGTCCTAATATATTAACTAAGGCAACAAACTCTATTTTGTTTCTGATACCCCTAGAATTCGTGTACAGACATAATAAATGACCTGCATGCTCTTTTACATACACTTGTCTGTGGTCTGCATGGCACAGTTCGACAACTTGCAGATCTCTGTTCTTCTCTATTGCCTAATACCTGTAGACATGTTTGCACATGTCTGTGGATCTGATCCACACAAACACAAAGTCTAAATTGTTCTCTCCTCATAATTATAATTTAGTTTTCCTGACTCTCTGTGTTAGGTCTCATACCAGTTATTTGTTTTTCAAGACTCTTGATACCAAATGCATTCAGGTGACCATCCCTCTAATACAAATCTAATCTTCCCTCAAACTCACTCCACACATCCAAAAACTTGCATCGATTCCTTATACACAGCTAATGTATCGAATCATTTGTCATCATAGCCCTTTAGGGGCTACCATTTAGTATCTCCAGGCCAGACTTTGGTTGCATTTCTTCAGCCTTGTTTGTCTAGTGTTAGTGCCTGCATCCACAAATCACTGTTCTTGTGATCCCTGATGATGGCAACGCAATGTTGCTTAAATATAGGGAAGTATTAATAAGTTATTATGATTAATATTTTAATATACATGGTTATTTCTTGAAAAATAACAGTTATGAGCAGCCAAGGCCTCTCTCAGAAAGATCCTTCCTTCCCTTCTCATCCATCCTTTAGGATGGGTTGAGTCCCCTAAAGAGGGGTTTACAATGAATTAATGCAGCTGGCTCGTCACTCCTCTGCTGCATTCCCTAAGGGCAAGTATTTTATGGCTGTAATCTGTGTGTTCGTAGGGTCCGTTTTCCCTTGTTCTGAGGGACAAAAACCCCAAGTTTCCAGGTGAAAAAATGCTCTACCTCCAAATAAGACCAGCTAACTTACTTTCAGTCAAAAGAGACCAGATAAAGGTTCTTCACATCAAGGACAGGAATTGAACCCAGGTCTTTCTGACCTAAAGGCTTCATCTACACTGACTAAGCTGTGGAGGCTCATTCTACCAGAAAGACAAGCTGATAAATTAAATATCACAAAATATTCAAAGTTAGTATAAAATTTTTAAATGTTCGGTGAAAGTATCAAATAAAGGCGGAAACACTTCATCAGTGATACAACATTTAATATCTAAACATGCAATTATTTTGCAGAATGATGTTGGTTGCTCTATTCTCAAGCATATGTATTATTATGATGTTTCTGTGCAATATGGCGAGTCGATTTGAAGTTCTCCAAATTATGAAAACATCATCTAAATATCTCCATCAAATCACCAGCTTTGGGTTAATTTTGGAAAGGATGTCAGCTTCTAGTATTTCCATGAACAGATCAGTACAAGGAGGTGATAAGGGACTGCTCATGGCTAAGCCATCAAGTTGTTCATAAAATGTGTCATTCACTTTGAAATAATTCGATTTGAGGCAATGACGAAGAAGCTGAGCAGTGCCACGTGGATAGAGATTGTCTAGGATATTAATAACTTCTTCAACAGGTACGTTGGTAAATAATGAAACCATATCTAAGCTTATGAGGATGTCTGTTTTTAAAGTGGAGATGCCTTTTAATTTTTTAGTGAAATGCTTAGAATTCTTTATGAAGGCATCTGATTTTTTTATAATTTCCTTCAATAGAGGGGCTAGATGTTTAGGTAATAGATATGTAGGAGAATTTCTTCCATGAATGATCGGGCAGAGTAGAACTCCAAATTTGTGCACTTTTGAGGCACCATATAAGCATCACGTGTAGTGGGTTTAGAGATTTCAGACTTCATCGTAAGTATGAAGTCCAACTTGTCATGTTCTGTAATAGGTCATCCCTTATGCAGGCTTGGTGTCAACAAAACTTGCCAAACTCCTTAAGTCTTTCAAAATCAACCTGGTATACACCAGGTAGGTCTAGGGGAAGTGGTTGGTCTCTAGTGGAGCGGATAAGGGATGCCAATTTTCTATGTGGTCTGTAACAGGTGGGCAAGTCATGTTTTTTTAAAATTTTGTAATTTTTTCTGAGGTGCCTCGGATGTGGGGAATGGTGATGGATTTAGAGTAATCTTTTTTGTGAAGAGGAGGGGATGGTGGGTTGTGGATAACTGGGTTAAGTATTTTTTGGATTCTTTTGGAGGGGTAGCCATTGACTGAGAAAGTGTCATGGATGTGATTTAATTCAGTGGTTAGGGCTTAGGGCTTGATCATTTGAACAGATTATTTTTGCCCTGTTGAATAGTGTCTTAATAACTCCATATTGTTGTGGGGGGGGGGGGGTTATGGGATTATTGGTGAATGTATCTGCCTGTATGGGTGGGTTATCTATAAACTGAGAAAACCAAGGTTCCATCAGGATGGCGGGTGACTAGTGTGTCTAGGAAGGGGAGGTTATTGTTTTCCTCTTTTTCCAGGGTGAACTTGATTCTAGGGTGTTGGTTGTTTAAGTGTGTTAGGAAGGAGAGGAGTGAATCCGGGCCATGTGGCCAAATAGCGAACACATCATCAACGTAGCGAAGCCATATGGTAGGTTTTTGTGGGGCTGAGTTTAAGGCTTTCTCTTCAAAAGTCTCCATAAAGAAGTTAGCCAAGGGTGGAGAAAGTGGTGAACCCATGGCTGTCCCCTCTATCTGTTTGTAGAATTTTTCCTGCCAAATGAAATAGCCTGAGTTCATTGTAAACTGAAATAGGGCTGAGATATCAGGAGGAAATTTAGGCTTGGATTAGCTCTAAGGTTTCTTTGAGGGGGACATTCGTGAATAAGGAGGAGACGTCAAAACTGATCATTATGTCATTATGTTGGAGTGTAAGGTTTTCTATACTGGCTTTGAAGTGGGCTGAGTTTTTTATGTGTGATGGTGTGTTGCCAGTATAGTGTGAGAGCGCTTTGGCTAAATGCTTGGTTAGTTTGTAAGTGGGGGAATCAATGTCATCACACTATGGGACGTAATGGCACATTTTCTTTATGTATTTTTGGGAGCCCATATATGCGGGGGGGGGGGGTCTACAGTTATAGGGTTTCAGTCTGTTGGTAATCTCCACAGGCCAAGAAGTGACCTTCTTAAGGAGCCTATGGGGGTTTTCTAATTTGAGAGTTGGTGGGATTATATTCAATAGGGAGGTAAGTGGATCGATCTAATAGTAAAGCCTTGAGCTTACCTGTGTAGTCATTAAGATTGAGTACCACAGTGGCGTTCCCCTAATCCGCTTTGGTGATCACTACTTCTTTGTTTCTCTTCAATTCTTGTAGTGACTTGTATTCACTAATGGATAAGTTGGATTTTTGAGGCTTTGCTTTTGTGAGAACACAGGCTACATGATCTGATACCGTTGGCGATGTGGTTTGGAAGGTGGCGAATCCCGCGTTCAATTTGGATCATTAATTCCTCAGCCGGTAATTTCTTAGGAGCAATGGCGAAGTTGTGACCACGTGACAGAGCGTTGAGTGCTTCAGGCTTCAAGATAGCTGAAGAAAGGTTAACTACAGTGTTGGTTTGTAGTTTAGGTTTGGACGGCGAGTTCTTTATAGTTGTGACCACGTGACAGAGCGATCAGAACTTCAGCCCAAAGGCCAAGAACTACCAATATAGACCGCTAGGGGGCACCATCAGGACTTTAGGAAAACGTCAGCTTCCTAGCTTCGGTTTCCATTTGCTGTTATGTAGTACTTGTGTGAACTTGTCTTTGTAATAAGTTCCCAAGAAGATGGCAACGTGATGTTTGCCGAAATATCGGAAAGTATATATGAAAGTTCATTTAATTTATATTTCTAGTGTACGCTGTCAATTCCTTAATTATTAGTTATCATGTATAACCAGCGTATAAGCCTCTCAACAAGAAAAAAGTAGGAGGCGTTTGTTCACGTCTCCAACGTGAACACATAGGAGATTAGGATAAAAGCTCCATGCCCTATATAGAAGAGGATTTTCGATGCAGAAACTTCAAAGAAGCTGCTGTTGTACTCTGCTCTGGAGAAAATCTAGGAATGATTAAGAAATCAAGGAATGATTATGAAAGACATCTGGAAAGCCTAATAAGTTTGCTCAGCTTACCAGAATTTCATTTCACTAAAAACTATATAACGTGCTCAATAAACAATGACTGATACACTACATTCCATGCTTATGATGTTACGTGTCAGTTTAATTTATTTGACAGTGTTACTCCATGCACCTTTTTTACTAGCAAACGTTAGTTCCTTGTACCATTACACATGTCCTGAAGAAGCCAGACAGAACCACAGGTGAAACTTGTAGAGAATTCTTGTATATATTTTACAAAAATCTCTGGTTAACTAATAAAGCCAATTTAAAGTTCCAGTTTAATATTTAAGAAGTGACCAAATACAACACAGAGATGAAGAATAAAACTGATTTTGTGCATCGATTTATTACTATGGATCAGACTTGGCTTCACCATTACACACCAGAATCCAAATGGCAGTCAAAACAGTGGACAGAAGCCGGATGTTCAGTGCCAAAGAAGACAAACTGAGTTTGGTAGTTACATCAGCAGGAAAGGTCATGGCATTGTATTAGGGATGCTAAAGGCATTTTGTTTATTAATTATCTTGAAAAGGATAAAACAATAACCTGGGAATATTATTCCAATCTTTTAACCAGACTAGATGAAAAAATTTGTGAGAAAAGACCCAGTTTGCAGAAGAAAAAAAAAATCATCTTTCATCAGGAAAGATGATGCACATGCCAACAAAGGTTTTGGCAATGGGAAAATTAAGGGATCTGCACTATGAATTGTTGGAACATCTACTCTATTCCCCAGATTTATGTCCCTCTGACTTCATCTCTTCCCAAAACTAGAACTCTTCTTCGCTAGTCAGCATTTTTCTTCAAATCAAGAGGTGATTGCAGCTGTAGAGGGGTATTTTGAATATCTTAATGAGAACCACTACAGGGACAGGGATAATGGCACTGGAGAATCGCTGGAATAAAAGTATTAGTCTTAAGGGAGATTATGTTGAAAAATAAGAATAATTTGGAAATTATAAATTTGTTTTTTTCATTGTTAGGCCAAGAACTTTTCAGACCACCCTCATACTTTCATCTGTTATGAAAGTTTGGGAAAAATTACTCTTAATGGTTAAAAAATAAAACGGCAGAATTTCCATGCAACATAATCCAAAGCATGATCTAACACAACTTCATCATGAGAAATGGATTATCAGAGCAATATTTTATATTCTGTTAATCCATCTCTCAAATACCATACAGCTTCAAACAGTGTGGCATTGGCCTGTATTATTATTATTATTACTCATAATACTATCATTATTTGAGATTTCTACTCTGGATGGATTTAATTCCTCTGCAATCATTAACCAATATTTTCTCTCTCTCTCTCTCCCCCTCCTCCCATCCTATCCTGTCTTCACCGAATACACAATACCTGTCAGTCTGATTCCTATAAGGATATTATCATTTTCTTTAGCAAGATTTCACTAATGTGAATCATTTTTGGCACTCATCTTAATGGTATTAACCAAAAATTCATTACCATTATTCTTAATGCTTTTGGCTTTATTCAACACTGCATAATGAAATGAAATCATGTTACTATAAAGCTACTGTAAGACTGGTGATTGTTTTCCTGATTTGTTGAGTGCTAAAAACTTGTAAGAACAAAGCAAGTTAACACAGATGCCAAATGCAGAAACCTTCTTCCATCTGAGCAGAGGGATTGCAGTACTGTTACTTAAGATTTAAGTGAGGATAACTTGACATTGAAATATCCTCATTAAAGCATATTATTACACAATCAATAAGCGAATTAGAAAAAGTCGAGAAGTGATTAAAAAACTCAGATGGATAAGTAAAATGAACAGAAAATTGTACAAAACTGCTGAAGTAGGTTACCTAACAGTGTATGCTAACAACAATAATAAGGTAAGTCAATTAGAATCTAAAAATAAAGAAGTAACGTGGCATGATGATTTGATCATGAAATTTGGAATTCCTGAAGGAGTCATTACTTCAAGCTTCCCAGGAGCAAATATTAAAGATGAAAAAAAAGTGAGAGAGTGAAAATTGTTAGCTTACTGCCAATGTACAAGAGAAGTGAGTTAAGATATACTATGATGGTAAATGATTCAATGTGCATGTTGTGTGGAGGAAACGGATACGAGTTTTTATGTGTGGAGTGTGTTTGATAGCAGAAAGACCTTTAGAGATAGCTTGCACTTAAATGGATTCAGAATCTAAAAGCCTAGAGAAATTATTTACTGAGTTGACCTAATTGCAGAGAGAGAGAGAGAGTCAGGTTAGGGAGATTAGATCATCATGGGAGGAACAGTGTGAGAAGTAAACAGGGAGGAGAGAATGTGTGTGTAACTCGAGCTATGGTTAGCAAGCATGACAATTTTATGAATGTCACTGGGAATGGTTATGAATTGGTAAAGGGGTGGAAATGTGTGCTTTGGGTTCAGACTTTTTCGAGGGTATCTGTAGAGAGAAAAGAGCAAAGTGTCAAACTGGCTAAGTTGTCAGTTTGACACAAGGAGGTAATTTGTTATGTCCACACAAAAATGCTGGGAGCATCCAAAACAAAGTGTTAGAGCTCACTGCCTAGAGTTGAAGTTCTTGTGCTGATACTCTGTAATATCTGGTTTGCTTCTCTGATTTCTATATTGTCTTTTAAGTTGTAATTCATTCTGCAAATATAAATCTTTTCTGTCCCCTAAAACACCTCATATCAACATACCGCATACCATTTCATATGAATGGAATTGCATGCATTGGAGCTATTCATCTCAGCTCACCCATGTCATACTTTGGTAAAAGGATAAAAAAATTTTAACTCATTTCTTGAACATAGAGTAACAATTTAAAAAGGCTGTGTAAAAATAATCATATAGTTTCTTTATATTTTCATTATACTCTTGTTTAACGGATGTGCTTGGCCATCTCGTCTAAGTATATATATATTATTATTATTACTACCCCAAGATCTCATGGAGTCAAAGACTCATTTGGGAGGTCATTTTATCACACACACAGCTTATCATACCGCATTTTAAACACATTCAAACTCTTTGCAGACACCACATTCTCAGGCAAGGCATTCCAATCATTCACAACTCTACACGAAAAAACCTGCCTCTCACTCCCCTACTCAAATCCTCTTTATACAGTTTCCAGGGATGACCTCTGGTTCTCCCCTGATCTCCCACTATTTTCTGCAGAACCTCTCCAGCATTGATCCTATAACAACCCCTTAACAACTTGTAGGTCTCCATCATATCTCCCCTCTTCCTCCTGTCCACTAGACTCTGCAAATTACATCTTCTCAACCTTTCCTCCTACTTGACATTCCAGAGGTCAGAAACTACCTTAGTCAGTCTCCTTTGGACCCTTTCCAACATCTCTTCATCCTTCTGAAAACCCGATGACCAAATCTGGGCATAATAGTCCATGTGTGGCCTAATTAAAGCCTTATACAACGGAACAAGAATCTCCCTACTTCTACACATCAGTGTCCTCTGCTTCATTCCCAGACACCTTTGTGTTGGCTTTACAATTTTGGCGATGTGTAACCTAAATTTTAGATCATTATCCACTATCACCCCCCAGATCTCTTATTTCCTCTACCTCCAACAATATATTCTCACCAAGCATAAATTCTGCATCCCACCTTTGTTTTCCAAATTTTAAAACCTTACATTTTGCAACATTGAACTCACATCCCCATTTCCGTGCCCAATCACTCAATCTATTCAAATCTTCCTGTAAGGCCACAACATCTTCACTTCATGATTCTCCCAACTTTGCATCATCTGCAAACAACTGAACATCTCCATCCAAATCTTCACCTATATCATTAATATACAAGTTAAACAGCAATGGCCCTAAAACAGACCCCTCAGGCACTCCACTAGTGACTTTCCTTTTCCTGGATATCGCTCCCCCATACACAACTTGTTGATACCTATCAGATAGCCAGTCTCCAATCCAATGCACCAATCTAATATCCAACCCCATCTGCTCTAGTTTGACTGTCAACCTATCATGAGGTACTTGATCAAAAGCTTTTACAAAATCCAAGTATATTACTGTGTATCCTTTTCCTCTGTCCAAGGAAGCAATCACTTTATTGTAATAAGTAAGTAGATTACTAAAACATGACCTACCTTTAGCAAATCCATGCTGTCCATCAAAGATAATACCATTGTTATCAACCCAACTCTGGGTCCTTGTTCTCACAAGCTTCTCCAACAACTTAACCACAACACCTGACACACAGATAGGCCTATAGTTGATGCTTGAGTTCGATTATCTCTTTTATTAAGTGGCGCAATCTTGCCCTCCTTCCACTCCTTAGGAACTTGACCGAGTGCAAGACTCATATTAAAAAAATATGTCAAGGCAGATGTCAACTCCCTGGCACATTCTTTCAGAATACGTGGTGATATATTATCAAGTACCACAGCCTCATTAATATCTAGTTTACTCAACTCCCCATACACCTCTTGCTCACCTACAGTCAGTCTCTCCTAACAATCATCAACTGCTCTCAATCCTTCCATGAAGCACATTCACAAGATTGAAAGATCTTTATGAACTGCTCATTAAGTATCTCCACAACACATTCTGCATCAGCTGTCTTTATCTGATTTTCTCCAATCAATGTCATCCTTCCATAATTATTCTTTCTTTTGCTGGCTACATATCGAAAGAACTCCTTAGGATTCTTTTTGGCTTCATTAGACAACTGTGTTCATACCGCTCTTTAGCTACCCTCACCAACCAAGTCACCCTCCTTGCTTGGTCTTTGTAGACCTCATAGAATTGGTTATTTCCACTTCTCTTATGCTGCCTCCACAATGACCTTTTTTTCTGTATCGCATGCTTAATCTCTTTATTCGTCCATATACACCTACCATATTTAATCTTCTCACCCTTGGAATACATTTAGACATTGCATCTACTAGATAGTTTTTGAAAATCCCCCAAGCTACATTGATCTCTTTTCAGCTAATTCTTCATTCCATGCTACACCTGCAAGCTGTCTCCTGAGCTCTTCATAATCACCCCCCACCCCTTGTAGTTCCACATATACCCTTTTTTCACAGGGGTCCTTGCACTGCTGGCAACTACCCAGGTAATCACCTCATGGTCACTCTCACCAATTGGTGGATGATTTGACACCTCATTTACAATTACATCCTCTGATGAGATGACCAAATCCAAGACCCTCAATCCTCGTGTGCCCTCTGTTACATACTGTCTGAGGTAGTTATCCCTCAAAAACTCAAGAAACTCATTTTCTTTACTTCCAGTTGCTATCTCATCATTCCAGTCTATATTGCCATAATTTAAAATCACCCATAATGATCACCCTTTTCTTATTTACTTGGCTAATTTGATTGCACATTTCATTATCACCACCATCCACATTACCTGGTCTATAACAACATCCAACCAAGTATTTTATTCCATTCACCTCTATCTCACACCATACTGGCTCAAAACCACTGGCACTATTTCGCTCATGCATCTCCACTTTATATGGACATAACTCTTTCTCTATCATCAATAGCACTCCCCGTCCCCTTTTACCCCCTCTGTCCTCACGAAACACATCATACCCTTCCATCTCTATTCCTGTCAGGATGTCATCCTCTTCCAACCATGTCTCACTTATTCCAACAATCTTTGGGTGAACAGACGCAATTAGTGCAACCATTTCATCTGCCTTGTTTCTTATACTTCTGGCATTTGTATACAAACACAACAGCTCATTTCTGGATCTACAGCTAGTTCCACTGATACTATCACTCCCTCGATGTGATCTCTCCATGCTCAACTGGGGCCATTTCCCTTTCTGCTTCTTCATTTTAAAACCCTTTTCATTTCCAACTGTTTCCTCTTGATCCCTGGTCATCCCATTACTTTCCTGCCTACACATGCTTACCTCCTCTCGGAGCATCCACCTTTCTCGAGCTGTGTACCCTTGTCCACCCTGAGCCTCCTTGTTTCCCTGCTCCTCTTGCACACCCATTCTCTCATTTTCTATACTCATACCACTCACTTCCACATTCATAACCACCTCTTCAATCTCTCCTATCTTACTCTCCCGTTCTTCCACATCACTTCCCACTCGATCTGATTCATTCTCTCTATTCACTTCTCTACCTTCCAGCAGCAGTCTCTCCAAGCGACTCACACCATAACACTCAAATGCAGTCCACTGCTCCCATACAGCTCACTTCGTCCCTCAAACTCATTCCACACATTAACAAACTGTACTCCCATCTCCTCACACATTTCATTCATAATCCTTGCTCTCCGCCTCATTTCACCACAGTCATATCTAGGCAACACGCTAACTACCCTTCCTGTCACACTATTCTCCTTTATCCTTCTAAGCAGCGTCCTGATATCCATTCTGACACACTCCTTTGTCATCTCTCAAATCATTCGTACCTATTAATACTATTAACTCTTTTGCTCGCTCCTGCCTTATATCCAATGCCTCAATCACTCTACTCGTTTTAGCACCTGGAAAACATACCTTGTGCATTCTATCCTCCAGCACACCTTAAATAATGGAGTCACCATACAAAGCCACTCGTTCATCTTACGTTAACTCTTTCATTCCATCATTATTTATTTATACAGTCACATGCTTGAGTACTTATATATTTCTTTATATCCTAATATATCTTTCAAAGCTTTATATTAAAAATAAATTAAACCAATAGAATCTCAACAATTTTCTCTTATCATTCGGCTTCCTTAATTTATTAACGAAGGATATTATGTATAAAATAATTTTTTAAACACCTTTTCTGAAAAAATAAAATTAACAAGATTACTTGAGGATTTTAGTGATAATATACAACTTAATAAATAAGCTTCTGTGTACCAATGAGATTTTACTTTGATTTAATTAATATATATATATATTAAAACTTATAGCATATTATCTATCTCTGTATATATATATAGATATATATATATGTATCAAAATGATTAATTAACTACCTATCCATCTCACAGAAACATAAAAAATGTGTTTGGTTTGGTTACTAGCTAAGAGAAATAAATTTTGCACTTACATTTTCATTAGAAGACGAAGAGTAAGAAGACATTATAAGATCTTCCAGTCCACGACAACAGAGAGATAAATTATCTCTAAGTTGCATCATCCACAATATAGCACAGAGTTGTCTGAAGTGAGCAGTGGCAAGCTTTAAGCAGTTTTCACTCATCAAATCAAAATCACTATTTCTGATCAAGCTATGTAGTGGTTTGATTTTGTCCAAAGGAAGGCCCTAAATTATAAAGATCTGTAAATGAAGGACTACTGCATGAAAATTAGTCAACTCAATAAATACATAACAAATCACAATAAGTAATCAGTAACTAATAAATAATTAGAACACTAATCAGGAGTTATTTTATTATTATGTAGGAACAGCATGGAGAACAAAGCCTGATCAGTGAGGTCAAGCTAACCATTATTCACACAATGCAGTAACCCCCCCCCCGAGTTCATTTGCTGACAAAGCACTTATGACTGTCTCTGAAAAATCCATTGCAATTATTATAACAACTATCTACATAAAAAATCTGGTCCTTGCATCCTTGTTACCACATTCATACACATCTCCAAAGTATAACTCCTTATTTTATCCTGTCCTGCTGTGTACCTAAAAACATCTCCAGCATCAATTTCTATAGAATCTGAAGACTCATCCCGTGATGAGTCTTTGGACTCCACAGAGGCTTGAGAGCAATAAAAAAAAAAGCCTTCAGTTACTTATTTTTATCATCCCCTCTTTTTTGCCTATGAGATAAATCATGCAACAATCTACTTACATGGAGAGCATTCTACAGCCTTGTCACCATTTTGATCACTTACCCCTGGCCTGCTCAATTAATTCCTTCTCTCCAAGAAACCAATCTGTCCTTATTACTATTATTATTATTATTAAACAAGACCTCATGGAGTCAAAGACTCATCTAGGAGGTCCTTTTATCTCACACACATCTCATCATACCGGGTCTTAAACACATTCAAACTCCTTGCAGACACCACACTCTCAGGCAAGGCATTCCAATCATTCACAACTCTGCACGAAAAAAACCTGCCTCTCACTCCCCTACTCACACCCTCTTTATACAGTTTCCAGGTATGACCTCTGGTTCTCCCCTGATCTCCCACTATTCTCTGTAGAACTTCTCCACCATTGATCCTATAACAACCCCTTACCAACTTGTAGGTCTCTATCATATCTCCCCTCTTCCTTCCCTCCACTAGACTCTGCAAATTACATCTTTTCAATCTTTCCTCATACTCGACATTCCAGAGGTCAGAGACTACCTTAGTCAGTCTCGCCTTTGGACCCTTTCCAACATCTCTTCATCCTTCTGAAAACCAGGTGACCAAATCTGGGCACAATAGTCCATGTGTGGCCTAATCAAAGCCTTATACAATGGAACAAGAATCTCCCTACTTCTACATGTCAGTGTTCTCCTCATCATTCCCAGAAGTCTTTGTGTTGTCTTCACAATTTTGGCGATGTGTCCCCTAAATTTTAGATCCTTATCCACTATCACTCCCAGATCTCTTATTTCCTCTACTTCCAACAATATATTCTCACCAAGCATAAATTCTGCATCCCATCTTTGTTTTCCAAATTTTAAAACCTTACATTTTGCAACATTGAACTCACATCCCCATTTGCTTGCCCAAGCACTCAATTTATTCAAGTCTTCTTGCAAGGCCACAACATCTTCACTACTCTTTATGGTTCGTCCCAACTTTGCATCATCTGCAAACAACTGAATATCTCCATCCAAATCTTCGCCAATATCATTAATATACAAGTTAAATAGTAATGGCCCTAAAACAGATCCCTGAGGCATTCCACTAGTGACTTTCCTTTTCCTGGATATTGCACCCCCATACACAACTTGTTGATACCTATCAGATAGCCAGTCTCCAATCCAATGCACTAATCTAATATCCAACCCCATCTGCTCTAGTTTGACTGTCAACTTGTCATGAGGTACTCTATCAAAAGCTTTTGCAAAATCCAAGTATATTACTGTGTATCCTTCTCCTCTGTCCAAGGAAGTAGTCACTTTATTGTAATAAGTAAGTAGATTACTAAAACATGACCTCCCTTTAGCAAATCCATGCTGTCCATCAAAGATTATACAATTGTTGTCAACCCAACTCTGGATCCTAGTTCTCACAAGCTTCTCCAACAACTTAACCACAACACCTGACACACAGATAGGCCTATAGTTTGATGCTTGAGTTCGATCACCTCCTTTATGAAGTGGCACAATCTTGCCCTCCCTCCACTCTTTAGGGACTTGACCAAGTGCAAGACTCGTATTAAAAAAATATGTCAAGGCAGGTGTCAACTCTCTGGCACATTCCTTCAGAATACGCGGTGATATATTATCAAGTCCCACAGCCTTATTTACATCTAGTTTACTCAACTCCCCAAACACCTCTTGCTCACTTACAGTCAGTCTCTCCTCCCCATCATCAACTGCTCTTAATCTCTCCATGAAGTCACATTCACAAGATTGAAAGATCTTTATGAACTGCTCATTAAGTATCTCCACCACACATTCTGCAACAGCTGTCTTTATACCATTTCCTCCAATCAATGTCATCCTTCCATAATCATTCTTTCTTTTGCTGGCTACATATCGAAAGAACTCCCTAGGATTCTTTTTAGCTTCATTAGCTAACTGCTGTTCATACCTCTCTTTAGCTACTCTCACCAACCAAGTCACTCTCCTTGCCTGGTCTTTGTAGAACTCATGAAATTGGTTACTTCCATTTCTCTTATGCTGCCTCCACAATGCCCTTTTTCTCTGTATTGCATGCTTAATCTCTTTATTCATCCATCTCACACCTAACTTATTTAACCTTCTCACCTGTGGTATACATTTAGACATTGCATCCACTAAATATTTTTTGAAAATCCCCCAAGCTGCATTGATCTCTTTTCCAGCTAACTCCTCATTCCATGCTACACCTGCAAGCTGTCTCCTGAACTCTTCATAATCACCCCCCTTGTAGTTCCACATATACCCTTTTTTCACAGGGGTCCTTGCACTGCTGGCAACCACCCAAGTAATCACCTCATGGTCACTTTCACCAATTGGTGGATGATTTGATACCTCATTGATAATTATATCCTCCGATGAGATGACCAAATCCAAGACCCTTAATCCTCTTGTGCCCTCTGTTGCATACTGTCTGAGGTAGTTATCCCTCAAAAACTCAAGAAACTCATTTTCTTTACTTCCAGTTGCTATCTCTTCATTCCAGTCTATATAGCCATAATTAAAATCACCCATAATAATCACCCTTTTCTTATTTGCTTGGCTTATTTGACTATACATTTCACTATCACCACCATCCACATTACCAGGTCTATAACAACATCCCACCAAGTATTTGATTCTATTCACCTCTATCTCACACCATACTGCCTCAAAACCACTGGCCCCATTTCCCTCTTGCATCTCTACCTTGTATGGACATAACTCTTTCTCTATCATCATTAGCACTCCCCCTCCCTTTTTATCCCTTCTATCCTCACGAAACACATCATACCTTTCCATCTCTATTCCTGTCAGGATGTCATCCTCATCTAACCATGTCTCACTTATTCCGACAATCTCTGGGTGCACAGACGCAATTAGTGCAACCATTTCATCTGCCTTGTTTCTTATACTTCTAGCATTGGTATACAAACACAACAACTCATTTCTGGATCTACAGCTAGTTCCACTGATACCACTCACTCGATGTGATCTCTCCATGCTGGACTGGGGCCATTTCCTTTTCTGCTTCTTCATTTTAGAACCCTTTGCAATTCCATCTGTTTCCTTTTGATCCCTGATCATCCCATTACTTTCCTGCGTACACATTCTCTCACCTCCTCTTGGAGCATCCACCTTTCTCACGCTGTGTATCCCTGTCCACCCTGAGCCTCGCCGTTTCCCTGCTCCTCTTGCACACCCATTCTCTCATTTTCTATACTCATACCACTCACTTTCACATTCATTTCCACTCCTTCAATCTCTCCTGCTCTTCCACATCACTCCCCTCTCGATATGATTCATTCTCTCTATTCACTTCTCTACCTTCCAGCAGCAGTCTCTCCAAGCGACTCACACCATAACCACTCAAATGCAGTCCATCGCTCCCATACAGCTCACTTCGTCCCTCAAACTCATTCCACATATTAACAAACTGTACTCCCATCTCCTCACACATTTCAGCCAGAATATCATTCATAATCCTTGCTCTCCGCCTCATTTCACCACAATCATACCTAGGCAACACACTGACCACCCTTCCTGTCACACTATTCTCCTTTATCTTTCCAAGCAGTCTCCTGACATTCATTTTGACATGCTCTTTGTTCTCTCTCAAATCATTCGTACCAATTAATACAATTAACTCTTTTGCTCGTTCCCGCCTCATATTCAATGCCTCAATCACTCTACTCATTTTACCGCCTGGAAAACATACCTTGTGCATTTTATCCTCTAGCACACCTTTAATAATGGAGTCGCCATACAACGCCACTCGCTCATCTTTTGTTATCTCTTTCATGCCATCATGATTTATTTTAATAGTTTTGACCTGAATTCTCTTAATTTCATTCCGCATCCATTTCATTTCTTGCTTCATCTAATCCAATTCACCTTCTGAACCTCGCCACACATTCACTCTATCATTAAATCTTTCTAACTTTCTAACTCTCGACCCCCTCTTATGTGCCATATATTTCCATAGGTGTCCAGTTATCAATGCATTAGAAATAGGGAGAAAATATTTTCCTTGTCTCTACTCATTGGTGTATTTCTTAACATATGACCAACAGTTTCAACTATTATCTCCACTTCTGTAAAATGACCTTGAACTTTAACTCTCTGTCCACTATCACCACCATATCTGTAGCTGCATCAGTTTCTTTCAGTCTGTTTCCATCCATATAATCTGCCAGGTGAAGTATAAGGGGAGTAATTAAGGCTATAAGAATACTGGCAATACACTGGTTTTTCTGTATACAAATGCTAGGGGCATTAGAAATAAAGGGAATAAGTTTGTTGCACTGATTGTTTCAGCCTCACCAAAGGTTGCTGGTATCAGTAAAACTTGGTTAACTGAGGAGGATGTCTCTAACAGGGATAGAAATCAAAGGGTATAACATATTTTGGCAGGATAAATGTTGTGGTGGAGTGTTACTCATGATAAGAGATGAATTGTGACTTCTTATGGAGAATCTCAGTGGAGATATAATACTTTTAAGGCTTTGAGAGTACACTATGGTGAAAAAGTATCTGGACAACATATGTGCCATGCAAATTTCAGTTCATACCACATGCAATATTAAGTGAGTGTCTGCATAAGTTTGGTAATAAAAGGTGGGATGTGCTGCATGTATTGCACTGTACTCGATATCAAGATGCCACATTCAACTGAAATATCAAACTTCCAACATGGAATAGTAGCTGTGTGTCATATCAGTGGTGTTTCTGAACATTGCTACCTGTCTCAGTATAGTGAAATCCACAGTTGATTGTGTTTCATAGATGGAAAGTTGATAGTGCTACCACAGTAGGAAACTGCCCTGGGAGGGCACCAACGTTGACTACAAGGTCTGCCACTGATGACTTGCAAGATTCTGAGACAGTGCTCGTTGAGCTCAGTTAGTGAGATCAACAAGCACTGTCAGCACTGGAGGGTCGGTGCTGTCAGTCACATTATTCCTGCACCACAGATGATTGGAAAGGAGTTGTTTAGAGTGATGAATTATGCTTCTAAATGTTTCACTCCGATGGTCATGTTTGGATCTGGAGATTACTCAGGGAATGGTTCTGACATGACAGAATCATTCCAACTGTCAAGTTTGGTGAAGGTTAGGTAAGGTAAGGTAAGGTAAGATACAGCCGGTCTGGATCCACTCTCCAGCCAAAAGGCTGCGGGTTCGATTCCCGTCATGGGCATGGATGTTTGTGATTGTCTGTGATGTTAGTGGTGGTCGGCAGTAGATGGCGTTGGTGTAGATGATGAACGTAATTGTTGTTGGTGAAGACGAAGAGTTGCAGAATAGGTGCCCTCCCTTGATGGGTCTTTGGACTCCCTGGAGGTGTTATGTAATAATAATAATAATATTGCAAAGGTTGTGAAAACATCTCAGAGAACTGGGGTAATGTTGAGGAGAACATTGACCCCAAGAGATAAAAGTGTACTAGTCATATTTTTTAAAGTTTTGATCAGACCACATCTGGATTTCTGTGCACAGATCTGGTCAGAGGGATGAAAGGGATAAAGTAATCTTGGAGGGTGTACAGAGACAGATAAAAAAATTGATATCAGGACTGTACAATGTTGATTGTGAAGACAAACTGAGGGCATGAAGACTGCAGAGTTTGGTGGTTACAAGGCAAAGGTGGTTTTTGATTGAGACATTTAAGCTATTGACGGTTATTATTGTGTAACATTGAGATTTTCCATATGGTAGAAAGACAGGAAGAAGCAAGGACAAGGGGCCATCCCTAGAATAAGCAAAAGGGAGTGGTGATTAAAAGGGTAAGAAGTAAGTTTATTGCATGGAGAGTGGTAGAGTATTGAATGCCTTATCTGAGAGGGCGGTGAACGTGCAGACAGTGGATAAGTTTAAGGAGCGGAATTTGTGTTGACTCCCCACAATGAGTCATGTGACTTCATGCAGGTTAGAAAAAAAATAATAATATAACATAGCTGGTAGTCTTTCACTTCAAAGTGCATAATTTATGTACATACTTTAAAACAATGGCCGATTAATATCCTTTTTCCAAATTGTTAGCCTAATCAAACCCTACTGCTGGATCTCGATATCACATTTATGTATTCTTGCTTCTATTAATTTATTTAAATCCTTTTATTTACTGATCATACTTCCCAGCTTAGGATTATCATAGAACAACTGGATATCAAACCCTCAAAACAAATAATATCATTAACATACCAGTTAAATAAGAGTGGTCCCTATAGCATCGCACTGCTTTATGTGCTTTCTTCCTAGATGATGAATGATAAAGGCTCAACAAAATCCTACTCACCACAACTAAAATGCACTACCTGCCCCCCCCTCCACACACACACACACACCATTTTTTTACACGATGGTTCACAAAGTCAATAGGAGATCCATAAAGTGATTAATGGTGCTCTATTATTGTTTGCAGAACAATTCCTCTGTATGAGAGGCTTTAACAAGTATCTCTATGCCACCTTGTGAAGTTCCTGCACACTGATGTTTTCAATCGCTGTTGAAATGTTGATTTTTAGTTCATCCAGTGTATGCGAGGATTAATCCAATAAACAACTCCTTTGAGATACTCCCAAAGGAAAATATCTGGGCATGATAAATCTGGTAATCTTGGAGGCCACAATTCTTTCGAGATGAAGCGGTGTCAACGAAAAATTCTTGCAAAATATGTATGGTACAATTCCATGTGTGGCATGTGGCACTGTCTGTCTTGCTGGAACCAACAATGAAATTCGCTGACATCAAGGAGTGCCTCGCACTGTGATGAGGTCTTGATATAATCTGACTGTACGATGCATGATGTTGCACACCAAACTCCAATTTTTTTGAGAATGCAAAACATTTTCATGAAACGACGGTGAATCAGTGGATTTAAGGCCTTGTCACTGAAGAAAACTGGATCAAGCATCTGTATACCACGTTCTTCACCATCAGAAGATTATTCGTTAGTCTTTATATGGTTCCTTCAGTTCATGGACTGAGTGCACACAATACAGATGAAGGTGTAACCATCTTGCAGCTTTCTGAGCACTACCATACGACATTGATGAATGCATGGCAAATTTTCTGAGGCTTTTTGTTGGGGATTGCTGCAGTGCTCTCTTCACTTCATTCCTTTTTATCGTCAGTCAAAATGGAGGGTGGTCTTCTGGAGTGATTCCTATCTGCAACAGATCCAGTTTCCTGAAAACACTGCACTAATCTCATTATCGTCAGCTTCTGAGGGCCTGCCGTACATGAATATTTCTCACGAAATTCCTCACCAACACATGCACAAGAACGATTAGCAAAATAACTTTCCAAAATGAAAACTTGCAGCTGGGGTAAAGACACTGCAGTTCCACAATGAACAAAGTTACAATGAGAACAACCTGTTTAACTCACAGTGAACTCAGCATCTCCAGTAGTTTGTAATAACATGATGATGACATCTAGTGGTGTAAGGAAAGATTATAACAATTTGGAAACAAATTCAAACTTCCGGCTGCACAACTTTATGATTGCCCTGTATTAAGAATAGGAAGAATCATAAACACAAAACTGACTTTTCAAAAATAATGTGTTTGTCAATGGAATGGCCCTTTATGTTATGTATATTCTTCTGTGATTTCTTAAATTAAAAAAAAAAAAAGATTTTCTTTAGAAAATTATTAACTTTTTATTAAATATTCTGTTTTATCCAGTCTGCAGTTACTCGGCATGGGCTAGTAGGCAAGCATATTTGTCAAGCCTTATGCATGACCATATACCACACTGCTGTCTGTGTATCATATTCACCAGCTTCATATTCATCCCCACTTACTCCAGTTAACATAACAGATTTCCATGCAGTATCATTGACAAACTAGATGTTCTCATTTTAGGAAAGCATCTCTCCTACATGTTTCTTCTAAATGGACCAAATGGCCCAACATTAAACAATATCTAAAAAAAGTCATGCTGCATATTAGAGAGAAGATCATTGCTTTCTAAATATAAACAAGTCTGGCACTTGCTATATCTTAGAGTCTTTAGATCTGCAGTATCTTACAAACACAGCTGGTCACAGTGATAGGTCAATTTATATTAAATTATTTCCATAATTAGATCCAATACTGAAGCCAGTATTTTTCAAGCATTCCAATTATATTTTTTCCATTATGTTAAAAGTGTTCTAATTAATGAAAATTCTGAATATGATTCAGAAATATCAAGAGATGAAAAAGTTGATATCATTCCTTTATTGTTTGATAAAGGAATTTTGATAAAAGGTGAGACTGTTGGGAAATCATAATGATGAAAAGAAAAACAGAAGTAAATTATATAAAAGTTGTTTAATTTTTTTATAAATTAAATTTGCAAAGAAATTATATTCTTGTCTAATTTTTTATCCAAGTGCAAGTAAAGTTTGTGTGTGAAATATCTTTACGACTAAGCTACTTGTACGTAGAAGCTAATGATGTCACATTAATTGTCTTAGTATCCCATAATGAAACGTACACATCTTTTAGGATGTGTATAATGCTACACATTATGGGAAGGGCCATTACCCAGACCGGTTTCAATCTTTGTCTCATCAGTGGGAGCCAGACCAAGAAGAGATAGCAAGACTAAATAATGCAGAACTGATATTTCCCATATACAAGCAGTGAAATGGGTTTATCACCTTATTAAAATATTCTGGATTAGAGATAGTTGGAGAAACCGATCTAGTAGTGGTCTTTCCCATAATACATTATACAAGGATGTGTGCTTTGCAATATGGAACACTAAGGAAATAAATGTGAAGCCAGCTTCTACATAAACGTAAAGTAGTTGGGAAGATATTTCACATGCCAACTTTGTTTGCTTGCACTTGAATAAAGGAACAACAATATAAATTCTTAGCAAGGTTAACTTAAAGGAGTAAATTATGGTGGCATTTTGACAGTATCACCTCTCCTCTGCTAGTGTATCCCCATGCAGTTGAGAGTAGAATCAGCTGAAGTAAAACACTAATGATGAAATTATTATTTATTTTAATAAACCACTGTTAAAAAGAACTGATGATCCATAAGTATGGGAAAAAAAATGGAAAACGATGAAAAAAAAAAAAAACTTTAAATAATTGATTTTCCTATATCACAATTCATCATGACTTCATTTCAGTTAATAAATCCATAATTATTCTGGTAGTATAATGTTGGAGGTGGAGGAAATAAGAGATCTTGGGGTAATGGGGGGACAAGGAACTTAAATTTAGAGTACATATTGTCAAAATTGTGAGGATAACACAACGAATTCTGGCAATGATGCAGAGGACACTGACTTGTAGAAGTAAGGGGATTCTTGCTCCAATCTATAAAGCTCTCATAAGGCCACATATGGACTACTGTGCACATATTTGATCATCTCATTTTTGAAAAGTATGAAGAGATGCTGGAGAAGGTCCAGAGGTGATTGACAAAAATAGTTTCTGATCTCTGGAATGTTGAATATGAAGAAAGGTTGAGCTGATGTAATTTGCAGATTCTAGTGGATAGGAGGAAGAGGGGATGGTATGATAGAGATATACAAATTTGTAAGGGGTTATTATAGGATTAACATTGAAGTGGCTTTTCATAAAATGGTGTGAGATTGGGGAAGAACAAGAGGCCATCCCTGGAAGCTGTATAAGGAGGGTCTGAGCAAGAGAGTGAGAATCAGTTTTTTTGCATGGAGAGTTGTGAATCATTGGAATGCATTGCCTGAAAGCACGGCATCTGCAGAAAATTAAATGTGTTTAAGGCACAGTGCTTTTGTTCTGACAAAAGAGACCTCTTAGATAAGTTCTGTGACTTTAAGGGGTTTTAAGATAATAATAATAATAAGAAAACAAGGAAAAACAGAATAAGACATGTAGAAAAAAAAAGGAATGGTTTGGGACTAGAAGTATTAAAGAAATTCTTGTGAACTTTTGTTTGAATTGGTTTGAACATACTAATGAGAATGAATTTGAAGAATACTAAGAAGAAATTCTGAAATGAAATCTAAAGGGAGGAAATCAAGCAAAAGACAGAAAATGTGGAAAGATGAGATAAAAAAAGATCTAGAAAAAAGAAACCAGAACAAGAACAGTGTTCTTGAAGAAAGAATTTTGAGAGAGAAAGAAGTGGAGAGCTCTGTTCCACCTGACATGGGAGTTGTTTTAGAGATGTTTTTAATAAAGAAGAGGAGGAAACTCAATTTCTGAATAATGTCAGCATTAATGTCAGTTGTGTATGGGAAGGAAACAGTGTCAAAGAAAAGAATAACAAATAGTGGCATGCAACTGGTTTCTTATGTTGTTTTTTTCCACTTAATTATATTATAAATTAAAGATGCCAAGAAATTATATTCTTGGTTTAATCCTTTATCCAAATGTAAGCAAACAAAAGTTTGCACTTGAAGTATTTCCAGTACTGGGGCAACTCGCATATAGAAGCTAAAAACTTCACATCACTTACCTTAGTATCACTTCATGCAAAAAACTTTGTTTGCTTACACTTGGATAAAGATTAAACCAAGAATATAATTTCTTGGTGTCTTTAATTTATAGTATAACCAAGTGGAAAAATTTTCAACATCTATCTCAAATCCAGAGTATTTTATTAATAAGGTGTGACACCTTTTGGCAACTTGTATATGGAAATGACTTCTCCATTAACTCGACTTTGGTATCCCTTCTGAGTCTGGCTCCCAGTGATGAAATCTCTGGGTTGCTGCTACTGATAACATTTATTAATGTTTGTCTATGGATATGCTTGCTTCCTGGGGGAGTAGAAAGGCTCAGTGGTGGGGTTTTGCCTGTCACTGAGGGGAACCACTGCCAAGTTTCCTATCCTGGAGTGATGAGTTTAGTATTGATCCTTTAGGGTCACTCAATGAGATCAATAGTGATCTTTTTGATCACTCTGAGAGGGATCCCTGCCCTTTAACAAACCTCAATAAAGGTCGAAACCGGTATGAGTAGTGATCCTTCCCATAATCCATAGCATTAAATATGTCCATCAGGATATGTGCTTTGCATTATGGGATATTAAGGCAAGTGATATGAAGTCATTAGCTTCTATATATGAGTTGCCCAGTCGTGAAATTACTTCAAGTGCAAACTTTGTTTACTTACAGTTGGATAAAGGATTAAACCAAAAATATAATTTATTTATATAATTAAATTTATATTTAATCATAATTAAGTAACTTATAATTAAATTTATTAATGATATTTTTCACACAGAATGTCAGGGGATATTGATTTGTTTGCTGATGATGATGCTAAGTCATGGAGGATAGAGTTATAAGGAGAAATGCTTAATAATGTCAACACTCTCCAGGAATACTAACAGACTTTTTGTCTGGATGAGTTACGGTTTTAATGTTAATATGTGCAAGGTTTGGCACTTTGGAGTGCCTTATACCTTTGCATAGTGTATATATATAATGACTAGTGTAAAACGCACTAGTCATATTTTACATGGACTCTGGGTGTAGAAAATTTTCATCCAGTATTCTCTGTGATGAGGAAAATGAGCATATTGAGAGAAAGTGAGAGAGCATGATAAAATTAAGGCAATATCAAGATTCTAGACAGTTGATTATGGAGAGTAGATGAAAAAATATTAATAGAAGAGTTAAGGGAATTGGTAGGAAAGACATTACAGAAACAATGAAGTTTAGTTTGTGAGGATGTTACTTGATTAATACAGAATAGATTATACACAGGATGAAGATGGATGTACAAGTGCCATTAAGTGGAAAGTGAGGAATAGATAATGAGCCTCCATAGCTCAGTCAGCATATATGATGCCATTAGGTCAGAAAGACCTGGTTCGATTCCTGTCCATACCATGAGGAACCTTTATCTGGTCTCTTTTGACTAAAAGTGAGTTAGCTAGCCTCATACAGAGGTAGAGGATTTTTTCCAACTGGAAATTTGGGTTTTTCATCCCTCAGAACAGACAAACCAGCCTGTGAACACACACCGATCTACAGTCATAAAATACCTACTTCACTCCTCTCATCAGGAGGGCTCAACCAGTCCTAAGGGATGTGGAGGAATGAGGTAACCCCATATGAATAAGATAAGAGGAGTAGATTTTCATATGGCATGTGGTCAGTGAACGATATGCAACTAATTGAATATGTTGTGAATGCATTTAAGGTTTAATGTTGATGATGGATCCATGAATGTTTGTTATAATAATATATTGATGCTTTGGAACAATGATATTTTGTACCAATTGTTCTGCTTTGTATTGATGCACGTAGCATGTTATTTAACTGACCATACCATATGATATATATATTTAAGGACAAATTTATCTTAAGTCTCATTAACACCACAATATAATGTATTATTCTATCTAATATTACTAGTCTTTCTAAAACTAAACAACTTCATTTATAAAGCTCTCTATACACAGGAACTGCTTCCAGATGCTACCTACTGGTGGATTATTATAACCAATGTTCTAACTAGTGAACCTTTCACAATATTAAAAGATAAATACTCTAAAAAAATTTCATGGCCCTTCTTAAACATTGTATAACATCTTTGTAATTCAAGTACAATGATTCTATATTGTAGAAAAAAAAAAAAAAAATGGCGGCGGCATTGTCATTCCATGATTTTAATTTAGATTTCAGTCGTTTCGTTAAGTGTGAGGTCTGTTATATGTATTCCTTCGATTACATAAATGATTTGTGGATGTTTAATGCAAATGGAAGAAGGGTGTGCGAAATGTGACCTGAACGAGGAATTGATGAATGCGAATATGAAATTGATGACAGAAAGTGCCAGATTGTGTCGCGAGTGCACGTTTGAAAGAGAAGGATGGTGAGTAGACAGGAAATGGACAGCATGGATTTGCTAAAGGGAGGTCGTGTTTTAGTAATCTACTTACTTATTACAATAAAGTGACTGCTTCCTTGGACAGAGGAGAAGGATACACAGTAATATACTTGGATTTCGCAAAAGCTTTTGATAGAGTACCTCATGATAAGTTGACAGTCAAACTAGAGCAGATGGGGTTGGATATTAGATTAGTGCATTGGATTGGAGACTGGCTATCTGATAGGTATCAACAAGTTGTGTATGGGGTGCAATATCCAGGAAAAGGAAAGTCACTAGTGGAGTGCCTCAGGGATCTGTTTTAGGGCCATTACTATTTAACTTGTATATTAATGATATTGGCGAAGATTTGGATAGAGATATTCAGTTGTTTGCAGATGATGCAAAGTTGGGACGAACCATAAAGAGTAGTGAAGATGTTGTGGCCTTGCAAGAAGACTTGAATAAATTGAGTGATTGGGCAAGCAAATGGGGATGTGAGTTCAATGTTGCAAAATGTAAGGTTTTAAAATTTGGAAAACAAAGATGGGATGCAGAATTTATGCTTGGTGAGAATATATTGTTGGAAGTAGAGGAAATAAGAGATCTGGGGATGATAGTGGATAAGGATCTAAAATTTAGGGGACACATCGCCAAAATTGTGAAGACAGCACAAAGACTTCTGCGAATGATGCGGAGGACACTGACGTGTAGAAGTAGGGAGATTCTTGTTCCATTGTATAAGACTTTGATTAGGCCACACATGGACTATTGTGCCCAGATTTGGTCACCTGGTTTTCAGAAGGATGAAGAGATGTTGGAAAGGGTCCAAAGGCGACTGACTAAGGTAGTTTCTGACCTCTGGAATGTCGAGTATGAGGAAAGATTGAAAAGATGTAATTTGCAGAGTCTAGTGGAGAGAAGGAAGAGGGGAGATATGATAGAGACCTACAAGTTGGTAAGGGGTTGTTATTGGATCAATGGTGGAGAAGTTCTACAGAGAATAGTGGGAGATCAGGGGAGAACCAGAGGTCATCCCTGGAAACTGTATAAGGAGGGTGTGAGTAGGGGAGTGAGAGGCAGGTTTTTTTCGTGCAGAGTTGTGAGTGATTGGAATGCCTTGCCTGAGAGTGTGGTGTCTGCAAGGAGTTTGAACGTGTTTAAGACGCGGTATGATGAGATGTGTGTGAGATAAAAGGACCTCCTAGATGAGTCTTTGACTCCATGAGGTCTTGTTTAATAATAATAATAATAATATTCTACATATTAGCCTGTGCACAGCCATCTTGTCAATCTCTCTCTCTCTTGTATTAGCAAATCTATATTCTTTCTTTTAATCTATATCTTATATCTATATAGCTAAGGTTATTAGTAAACTTATACTACATATGTACTGTGAGTGGGCTAAAGTTTTTTTTTTTGTTTTTCAAATTTTATCAATTTTATATACTCTTTAATTTATTTTTAGTCTAGAAACATAGGCCTGAAGAAGAGAGTGAGGAATTCTATGAAAACTTAAAAACTTTTTTTGGACTGCCTACCAAAGAGAGAGAGAGAGAGAGAGACATACTTTACATCTTAGGGGACTTAAATGGAAAAGTGGGAAAGAGTATGAGAGTTAGGCCAGAGTGTGGCATGTTTGTTCTGGGGGGATCGTAACATCTGTGGTGAAAGACTGTTGGAATTTACCCATGCTAACAGATTAGTTATTACTAATACCACCTGCTTCAATAAACACCCATGATGGACCTATACTTAAATATCTAACACTGATAGGTCGAGGCACTAGATTGATTACATCCTGGCTCTCTCCAGTGGTGGAAGACAAGCATCTCTGATGTGCAAACTTGTCCTGGAGCAGATTGTCGTACAGACCATCAGCTAGTAAGAGAGCCAAAGTAAGACTAAGACTTTGAAAACTTCAAAGTCAGGCACATCCCACTAGGATAGATGTTAGAGTAATTCCTAGTGGATTCACAGAAGAAACATCAATTCAGTTGGATGATTTTTGGGAGACAATGAGGCGAACTCACCAGAAATGCTTTGGGAAGAAAGCCAGGAAGTATCTCGGCCCAATAAGAAGACCAAGAGATCCATGGATATCAGATTCAACATGGGAACTAATCAAAAGAAGGCAATTGGTAAAGGGACACAAGGAGTGAATAATGTAAGAGATTACAGAGAAGTCAAAAGAGTCATCAAAGCAGGGCAAGGAAAAGTTCTATACTAATGTTAGATCCTGAATGAAGGAATCTTGCAAAGAAATCATTCATTCAGAATCCCAACATATTAAACTCACCAACAAAGAGAAATACCTGCACATCAGCTGAAATTTAAAGTGAAACTTCCTTCACTTTATGTATAAAATTTGTATTCTTTATTTCATGTACCATATATTTAAGCTATTGTGATCATAATAAGATTTTATTTAGAGTATGTCTTAAAAGAGGGATAGTCTGATTTAATTTAAGCCTCACTTAAGCTGTGTAAAAATAACTGTGAGTCATCAAATAGTTACTAAATAATAATTCTTGGAAGGTATAAAACTACACATGCACAGCATAATGCTGGCGGCAGTAGCATACATGGAACGTACTTTGACGCAAATTCTGGGAATGCAAGAGCATAACAGCGTCGGGAGAGCAAGGGATGAACCCAAGGGGAGAAAAGAGATGGGTCGTGTGCAAAAGGGACTCCAAAAAAGAGGGCGCTCTATTGAAGAATATAAGGGGATGAGCACCGTATCAGGGATCTCTCTTGTCATATCGTTTTTCGTGTTTGGTGGCTCGTAAGTTAGTGGGAGTTCGCGTAAAGGGGGGGGATGAGGCGTCTGTGCTAAGATAAGATGTTGGACAGCAGGCTTTCTTGAAAATGGAGATGGATTCTACACAGAGCTGAAGGTAAAAATTTCCAGTCTTAGCAGAATCAAGTCGTCACTGAGAAGTCCCATCGAGTTGTTCCTGAAACGCAAAGATTTTAGTCTGTTTTCAGCAGAAATAATGAAGATAGTGTAACCCCTACGTTGGTGTATGGACATCCAATAGACAAGACGTAACCAGGCGTGCACATGGTGCTGAAAGACACGGAAAAAGTTCAGTAAGGTAAAATTACTCTATTTTGTGTATAAAATTCATTAGAAGAGAGAAGATTGTTTGTGAATGTGAAATTAAGAATAGTATTCTAAAGAACTCTGTGGACAGTCTTTAATTAGAAAGTTAACCTCTTTTGAGAGAGTAAGAAGAATTCTTTGGAAGAGATCTTTTGTGTGATTTGTGATAGAATTAACTTAACAAGATTAGAACATGGATTTATAGTAACTGAGTAACATAAGAATGTTTGCCTAACCTTTTATATGAATAGCATTGCAGAAAGGAAATTTTACTTAACTTCATATCATTTGCAATCTATCCCAATTTTCAATTACTGTGTTTTACGATGTTTCTTAACCTTTGATTTAATTTAAAGTATGTTAATTTCTTAACTTGAGTTTTTTATTTAGTGTTGAGTCAAAGTGAGTGTATGAATTTTGTGTATTCTGTTTACATATTCCAATAAACATGCCATATTTACCTAAACCTGAGTCATGCCTGATTACGATTCCAAACTACCACTTATAAAAATAGAACCTATTTTGGCGGGAAGGATTTAGAAAGAAAATATAATTATAGATTTTGGTTACGACTGCAGTCTGAATCTATACAGCAGCATTGAAGTAAAGTATTGTGTAAAAAATAGCTAAGAGTCTAGTATTGTCTCCCTGAGTAGGAACCTTTTCTACTATAGGATACTGGCTGGCGCAGCATAATAAAAATTTGCCAGTATCCAAAGAGGAAACAGTCCTAGATATAAATAGATACAGGTATATTAAACAACGATAATAAGAAGAGTAAAATACATTGATAAATAATATAAAAATAAAATATTTAACAATGGCACAGCCGGTAGGATTTTAATTGAATACGGTTTTAAATAAGAAAGGATTCAATCAAGTAACAACTGATTAAGATAGTAACAAACTAAATAAGTATAAATCATATAAAACAAATATATAACACACAGGGAGTGAATAATATAAGAGATTACAGAGAAGTCAGAAGAGTCATCAAAGCAGGGCAAGGAAAAGTTCTATACTAATAAATGTGAAGAGATAGAGTTCCAGATGAGGAGGCACAATTATAAAAAGGTGTTTTATTTAGTTCGTGACTTAAAGTACAAGTTTAAACTCAAATTGAATGTCATCAAAGACAGGAATGGAGCATTACTAACAGAAGAGTTGGAAATCAAAAACAGATGGAAAGAATATGAGAACTGTACAGCGGAGTGGATGAAGAAAATGTGAAGCCCTCTCTCCAAGAAAATTTTGATTTGGAACCTCCTCTGCTTAGGAGGAGGTTCCAAATGAAGTTGAAAGAGCAGTTAAGCAGCTTAACAGCAATAAGGCCCAAGGTGCTGATGAAATCCCACTCGAGTTAATTAAGGCCACAGGGAATGGAGGGATAAAGGTGTTCATAGATTGATTACAAGGATATGGGAGACAAGATCATGGCTGCCTAGAGACTGGAAGAAGTTGGTTTTCATACCACTACATAAGAAAGATGTGCAAGAACTATAGACTATTAGTTTAATATCTCATGCAAGCAAAATTTTATTGAAGATCATGCTAAACAGGATTGAGGCCAAAGTTGAGGCAGAGCTGCTTGAGGAACAAGAGGATTTTAGGAAAGGTAAGGGCACCAGAGATCAGATCCACTGCCTTAGACAGATCATAGAAAAATATAAAGAATTCAGACTCCCTCTGGTAATGTGTTTCTTAGACTACTCTAAAGCTTTTGACTGTGTTGAGCATGTGAAACTGTGGGAAGTAATAAAAAGAATGGGTTTTCCTCAACACACTATCAGGTTGATAGCCAACTTGTACAGGGAGCAAGAAGCCATAGTAAGAACAGGTGTTGGATTGACTGATTGGCTTCAAGCTGAAAAGGAGTTAGGCAAGGATGTTTACTTTCTCCTCACTTGTTTAGTATATATGCAGAGGACATCATGCATGAAGCATGGATAAGCTCAAGATCGGAATTAGGATAAAAGGTAGATTGATCAGTAATCTGAGGTATACGGTACTCCTTTGCAATAACATGGAAGAACTAGGACTAATTGTTGATTGTTGATTAATTGTTGATTCCCTAATGGAGAAAGAATCGAGGAAGTCAGCAAGTATGAGTACCTTGGATCCATTATTAATGTGAAGAATTGCTGTTCAGAAGACGTCAAAAGAAGACTAAGGATGGCTAAAACAACAGTCAGAGACTTGTCTAAAATCTGGAAGGATGGATCTATCTCCATGGGAATAAAGTTGAGAATTTTGGATGCAGTTGTTTTTCCAACAGCGACTTATGGATGTGGTGTTACAGAAGGCTGTTGAGGATATCATATACTGAAAGGCATACAAATGAATGGGTATTAGAAAAGAGCAGTAGAACTTTATGGCTCCTTAAGGATATTGACAGCAGAAAGTTAAAATATTTTGGACACATTGAAAGGATGGAAGGGGGACTTCTCCAAACAGTAATAGAAGGTAAAGTTCCTGGAAAAAGAGGAAGGGGTAGACCATCAATGAGATGGATGGATGGATGGTGTGTGTGGAGTGACCGATCTTCAGAGAGTTGAGCCTCCAGAAAAGCAAACAACAGGACTACATGGTGAGGCCAGGTGTGGCATGTCACCGAGAATCGGAGTGACCATACAGCATCTATGGATGTCCAGTGAACATATAGATAGATAGATAGAAACCCTGCTCCAAAGACCAAACATAGAGGTTTTTCAAGTCACTTTAGTTCCCCCATTCTCCAATATAGAAAACTGACTTGAGAAAAGTTTTAGAAGAATACCCTCTCAGATATAGAAACGGTATATAAATGATGTTTTCCTAATTCGCAGCCAAAGGCAACAATTATTTTTTTAATTTCTTGACCACCTCAACACATCATCAGGATTGCTTGTGAACTACAGACAAATGGTATACTTCCGATCTTGGATTTTAAACTAAATTTACTGCTGGACTTTGCAAAGGTATTAGAGAGAAAACTGAAAGAAAAACTATCACATAAGTTGGAGCAAATGGGGATGGATATGAGGCTGGCATCATGGATAGGGGTATGGTTGACAACAGACATCAGAGGGTGGGGTGTGGCTTAGTGAAATCACGGCAAATGAGGGTAAGTAATAGAGTGCCTTAGGACTCCATACTAGGAACACTACTGTTTAATTTGTATATTAATGATATAGCAGAAGATTTAAGAGAGTGGTAGAGATATTCAGTTGCCTGACAGTGTAGAACTAAGAGAAGAAATAGTTGATAAAGATAATGTAGATATCCTGCAGGATGATTTAAAATAAATTCACTTGGTTTACTAGTTTGGTTTATTTGGATTTAAAGCCGAAGAAACTCAAGCCAATGTAGGTATTGTGCAAACAATGTTTAGTATGGAGATACCCATATCATAATAAGCGAAGGGTCTGGACAATTAAAACTCTCCGTCTCCAGAAAATAAAATCAACTTGTAGCCATCTTATTATAATGATGAAGAAAAGTTAGCCAAACAATATTTCTAACAAATATTCTCTTATAGAATGGCTTTAGCAATGAACATTTGGAAACTCTTTTTCAGCAAATACACTCAATGCACCCAAAGTAATGAAGAAGTAAATAGTTTTATTTCTCATCCTTATACTGGCTCTATTTCAGCAAAACTGGCTAAGATCCATATTAGGTATAAAATTTAAACTGTGTTTACTCCTTACATCAGAATACAATTCCTAGTTTAACAAGTTAAAATTAGACCCAGTCTAGGTTAGTGTCTGTGGTATAACTGAAGAAGGACTCCAAATGATAAATGACGGTCATTTGTATGGAGAGACTGGAATGGAGAGAGAAACATACTGAATGATGTATTGAAGAGCACACTAGAGATACAGAATACCAAATAAGTGAAACCACCACTCTGTCGTTATGTGTTAGCAAATTCACATGATTTGATAATAAGACATCAAATTTTACAGAATTTTTAAATTTTACACTATTATTATGACAAGACCAAGAGAAAAATAGGAGTCAATGGAGATATTATTAGATCTTGTACACTTGGAAGATAAACTCTAGCATTCATCTGTCTGAATGTTTTCTAGCTGCTAACAATCAGATATACATAAAGGACATGTCAACATGCACAACTGTGGGCACCTGCTCCCAAATACTTTAATTTACTGGAATTCTACTGCACAATAACATATCTGTTATCATTATGCTAATCTTTTACTGATTGTAAATTTGCTTCTTGATGGTTTATGTTTCTGTCACATCTGAAGAAGCTAGGTGAAAGAAACATAATATATCAAGATGATGTGTTTATCTTTTTCTAGTTCAAGTCACACAAAAGTTTCTATATACCAGCAGAGTTTAAATTCTAATACATAATAATAATAATAATAATAATACAGTATGTGTTTAAAATAAATACTGCATTTCTCATGTAACTTCTACATGCATATATAAGCACACCTACTCTACATTTGTAATTATGTTTTATTTAAAGAATCATTCTGCAGTTTTTCAAGTTCATATCATATGAACTTTATTTGATACAAACATTTTTTTACCAAAAGAAAAAGATTCAAAAATACAAATTTTCTTAGCCACTCACCACATTTTTCCAAGAATCTTGGAGGAAAACCAAATATGCATGTGCCACATAAATATGAATATTTGAAGCTTGTAGGAGAATAAGTACAGACTGAACAAGATGAGATAATGCAGAGCGCAACTCACTTTCAGATTCGAAATATTCAATCCATCTCTTTTCATTCATCTATAAACATATATTTTATTTGCATTATTTCAAAAAACATGATATCTATTTCTAAAAATGTTATCTTTTAAATGTGGTTGTATAAAAAAGAATAAATAATGATATTGAACTACATGCATGGATTATAATGTATGATGGATGAAATTCATCCTGCAAGGGGCTGGATGTTGATAGTGCATGGGAAGTGGTAAAGAAGTGTTTGAGGGAAGTAATGGCAGACTGCATACTTAGAGTCAGGAGAGTAAATCGAATGGGAGTTAAATAAATGAATACAACCAATAAGCTAGAGCTATAAAAAATAAAAAAATAAAATAAAAAAATTCAGAGGGAATTCAAACAAAAAAGTGACCAGCAGGCAGCACATGAGCAGTACCAGTGTGCTAGGAAAGGCAAAAGCAGAGTATGAAAGGAAATTAACAGTGCAGGCCAAAGATAATCACAAACAGTTCTTTCGATATGTTGCAAGTAAAAGGAAGAATGTTTATGGCAGAATGATTTTAATGAATGATGCGAGGAAGGTAACTGAATCAGTTGAAATACTAAGTGAACACTTTCCTGGAGTATATCACCCAGGTGGAGATATTGCAGTAACAAGAGAAGCAAAGGCTTATATGGGAACTGAGGTAAATGAAATGGAGGTTAATAGCATATTACAGAACATTGATGTGAATATAGTTATGGGGATTAGATGGTATACCAGCTCAAGTTTTACATGAAGTTGCTAGAGAACTTTTGGTGCCTTTGACCACATTGTTTAGTCTAAGTCTTGGCTCTAGTCTAGTCCCAAGGGGGTGGAAAGAGGAGAAAATAATTCCATTGAATAATGGAGGCACCAAGACAGATGTAATTTGCTACATCTGTCTTGGTGCCTTGACAACTGATGCATTGATCAGTTGTCAAGGTACTGAAGAAATTGGTCTAGAGCAAAATACAAGAATGGATAGATGGAAATAGGATACTCTATGGGGGGGGGGGGGGGTCAACATGGTTTTGTAAAGGAAAGGTAGTGCCTTAGTAACTTGCTCACGTTTTAAATACAGTGACAGCTGAGCTGGATAAAGATAATGGGTTTATAATGATACTGCTGGACTTTGCAAAAGCCTTTGACAGGATACCACATGGAATTCTAATCAATAAACTATAGCATATGGAGATGGATACAGCTTTGGTGAGGTGGATAGGAGAGAGAGGTTGATGAAGAGATATCAGAGAGTAATTTATTCAGGAATATAACAGAGTAAGTCCAAAAGAAGGTCTGTGATGAGGGAGTGCTGCTGGGTTCTGTTCTTGAACCACTGCTGTTTAATTTCTACAGTAATGATATAGGAAGTGATCTGAGAGAAACAGTTCAGTTGTTCGTTGATGAAGCAAAATTGGGTAGAGCAATAATTAATACAGATGATGTTAAAATTTTGCAGGGTGATTTGAATAGGCTGGAAGTCTGGGCAAAGAAGAATGGATGCCAGTTTAATGTGGCAAAGTGTAAAGTTATGCATTTTGGTGTGAAAAGATTAGCAGCTGTATACCACATTGATGGAACTGTACTCCAGGAAATTGATGAAGCGAGATTTGGAAGTGCTGGTGGATACGGAGTTGAAATTTAGAGAGTACATAGGAAACATGGCTAAAGCAGCTCATTGGATTAATTGCTTACTGAAAAATACTTTGACGAGCAGGTTATTTTTTCCCTTTATGAAGCTTTGATACGACCCCATCTTGACTACTTCATGCAATGAGGAAGAGATGGAGAGCATCCAGAGGCAAGTGACCTAAATGACCTATGGAATGAACCCTACAAGAACAGAATGAAGATTTGTGGGTTACAGAAATTGGTTGACAGGTAGAATGAGGTGATATGATTGAGACATACACATTACTGAAGGATTTTTACAAGATTAATACAAAACAAATTTTTCAAAATAGGTCTGGTGGTGGGAAAACTAGGGACTATCCTTGGAAACTGAACACTACATAACTCAGGTGTTAGAACTAGATTTTTTTGCTTTCAGAGAGGTGAATGAGTGGAATAGTTTGCCAGAATCTGTTGTGGGTGCCATGATTGTGAATGAGTTTAAGGCAAAGCATGACAGATACTAAGCAAATGTTGGATAGTGCTTGGCATAATGTTTAGAGTTTCCTTTGATGAGTCTAAGAACTCCATGGAGTAGCCCATGAAAATAATAATAGTAAATGTTTGAAATCAATGTTGTTTCAATTCTCATTCTCGACTCTGCTCGTTTTTTTCGTATCTTTAGACAACTTCCATGGCCATCATTCTTTTCAACTTCTAGTAGTCACAAATACCAATTAACTATCATTTCTAATATATCACCCTATAAAAAACTCTATAATGTCAATCTCAGAGTAGATAATAAAGGCACTTTGAGAAAGCAGAAAACATAAATCGATGAAAAATTTCAAACTCACTAGAGGATGCACATACTTCCCCTCTTATATCATGCAACATGCAGATTAGGTACCACATTAATTTAGGATTCCAAAATAATTAACCGATTTATGCTGGAGGTTGAAATTTTTGAATTTGTGCATGAAATTCATATATGTTATCTAGAAAAATTCAAGAAACAAGAATTTGAAGGAAAAGAATTGTTATTTCATTCCATAAAATAACTCTTTTGAGTTATGTGGTGTTCCAAACAAGAATTTGAAGGAAAAGAATGAAATAACAATTCTTTTCCTTCAAATTCTTGTTTGGAACACTAGGCAAAAACATTGCCATATTGTACACAATGTATGAAATCCTGTTTCTTGTCTCAGAAGGTGTGATACCTGCTATTGAGTGTGATATTCAACTGAACACTTCACATGTAAGGCAACATCACATTTTTCACATTGAAAAGTGGTGTTCTTATGACATTCAGCATAGCGTGTTTGCTTTTGCTGCTTGACTATCACATGATTCATGCCATCATAAAGTGAGTCAGTATTAAGCTTCTGAGAAGGTCTTTCTTTTCAGCCAAGTTCTGTAGGATGACCTTGAGTCTCCAGATAATGGCATGCCACACGTCGACAAAACTCCAAAAGATCCATTGGCTTCTCATCGTATGCTTTATGCATATGATGAGAAGCTAAGCAGTTTGTAAGACCAATTCGAAACAATACAAAAGAGGGCTTGAATATCATTTCTTTCCACAGATTGATGCACGTTACTTATCAATGTTTTTATCAGCTCTGTCTATGCCTTCCATAAACTGGTAATACACTTTGATCATATTTGGCTGCTGAACTTGGATCTTCTTTTTCTGTTTATGGAAATAACAATTGACAAGACATAGAGGATTGATAATGGGCAATATTGTCTGCAAATGGCATGATAACAGTGTTGTCACTGTTATCATGCCATTTGCAGACAATATTGCCTTTGCCATCAATTCGATAACTGAATGTGCCTCTTTCTTTTTCTTTAGATCATTATCTGATTCCAATGGAGCCATGTCAATGCAATTGTTTCTTACAGTACATGTTGCCTGATGTCCCATTGAACTGAGCTTATCAAGAAGTGCAACACTGGTGAAAAAGTTGTCGAATACAAAATGGTATTGTCCGGGATGTGCTTCTGTAAGTGCCTCACTAAACTGAAGGACAACTGATCCACTGACACCGTATTCCTCATGTTTAGTATTTGGGTTTTTACCCTGATGTGGCTGAAACCTACAAATGTAGCCTAGACGTGTTGCACCACACAAAAACTTATAGCTGAACCGAATAGGCTTTCCCCGAATAAATTGTTTGCACTCCCGTGATGACCAAAGTAACGAAACATGGATTCATTAAAGCTGAAACGTGCTTCACTAGGAACAAATTTCATTCATCTCTCATTAAGTTTATTTATGAGAGGTCACAACTTGGAAAACTTGTCCATTGGGTCCAAATTTGAATTGTCAGCAACATGCAAATGAGAAAATATAGTTTAAAAGTGGTTACGTCTCATGACAGCACTAACGAGTACATTATGCGCTTCTCTTCTTTGCTCCCAGAACATACCTCATCTAGGAACTGAGACGTAACCACTCAGAAAAATAATTCCCAGAAAACATTTGAATTTGGAGTTAGTCAAGCCAAGATTTACACCCTTAATTGCAGTGTATAAGTTGGAGTATGTGACAATGAGTTCAACGACCTCGTCATCAAGAAAAAGTTCCAGAATTTCTATGGGAGTTCTCATTTGGGTGAAGAAATCGTTTGGTAGTTGTATAAATCTACCTGCTATAGGCTGTGCATTTAGGTCAGCTTTTTTCCATTTGTGGACAATTTTTGTGAGTTGCTTTCTCTTTGATAGAGGAGGTTGCTGTGCAGTAGAGGTAGATGCAACTTCATCGATGGGAAAGTCATCATCATGTATGTATGAGAGATCATCTGGATCAGACTCAGCATCAGAGCCATCTTGAATAAGATAAGTGCTCGCAGCAAAGAACCTGGCAGATTATTTATTGTTCCACCTTCTTCATCTCCTTAGTCCTCATCAGAAACAGGTGCTGTAGCATTTTCAGGTGGTTGTATCACTATGGCACTTGCTTCTATGCTGTCATCTGTCTCTAACAGGTCAGTGTTTTTCATGTAAACTTAGAGTTCGGGGCATCTTGAGACTTTTAAAATGGTTTCAACTAAAAAAGACAAAGGAAAAGATATATTAGTCCTGGTGGTACTGGTTTTGCCTAGCTTCCAAAAACGGAACATGAAAAATGTCAAACCTATAACTAATAGAAGAATAATAACTTCTGAATTTTCTTTTTACAGCACAACTAGTAGAGAAGTAATAGAAAAAAAATTATCGGGTGATGAAATTCATCTTCCACCTAAAGACAATCACAAACATACATGCCCACAGCAGGATTCGAACCCGCAACTTTCTGGTTAGAGAGTGGGTAACATTAACCACTCGGCCAATCAGGCTGTCAAATTGCAGGTATTTCCACTTATCAGCAGATGCCTGTTCTCAGATTTCGTTCTCAATAATTTTTCAAATCCTACTCCTGTAAAACTCCTTTTCCCATAGCTCTCACAATAGTCCCTCTCCATATTGTCCTTCATCATTTCCTCATTCCAGGCGGAGGATGATCAACTGATATTATCAATGGCTGTTTTTCCTTCATTCTCTGGACATTCACACAATTTCAAAGCATGTATCTCTATATTCCCCACGATAGACTTTTCAACTTCTATTTCTGTTCATTCTTTACATTTATTCCTTATTTGACCAATACAAGCCAATATTTCTCAAAAAAAGGCTGACTGTGCAGATCTAACCTATTTGTAGAAAACTGAAGTCACTGGTTCTCTTGTTGTTCTTTCACTATCAAAAATTCAGGATACAAAAATGTTGCTGCAAATCTACCAGAGCATTCTACTAAAGTGTACGCAATGCTTTGAGTTCAGCAATTCTTTCCATAATTCACTCCATAATTCTTTAATGTTTCTGAAGGAATACATAAAACATTCGTTGCATTGTATCAACTGTGAAATGTCTAGGGAAAAACTTGATCTCCAAGGCGAAACCTTCCACGTGTTGGGCATATACTTCTTTACTGCTGCCATTTTTGTAATGTTAACTAGTAGGTCCATATTAGTCAAAATAACAAACGAAGCTAACGCAATATAATAAAAATCTACATCATATAATTAAGAAAAAAGAGTGTTTCCGCACGTGTGAGAGAGAGAGAGAACATTATTTTGAAAGGTATAAATGAAGTGGCCTGGTTCAAGTAACTAGAAAAGTGTTAGAAAACAAGATATTCATTTAGAAAGTTTTTGTTTTTTTTTTACCTTGGGTATAATATACGTTAAAGATACCAAGCTATTTTATATGTATATAAATATAAACTTGGTTTTAATCCATTTCCCAAGTAAGCAAACAGAGTAGTAAGTCGAGTTTACGCCTGCAAGTAGTGCAAGTCTGGGTGACTCCACACGTAGTGCAAGTCTTAGGCAACTCGTGGTAAAGGTGGAATAAGCTCTGATCACTATTCTTAGTATTTATGCTTAATGCAGAGCACATCTCCTTGAGGAGATTTATGATGCTATGCATTAAAGGTAAGGGGTCACTACCCAGACCGGTTTCGACCTTTATTGAGGTCTCATCAGTGGGAGCCAATCTTGCAGCCGCAAACTTGACTTACTTGTCTGTTTGCTTACTTGGGAAATGGATTAAAACCAAGTTTATATTTATATACATATAAAATAGCTTGGTATCTTTAAAGATGTTCATTTATTTAGCTCCATTATTTTATTGTTTTTTTTACCCAGTATCTTCAGAGCACAAACAATTTGTCACTGTACACAAACAATAACAAACAGTTTTTAGTGGGAACAGTTTAAAATTATAATGGACAACAATAAAACTGAAGATTTAATTTGATGCTACCTGTTGTTTTATAATGAGTAGTGTGAATTAATAAGAGCCATACTAGTTGAGTTTTGGGGAATATTTCACAGCTGTTGCTGAACTGCTGATTCCAAAAGAAGTCTCTCTGATTTTTATTGTATATCGCTCTAGGTTTTTTTCCATCTGATCCCATGGGAAGGGATGTTTATTAACTAGCATTGTGGAGATATCTTTTCAGACAAGCTTTGAATATGTGGGATAGTAACATCTTTGCTGTGATCTTATGTATTGGGGTAATAGGAGAAGATTTGGTATTTTATCTATTTTTTAGGAGAGTTAGAGTCATTGGCTAAAATTCTGTGATGATGTTAGGTGACTAACATCTCTTAATGACTTACAGCTTTTCCGCTTGCTGCAGATTGGTGACAAAAAATTTCTCTTAACATAAAATAATTCAAGTTAATTGATTAATCACTCGTTAAAAGCAGGAAATAGTATCATTTCACTCAATCGCGCTGATTATCATGCATCTCGAATTCACATTAAGCGAGACTTTCCTGTATAAAAAACAACAATGAACAATTTAAAAGGTGTGCAACTAGTATGTTTGGCAGGGACAGACCGTTATTTGATTTTTTTTTCTATATGAAATGTAGAATTTCACTATTTAAATGCACAAAAATGTATATAGCATGTCTAGACTATACAGCCAAATGAGCACAATCTAAATAGTGCATTTAGATAAGTGATTTTTCCAAGTGTTTAGCAAGTTTGTATCTAAGACTGCCTATACTTCAACAGTTCGGAAATGTGGTTTTTGAATGAAAAGGCTTAAAATTATGAAGAGTTATTATATATTAACAATTTATTATTTATCAACATTATCATTAAATTTATTCACATTTCTTTAGGATCACATTTCTTCAAATCTTCACAAGATTTTACTGTCTTGAATAATTTAGAGAGTTTATTCTTTTGTGTATTAGTAGGGCCTTGATCTACAATTTCGCATGCAGAATGCACTGGGCTGTATTAATTTATAAATAATCTGGGAGGCAGTCTCAGATTATTTATAAATTAATACAGCCCAGTTAAAAGAAAAATATTTAGGAGAAATATTAAAATCATTTTAATTCTTGTAAACTTCTTATCCAATAATAGAATCGCCAAAGTAGGACTTTTACTATGTCTAAAACCTCAACGGAGTCCAAGGAATCATCAAGGGAGGTGAAATACTCACATGCCTGACTATCAAATCTGACTATCATACCTTGCCTTGAAGACATTTAGCTTGGGATCCTCAAAATTCACTGTGGAAGTGCATTCCATGCATTCATCAGCTCTCATGAAAAAATCTTTTCACTTCCTTATTCACATGACCTCTATTCAGTTTCCAGAGATGACTTCCTGTTCTCCCATCACCCATTATCAATAATTTGCAATAATTCCCCCAATCTTATAGGCTTCTCTCATGCGCTTATTCATTTCAGTCATATAATCTCACCTCCTATTTATTAAGCTGTGCAGACCACATTCCCTTAATTTGCTGTCATGCTCAAAATTCCAGTGTTCTAAGACAGTCTTAGTTACTTCTGCAATCTTTCCAATATTTCCCTATCACCAATATAGCCAGATGAGTCCTGATTAGTGTTTTATACAGTAGAATTATCACCTCCTTATTTGTAAGAGGGTTCTACGCAGTATGGTTGCAATTTTTTGGTCAACCTTACAACTTTCATAATGCATCCCCTGAACTTCTGATAGATGAGACCTCGAAATGATGGTACTATACCCTTTAAGTTTTCCTCTTTTTCTATGCTTTTCTTTCTATATTCTATGCTCTAGTTCTCCAGGTCTTTTTTTACTTTCTCCATCTTCCAGACCACCACTGCTGGGATTCAAGACCTTGTCACCATGTTTGCTGTGGAGTGTGACCTAGCGACATCCAGAAAGGGGAGGAGAGAATTCTGGTATTCTCACGCTACATCAGCATCTGTTTTGGCAGGATGGGTGATCCTGGATGTTTTAGCCAGGATCAATCAGTCAGTAAGCTTACCTACAAGAGTCAACAGTGCTACTGTATAAATTCCCTTCCCCATGGTCTCCAGGGTTAACCCTGGTTAGGTTAGGTTAAAATTTTTCAAAATCATTTTGACAATCAGCAATTGGTCTTTTGCACCTCTCAAATTGTTGCTGCTAACTTTTTGTTCAATAGGGAAAAAAAAAATTGCTTTAAGATAGCTGTATATTTTGTCAGCCTAGTATGCCTGTGAGTAGCAAAAATGTTTTGCCTGCAGTGAACCACTCTTCTTTGCTTTGTCCTTCTATAACATTGTTAAATTGGTTAGCAAGCCTCTCAGATATCTCAACCAGTAGCCACGTAATTCATTCTTTCCGGGTGTTGATCATTTTTTTTATCCTCTGAAACCATTTCAATGTTATTATCAATTGGTCCATTTTTCGTTCATGATATATATATATATATATCATCATCATCATCATCATCATCTTATCTGCTTGATAACGGGTTGAGTCCATTAAGAAGAATGGTTCTCCACTTATCACGATCTTTGGCCATCTCAATCATGACTCTATAGCTGGGCAGATGGGAATGTTCTTTCAGCAACTTTATCCAAGTACTTCTTCGTCTGCATCTAGGTCTTTTACCTCCTATATATCCATTCAGATCTAAATATGGCAATCAATAAATGGCCATTCTCTGAATGGACCAAACCATCTCAATTGATGCTTAATGGTTGTATCTATTATATCATCTGGGAAGTTTAAATCTATTCTGACTTGATTTTTGGTCTTGTGTTGCATCCAGTGGGTGTTGTTGATTTTCTGAGGCATTTCATTTCAAATGCTTGAAGTTTCTTGATTGGTTGTTGAGTTAATCTCAGGCTTCTGAAGCATAGGTAGCCGAGGGGATGATAATTGTTTTATATAATTTTAATTTTAGACTTTTGGGGATTTTTTTATTTTTCCATATTTTATTTAGTCTATTCATATTGGTCCAACAAAGGTTTAGCGTTTGTTTTACTGTTTCCATGTTGTTGAGGTCACTAGAAATGAGACTGCCAAGTTCTTCTTCCAACGGATGATTTTCAAGATTTATAAAAATATTTTCTTCTTCTCTACCTTTCTTCATTATTTTTGTTTTATGAATATTTATTTTCATACCATAGGTTTTACAGGAGTCATTTAAGATATTAATATTTTCTAACTGTGGTTTAGAATCTGCTAGGATAATGATATCATTAGCGTATTTGATGTGATTAATGTTGGTGCCATTGATTTTTACACCTGATTCATCAGCTAGTTTTATAGACTTCTTCTAGGAAGATGATAAAGAGTTGAGGTGAAAGAGGGAAACCCTGCATTACACCTTTTTCAACTTTGAAATCCTTGGTTTCAATATTGTTCATTTTAACAAAAGCTTTAGTGCCTCCATAATAATTTGTAATAAATGTTAAAATATCTGAATCCATTCTTACATTCTTTAAAATGGTGACCAATTTGTTTCTATTAACTGAATCAAAGGCTTGCTTGAAATCTATAAAACAACAGTATATGGGTAGGTTGTATTCGCAATATTTTTCTGCTATATTAATAACGGTCAAGATGTGGTCTATAGTGGATCTATGTGGCCTGAATCTGCTTGATTTTTTTCTATGATTTTTTCTGTAAGAACCTGTGTTCTCTTTTGAATAATTCAGATGAATAGTTTATAGTATGATTTAAAGAGTGTTAGGGGTCTGTAATTTTCACATATTCGTTTGTCTCCTTTTTTATGAATTTGTATAATAACTCCTGTTTTCCAGTCAGTTGGGATTACTCCAGTATAAAGAATTTGGTTAAATAATTTCATTAAGAAGTTAATGGCTTCCTTGCCAATATATTTCCATAGTTCTATAGATATTTCATCTTTGCCCATAGCTTTCGAGAGTTTCATTTGGTTCAATGCATTTATAATTTCTGCTGCAGTTATGGGTGGTGCCTTTTCATATTTCATCTCTTCTGTTATATTTTCCTCCTCATGTTATTTCTGGGTGCTTAAGGGTCAAAGCTGTATAACTGAGAGGAGACCTCCACATAGCCTTTAAAGGAATGCGGAGAACCGACCAGGGCTTCTGACCTAATGTCCAATCCTCACCTTCTCGTGGTGCACCCTGTTGGGTATCTACTTGGATACTGAACGGACGAGGATGGGCTGGCAATTTGGGATTTAGCCGACCAAATTGTATTCTTATTGGTTAAACCAAAATATAGAATGATGGTACAACATGACAAAATTTCATGCCGGCTGGGGCGTCGCCCGGTTAAACAAGGCCCCCGTTGTTTTCGCCAGGGAACCAGGGCGAACAGCGAAAAGTCAGCTACTGGAACAAATCTGAAAACAAACCCCAACTCAACATCACCAGAGTTAAAGATCGGTACTATCAACGTAAGAAGCCTGAATGGCAAAGAAATGGAGCTAGCTGAGGAATTAGATAAGTACCAGATCGACATAATAGGGGTGACTGAAACAAAAAAGACCAAAACTGGTGAGCTCTTTCTGAGCAATAAATACAAAATGTTATATTCAGGCAATGACAATCAAGGAAAAGAAGGAGTAGCCATAGTATTCAACACAAAATACGAGGCTAATCTTCTTGAATGGCAGGCAGTCTCAAGTAGAGTAATGTGGGCAAATATGAGAATGGGGAACTGGACAATGAGACTTATTTGTGCCTATGGTCCCACAGAAGGTTCTACTAAGGTAGAAGTGGAGGAATTTTTTGAGGCTTTAGAAAAAGCAACTGACACAATGAAAAATGAAAAGTTGGTCCTTGTTGGGGATCTAAATAGCAGAGTAGGAAATGATTGTCAGACATACAAAAATATTTTGGGAAAATTTGGAGAAAAGAGCAAAGCTAATAATAATGGCAAATATCTGTTGGATTTCTGCTCAGGACATGGACTGGTCATTACTAACACCATGTTCCAACATAAAAATGTGCACAAATTCACATGGAGAGAAGAGGCTAGGAATAAGAAAAGTCTCATTGACTATGTTATTGTTGATAGTGATGTTTTCTTCCTGGTGCAGGACACCAGAGTGTACAGAGGATTTGAAATTGGAAGTGATCACTATTTAGTCTTGAGCAGGATAAAATTGAATTTTATATTGAAAAGAATAACATGTAAGAAAGTTTTAAAGCGAATAAAAGTTGAGCAGCTCTCAGATGTGAACTGTAGACTAAAATACACAAAGATTATTGAAGAAAAAATGAAAGAGTTTGAGAACAGGAACCAAACCTTGGAGATTCAGTGGCAAACTCTGAAGAAAACATTGATTGATTCTGCCAGAGAGGCCTGTGGTGAGGTTGTTTGTAAGGATAAAAAAATCAGAACTCCCTGGTGGACACAGGAAGTTAAAGAGGCAGTGAAGGAAAAGAAGAAAGCATACCAAAAGTTCCTGGCAAATAAGTCAGCTTTTGCTCTTAGAGAATATAGAGACAAATGCAAGAATGCTAAACACTGTGTAAAACTAGCTAAACAAAAGTCATGGGAGGACTTTGGCAAGAATATAGAAAATAAATATCAAGAAGGTGGCAAAATATTCTGGAGGTTGTTGAAGAAACTTAAGAATGGAGGAAAGAGTGCTGTAAAAGGAATTAGAGATGATAAAGGTGACATGAAAACGGGAGAAAAAGATATCCTTGAAGTATGGAGTAATTACTTTGAAAAACTGCTAAATGAAACAAGCAGTGATGACAGCACAGTGGTAAAAAACACTGACCAGGCATGCAGTCAGGAATACATATCCATACTTGAAGTAGAAAAGCCATCAAAGGCCTGAAATGTGGAAAGGCAGCAGGAGTAGATGATATTCGACCTGAAATGCTGAAGTATGGTGGTATAAGAGTATTACAGTGGCTGCACTGCATAGTTCAGAAAGCCTGGACAGAGGGACGAATTCCCGATGATTGGAGTAGAGCTCTCATAGTACCCATATATAAAAAGGGAAATAAAACTGAATGTGAGAATTACAGAGGTATTTCTCTACTGAGTGTTCCTGGCAAGATCTATGCAAGTATACTTGAGAAACGGTTGAGAAGAATTGTGGAAGAAAAGCTTGGTGAAGAACAAGCTGGATTCAGGCCAAATAGAGGCTGTCAGGATCAGATCTTCACTTTACGACAAATAGTCGAGAAAGCATGGGAATATAACAAAGATCTGTATTTAAGTTTTGTCGATCTGGAAAAGGCATATGACAAGGTGCCAAGAGAGAAGCTATTCAATATGCTGCAGTTATATGGTGTGAATGGGGCATTATACCAAGCAATACTTAGTCTTTATTTGAGTTGTAAGTCAGCAGTCAGAATTGAAGGAAGTACAGGAAGATGGTTTAATGTTAAATCTGGTGTGAGACAAGGATGTACATTATCCCCTCTGTTATTCATTATCTATATGGATCACATTATGAAGGAAAGTGGTATTAAACATGATATCAAAATTGGAGATGTTAATGTCAGCTCTTTGCTTTATGCAGATGATGTTATACTTCTAAATAAATCTGCTACAAGTCTGCAAGATTCTCTGACTAAATTGAATAGCTGTTGTAATAGATATGGTATGAAGGTCAGCAATAAAAAGACAAAGACAATGAAAATAGGCAGAATCATTGAAAATGTCAACTGTGTTGTGAATGGAGAACCTGTGGAACAAGTAAAACATTTCAGCTATTTAGGCACGATTTTTACTGAAGATGGTAAATTAAATATAGAAATAGACAACAGAATCAGCAAAGCTGGTATGGTGGGAAGTCAATTGAATAAATTCATATGGAATAAGAGAGAAATTAGTCGGAACACTAAATTAGCTGTATACAAGACAGTGTTCAAACCAGTTTTAACTTATGGATCTGAGAGCTGGGTCAGAAGTAAAACACTTGACCAAAGACTAGAGACCACAGATATGAGAGTCCTGAGAAAGATTATAGGCGTGAACAGATGGCAACAATGGCAATATCATATTAAAAACGAGGATATTAGGAAAGAACTTGACATTGTCAGCATCCAGGAATGCGTTAGCAGAGCTAATCTCAGGTGGTATGGTCACTTAAATAGAATGGGAGAGGAAAGATTAGCAAAACAAGTGTTCTCTGCCAGGGTGGCAGCAAAACGACCCAGAGGAAGGCCAAGATATAGGTGGATTGATACGATACAAAGTGCTTTAGACGATAGAAATATAAGATCTGATAATGTTGGAGTCTTGACAAGTAACAGACTGATTTGGAGGAAAATTGTAGATAGGAAATTAATAATGATGTAATTTTTTTCATGTAGTACTATCATATCCTGTACACCCCTTGAGGGTACATGGCAGGAATTTGATGATGATGATGATGATGATGTTATTTCTGAAATAATGTTTGATAGTAGTCTTTCCAGATTATTTTAATATTTTGTATTGATCCAGTTTCTAGATTATTTTTATCTTTATATATCTTAGTTGACTCTTTTATAATTTTATATACAGTTTTATTGTCATTTCGTTTATTATCTTATTCACAAAATTTTGCTTTTTCCTCCAACCTATCATTTTTGGCAAATATACACATTTTATCAATTTTGTTTTTAAGGTTCTTATAATCATTGATCATTGGACCTCACTCCTGTAAAGGAGTGAAGTCCGATGATCAATGGACCCTCGACACCGCAAGGTAAAAGAGGGTATAAGGAAGAAGAAGAAGGTTCTTATAATGTTGTTTATTTTCTTCTGTATTTTTTATATTTAATATATGCTTTGCTGCTCTTTTTTTTCCTAAAGTATTTAAAATTTCAGGGGTTATCCATTCATGATTTGGTCTTGCGTTGTTCCAGATATGTTTCGTGCAGTATTTATAATATTTTTTTTACCTTGATTCCATATATTTTTTTATGTTATCATAGGTGAATCGTCTGATCTCATTTCCTATTATTGTCTGATAGTTGTCTTGTATAAATTTCTCTTTCAGTTATGACAAGTGCATTTTGTTGATAAAAGCTGGTGTCTTGTGGTACTTAAATTTTAGTTTTATTTTTGCCACAAGCAGTTCATGGTCAGTGTTGAAATCTGGAGTTTTTAAAGTTCTAACATTTTGAACTGATGATTTCCAGTTATGTTTGATCAAAATGTAATCAATACAGTTCTTTGTTGTACCATCTGGTGAGGTTTATGTGTATTTGTGGAAAGGTCTATGGAAAAAAAGGTTATTGCAGATAAATAGATTATATACTTTACAAAATTCTAGTATTCTTTCTCCTCTTTCATTTCTATTGTCAACTCCAAATCTGCCCATGATATCCTCCATGCCTGGGGTGAACTGCCCAATCATCATCAAATTCCTGCCATGTACCCACAAGGGGTGTACAGGATATGATAGTACTACTTGAAAAAATTATATCATTACTAACTTCCTATCTACAATTTTCCTCCAAATCAGTCTGTTACTTGTCAAGACTCCAACATTATCAGATCTTATATTTCTATCGTCTAAGGCACTTTGTACTGTATCAATCTACCTATATCTTGGTCTTCCTCTGGGTCATTTTGCTGCCAACCAGGCAGAGAACATTTGTTTTGCTAATCTTTCCTCGCCCATTCTGTTTAGGTGACCATGCCACCTGAGATTAACTCTGCTAACGCATTCCTGAATGCTGACAATGTCAAGTTCTTTCCTAATATCCTCGTTTTTAATATGATATTGCCATTGATGCCATCTGTTCGTGCCTATAATCTTTCTCAGAACTCTCATATCTGCGGTCTCTAGTCTTTGGTCAAGTGTTTTACTTCTGACCCAGCTCTCAGATCCATAAGTTAAAACTGGTTTGAACACTGTCTTGTATACAGCTAATTTAGTGTTCCGACTAATTTCTCTCTTATTCCATATGAATTTATTCAATTGACTTCCCACCATACCAGCTTTGCTGATTCTGTTGTCTATTTCTATATTTAATTTACCATCTTCACTAAAAATCGTGCCTAAGTAGCTGAAATGTTTTACTTGTTCCACAGGTTCTCCATTAACAACACAGTTGACATTTTCAATGATTCTGCCTATTTTCATTGTCTTTGTCTTTTTATTGCTGACCTTCATACCATATCTATTACAACAGCTATTCAATTTAGTCAGAGAATCTTGAAGACTTGTAGCGGATTTATTTAGAAGTATAACATCATCCGCATATAGCAAAGAGCTGACATTAACATCTCCAATTTTGATATCATGTTTAATACCATTTTCCTTCATAATGTGATCCATATAGATAATGAATAACAGAGGGGATAATGTACATCCTTGTCTCACACCAGATTTAACATTAAACCATCTTCCTGTACTTCCTTCAATTCTAACTGCTGACTTACAACTCAAATAAAGACTAAGTATTGCTTGATATAATGCCCCATTGACACCATATAACTGCAGCGTATTGAATAGCTTCTCTCTTCGCACCTTATCATATGCCTTTTCCAAATCGACAAAACTTAAATATAGATCTTTGTTATATTCCCATGCTTTCTCGACTATTTGTCGTAAAGTGAAGATCTGATCCTGACAGCCTCTGTTTGGCCTGAATCCAGCTTGTTCTTCAAGCTTTTCTTCCACAATTCTTCTCAACCGTTTCTCAAGTATACTTGCATAGATCTTGCCAGGAACACTCAGTAGGCAAATACCAGAGGTATTTCCCTACTGAGATAAAAAGGGAAATAAAACTGAATGTGTAATTCTCACATTCAGTTTTATTTCCCTTTTTATATATGGGTACTATGAGAGCTCTACTCCAATCATCGGGAATTCGTCCCTCTGTCCAGGCTTTCTGAACTATGCAGTGCAGCCACTGTAAGACTCTTATATCACCATACTTCAGCATTTCTGGTCGAATATCAGCTACTCCAGCTGCCTTTCCACATTTCAAGCCTTTGATGGCTTTTTCTACTTCAAGTATGGATATGTATTCCTGCCTGCATGCCTGGTCAGTGTTTTTTACCACTGTGCTGTCATCACTGCTTGTTTCATTTAGCAGTTTCCTCCCATCACGATTAATATATCTTCCTTATTAGTCTTGTCTATTAAATCTTGTAACATATAATAAAAAATGTATATTTCTTCATCTTCATGTGGCTGGTCGGGGGAGTAGATATGAATAATTGTAAAGTGAAAATTTTTCTCTTTACCTTTTAGTCTGATAGCGATCATTCTAGGGCCATGGGGTTCTATGGCCATGACTGCATTTTGTAAACTGTTATTCACTAGGATGGCAACTCCTTCTCTATGTACATTGTCCTTTCTGCCCGAGTAGAATTGTTTTACCGAGTTCAGATTTATAACTCCTTCTCCTGTCCAGTGGGTTTCAGCAAGCCCACAAAGTTCCATTTAATCCTAGAAAGTTCTTCTTCCATCAGGTTTGTTTTCCCAGGTTTTAGTCGTGTTCTTATATTTCACGTTAGGAGATGAGAAACTCTACTGGCTGACCACATAACATCCTTCTCGACTGCTCCTTGTGATCTAGGAACAGTCGCGTCGGCTTCCTCTGACTCAGTAGCATTCTCTTGACACAGTGGCGATTCTTGATTCATAGGGTTTAATGGCAAAATAATGCAGCCAGCTTGCCATTACTCTGCTGCATCCTTTGGCCCACAACTGCTTCTTTATTTGGAGCAACTTGTTGGGGTTTCCCTCATTCGCCGCCCGAGGGCCGCCTGGTAAGAGTCTGGTTTCCCCAAGGATATATATACTGTGTGTGTGTGTGTGTATATATATATATATATATATATATGTAGAAAGTTTATTACCTTGGGTATATAAGCTAGATTTTAATCCTTTTTTCCCAAGTAAGCAAACTGACAAGTAAGTCAAGTTTGCGCCTGCACGTAATGAAAGTCTGAGGCAACTCATGGTAAAGGTGGTGTAAGCTCCGATCACTTTCCTTAGTATTTTCCTTTAATGCAACTTGGGAAAGTTGCGTTAGGGGGGAATGCTTACTTAGGAAAAAAGGATTAAAACCTAGCTTATAACTCTGCAAGGGGGGTGTGCTTTGCATTAGGGGAAAATACGAAGGAAAGTGATCAGAGCTTACTCCACCTTTACCACGAGTTGCCACAGACTTGCACTACGTGCAGGTGCAAACTTGACTTACTTGTCTGTTTGCTTACTTGGAAAAAAAAGGATTAAAACCTAGCTTATAAAATTGCTTGGTATCTTAAACATACATTTTATATATATATATATATATATATATACAGGGTGTTCGGGATAAATTTGACATATTTATAATTAATTATATTTTTCCGTAAGTTACATGTATTAACACACACTTCTCTTCATTTAAAAGTTTGGACCCTTCTTCATTCACATACAAGATGTCAGAAAGGATGGATAGCTGGAACCCACCTGAATCATGGAGAGAATAACTTGTATCATGATGATTCGTGCCCGCCATCAAAATAAGGATATTACGACTGCTGCCCAATGCTCCCTGAATACAGTAAAAACAATCAGGCATGAACTAGAGACTTGCAATGGTGACTACGAGGATGTAGCAAGAAGAAAGATCCCTAGCAGACGATCTGATTGCGTTCGTACAGCAGAATTCCTCGCAAATCTGCAGGAACAGGTGTTGAAGAACCCTGGCATTGGAATTCGGGCTTTGTTCGTGGAGTTGCTAACTGTAGTCAAGCCCTGGATAACAAGGGTAGGCAATGGTAGGCCGTATGTATGGCAGCAGGATTCGGCCTCTTGCCACACCTCTGGGAAAAGTCAAAAATGGTTGTCTGAAAATTTCTACGACTTCACCAGTCCAAATGTTTGGCCTCCAAACTCCCCAGACCTTAACCCCATGGATTATTTTGTATGGGGCGCAGTTGAAAAAGACACCAATCGCACTTCCAGTAATACAAAAGCCCAGTTAATGGATAAAATTAAAACAGTTTTTGCGGCCCTTCCCAGGGAGACTGTAGCATCAGCTTGTTCGAGGTTCCGAAGCAGAATTGAAGCTGTGATCGATGCTAATGGTGGTTATTTTGAGTAAATCTTGTTGATAGTATTGTAATTAACTCTGCCTGTAATGTTTTTTTGTCAATTCATTAAATTTAATAGATACAAAGAAGATTTTCTTTTTCCTTACGAAACTGTCAAATTTATCCCGAACACCCTGTATATATATAGATGTTAAAGTTACCAAGATATTTTAAACCTGGTTTTACTCCATTTCCCAAGTAAGCAAACAGTCAAATATAAGTCAAGTTTGCACCTGCATGTAGTGTGAATCTAAACGACCACTACCTTGTGGGGCAGTTAGATTCACACTACATGCAGGTGCAAACTTGACTTATATTTGTCTGTTTGCTTACTTGGGAAATGGAGTAAAACCAGGTTTAAAATAGCTTGGTATCTTTAACATATATTATACCCAAGGTAAAAAAAAAAAACTTTCTTCATATATATATATTTATATATTTAAAAAAAGGTATTTAATGACTAACAAACCTAGAATAAGTTAGAAAACTTCAATGATCAATGATACAACTAGTTCCGGCTTATTATGGCCTTCATCAGGTATCTTTGTAGGTAGAAGAAACTGGTAGAATAATAAAAGACTGAAGATATTAAGAAATTGAAAAGCACAGGTTAATTGTATTAGATAATTTAAAATTTATATATATAATATTCATCAAAGCTTGATTTGCTTCCTCAGTCTTAAGAAAAGGCTGGTTATATTCCACTAATTCGAGTCCTACCCAAGGACCTATGAGTTGTAGAAATACTTCCTGAAAATGAAAGCTGTGCCGAACAAAGTGGCCTTTTGCAGATGCCCAATTTTAATCCATCTAACTCAAGTGCTTCTAGATGTTTTTTCAATGTTTTATGGATGGCGTCTAAAGCACCTATTGTTATGGGAACAACTTTTGTTTTCTTTTTTCACATTCGTTCAACTTCGATTTGCAATTCGTGACACTTTGTAATTTTTTCATTTTCTTTGTTGTCAATTTGACTATCTCCTGGTACTGATATTTTGATATACTTAACACCCTTGTTTTCACTTTTTTCAACCACTGTGATATCTGGTGTAGTACATTCCAAGCTTTTTTCAGTCTGGATTTTGAAATCCCAGAGTATTTTAGCTTTTTCATTCTCAACCACTTTCTGGCAAACTTTATACTTCCAATAGTCTTTAGATACTTTAAACCCATATTTTTTACATAAATGCCAGTGGATTATCTTATCTCCGTTATCATGCCTTTTACAGTACTCAATTTGTGCGATTTTGCTGCATCCACTTATAATGTGGTCTACCGTTTCTTCCTTTTCTTTGCTCAATCTGCATTTACTGTCTTCTTGAATTTTTTGTATTATTGCCTTCAAAACGTTGGTTTTAATGGCCTGTTCTTGTGCTACAAAAATTGCCAATTCTGTTTCTTTCTTCAGTGCTCCATTTCTCAATCATTGTCAGGTCAAGTTGCTGTCAGTGCTGTCCTCTATGCTATGAAGGTATTTTCCATGCAATGCCTTATTTTTCCATCTTTCAGTTCTCACTTTTACTTGGTTGGTTTTGTATTCCAATTTTGTCTATTTGTAATCCATGGGTTTAAATAAATCTCTTTCCTTACTTCAATTAGAAAATTTTCTGTTGTTTGCTGCAGATAATAATTTAAATTTAGTTTTTCTTCTTCAATAACTTGCTTCACTTGTAATAATCCTCTACCTCCTTTTTTGCACGATAGATATAGCCTATCAATGTCACTGCGAGGATTGAGGGCATGGTGCATTGTCATTAATTTTCGAGTTTTTCGGTCTAAATCTTCCATCTCTAGCTGGGTCCATTCAACAATGCCTGCTGAATATCTCAGAACAGGTATGGCCCAAGTATTAATTGCTTTTATCGAATTTCCATCATTAAGTATTGACTTAAGGAGTTTTCTTAATCATCTTATGTATTCTGCTCTAGTTCTTTCTTTGATCTTATTGTGCAGAATTTGTGATGCTTCTAAAATTCCCAAATATTTGTAGCTGTCTTCGAATATTTTTGCTTGATTATTTCACCACTGAGCAGCTCAATTTTGTTCAGATCTTCAAACTTTCCTCTTGTCATTCCAGCAATTGCATATTTGTCTAAGCCAAAATCCATTAATATATCTTGGCTGAATATGCACAGTGTTAAGCAATGTTAAGCATGGATGATCTGATTTTGCATACAACTTCAGATTGTCCATGTATAAAAGGTGAGATATCTTTGCACTCTTTTGCACAGTTTGATAACCATGAGCAATTTTATTTAAAATTCGTTAAGGGGATCGATGACAATATAAACAATAGAGGAGATAATGAGTCTCTTTGAAAGATGCCCCTTTTTAAGTTTACCTCTCGAATTTCTTCTGTATTTAGAACCAACTTTGTTATCCAGTTTTTCGTGCTGGATTGCAAAAGGTTTTGTACGTTTCGCTAATACCGTATAGTTCAAATTTTAAAATCGCTAATACCGAATAGTTCAGTGCATTTTAAAATCCAACTATGAGGCACCGAATCAAATGCTTTTTTATAATCTATCCAAGCCATTAGAAGGTTGGTTTTTCTACGTTTGCAATTTTTAAGAATCATTTTATCAATTAGCAATTGGTCTTATGTGCGTCTTGAATTTTTGCTGTTACGTTTTTGTTCAATTGGGAAAAGAGAATTTGCTTTAAGATAGTTGTATATTTTATCAGCTAGTATGCCTGTGAGTAGCTTAAAAGTTGTTTGCAGGCAGGTTATTGGTCAGACGTTTTCTGGGTTTGGACCTTTTTCTTTATCCTTTATGATCAAAAACATTTTCCCTGTTGTGAGCCACTCTTCTTTTCTTTTTCCTTCTAAAACATAATAAAATTGGTTAGCAAATCTTTCGTGTAAGCCTGTTAGATATTTCAACCAGTAGCCATGTAATTCATCCTTCCCGGGTGTTGACCAATTTTTAATTTTTTTAGCTTACTTTTGAACCATTTCAGTTGGTCCATTTTTCGTTCTTGAGATTCGTTCGTAATTTGTTCAATCTACTTTGCCTTGTTATTGTGCCTCTTAGGGTTGTCCCATAGGTTTTTCCAAAACGTGTATTTTCTATGTCTATGGTATTTATATTTATATTATTTTCTTTAAGGTTATCATTCCTGCAGCAATCAATTTTCTTGTAAAACTGGTGCTGATATATATATATATAAATACAGGAGTAGCGATGTTACAGGATATCGCCTCCCCTGTCTGGTTGGTCGAGCGAACAGCATATCCGCTCTCCAGCCAAGAGACTGTGGGTTCGAGTACCACTTAGGCATGGATATTTGTGATTGTCCACTCTCCCAATATGGACTGGGTCACCAAGGGAGTTGTTGAGATGAAACCACCCGCAATGGGAGGGCCTTTAACACTGCAGTGGGTAGAAATATAGACCGTTTATTTTATAATTTTTTTAATATACATATATATACAGTGGTGACAATATATACAGATGTGGTATATATACAGGGTGTCCCAAAATTCACGCAAGATTTAAATTTAGCGCCATTTGTGCGGTAAAGTGTTGCCAACGAGAAAAAAAGACAGCGTGACAGCTGACAGTTCAGGGTTATTAAAAATGACCACACACAGCGAAGAGAGTTTGTTGAATGGATTATGGAACAACAACAAGTGGATGCTTATTTTTTGAACAAAATCATCTTCAGCAATGAGGCTCATTTTCATCTTGATGGGTTTGTTAATCGACAAAATTGTCGCATTTGGGGTTCAGAAAATCCACGATCGATTGTTGAGAAACAAATGCATCCACAACGTGTCACTGTTTGGTGCGGATTTTGGGCTGGAAGCATCATCGGTCCATTCTTCTTCGAAAATTCGGCTGGTAAGGCAATAACAGTTAATGGTGCTCGCTATCGTGACATGATAATCCAGTTTTTTGTGCCTAAATTGCAAGATATGGATGTGGACGATATGTGGTTTCAATAAGAAGGTGCCACATGCCATACAGCCTGAGAAACAATGCAATTACTGCATGAGTCATTTCCTGGTCGTGTAATTTCCCGTTTTGGTGATCAAAATTGGCCGCCCAGATCATGTGACTTAACGGCGTTGGAATTTTTTCTTTGGGGTTTTTTGAAGTCTAAGGTTTATGCCAACAAGCCCACGACACCCATGCCTTGAAGGAGGAAATTGAGCGCTGTATCAACGAAATTCAGCCACATTTATGCAAAACGGTCATGGACAATTTCGATAAAAGAGTGCGTATGTGCCAGCAAAGCTGTGGAGGCCATTTACCCGATATGCTATTCCATGCATAACCCGATACTGTATACTTTATGAATCAATAAGAAATTACAATTTTTAATTAAAAACCTGTGTTTTCTATCAAAATTACTTCTTGCGTGAATTTTGGGACACCCTGTATATACACACACACACACACACACACACAGACCTGTTGTTGTGCCCAATGTAATTCTACAACCAACAGATAACATTAATAATAGGACTCTAGTGTTAATGTATATTCTTTTTTTTTTTTCCACTAGAGGTCAGGCCAACAATTGTTGTAACAGTTAGTTAGTCAATAACTTTAACAAGCCAGATAGATTCTAGTGTAGCTTGTTCTCTGTATATAGTGCATATGCTCCAGAAGATGACCTTGATATAAAGGTCAAAACGTCGAATGTAGAGTTTAGTTATATTAAACTAAAATTTTATTCAAACACGGTAGTTGTCTCCATAATTTTCAAAAATGTATTGTTTAATGCTGATGTTCTTCTGATGTTTTTTGATGACTGCAGATTTGTATGCTTTGAGATTTCATATTAGGCAATGGGTTCTGTCATATCTTGTGATTCAGTAAGATTGGAAAACAAGGCCTGGAAATTCTGTACATATTCTGAATCTTGCGGTAGGGTGTTAAAGTTCCAACAGGCACTTCGTGGTTTACATGCCTTGTAGGGTAATGAGAGTTCCAGTTTAATGATGCAGTAGTCTGAGATGTAGGATTGGATATGTTTCTTTTCAGAGGAATATTGTGTTTTGAGAGGAAGAATCTGTCCAGTCAAACCTGTAATAGATAATCTCGAAGTGTAAAACCTCTTTCCCGGATATTTGTGCCGGAAGGTATCAATAAGTTCATCATTATTCACCATTTCCTGCAGTGTGTTGGTTACAGAGATCCAATGATCAGGGCAGTTTAACATTGTTAAATCTTGAATGAAAGGTTTATTACATTGTAAAATATTTCATTCAGATTTAACAGGTACAAAAATTCCCATAGAAAGTACTTGTATATAGGTATAAGTGAAATTGTTGACAGAAGTAAAGAGATAATCATTTAATTGTAAATTCTCCTATGCATTATAATGTCAAGTATCCTTGTAAAGCCGATAAGGATTTGAATTTTAGTGAAATTACGTTAACATGAGAAAGTTAGATCTAAGTATACAACGAGATAAACGGCTTAAAGAAATGACCCCAGGCAGTCACATACGTGAGGTCCAAGTTGCGCGCGTGGAGAATGCAATGAGGAGAGAACAGTACCGAGTGCAAGAATTTTAGGTGCCGGTTGAAAAAGAGGGACGTAGTAGGGAGAACAACTCAGCAAGGATATATATAGAGCTTGGTGATGCCAACTCGTGATTTTTTTTTTTTTTGTTCGGGATTCCTGTTTGAGTCATTCCTGGAAAAGTTGCGTGAGAGCGGTCGTAAAGAACGATGCCCAGTGGCAGCCATGTGGTCAGATAGTGATTCAGTGCGGGCATAATCATCGGTACAGTGGAAAAGCTAGTGCAAACCAATCAGCATGCGGAACCATGTGGACTGAACCCGGCAGAGCAGCTTCGCCCACGTCAGAAAAGGTGATTCGTGATCGTCATCACTAGTTTGTCATACCTGAAGACAACTGACCGTAAGAGAGGGTGACAGGCTGTGTGAATTTTTCGGAAGATCAAGAAAAAAGACAAGAGAGATGATGATGCTCGGTAATGTAGAAACTTTTCAATTCCTTTGTATGCAAGAAACAGTGTGCAACAATGTGTGGATATGCTCAGTGACTGAACTTACAAAACTGAACGAGGACTTTAGTATTTAATCAACTGGTAGATTGTCTTAGCTCTGAGTAAGAATTCGTGTACAGTGTGATATTGAATTGCTAAAGTATGTTATAGCCTGATAGTTCTTGAATCTAGAATAAGATAAATGCTTGTACAAGAATATTAATTGGATAGGATCACGTCAGAAATTTAACTGGTAGTAGATATTGTCTCATATTGTTTATGACTAGGAATATTTAGGTTATGTCTGGTTAATCATTTTTAATTTTGTAGGAGAGATTCAGTTTTGTTAAGTGATCTTATTATTTGTATATCGTATTAGAGTAATGAATAAACCTTTCTTTTTCTTACCTAACAAATTGCCTGATCTGTGAACTCAATGCACCACTTATAAAAATAGAACCAGTGCGAGTTAACTTGTGAGGACAGCTACGACTGCAGTAAGAGTAAAAATATGCAAGGTCTTTGTAATTGGGAATTTTAATTGCTTGATTATCGAATAGTGTGTCATTCTGAGTGTTAACTCCCTGACAAGGAAGGTTCTCCTGTCTAAAAATTTGGATGGTGCAGCTTTAACAAACAAATTTTTCCATATTCTGACACAGAATTAATTCCAGATTTGTATCAAACAAATATGGCTCTAGCCGTGGGCAAATTTCTTTGTCTACCAAGTTTTGCACACGTGAGCAATTTAAGTAGTGGCCACAGAGTGGAAAGGGTGAAAGCACATGTGAGAAATAATATCAAGTAATAGGGATATTCACTAAAGATAAGAATCAAAAGCTTTAAAACTAACAAATTAAAAACACACACACACACAAGGTAAGAATTTAAAGCTAAAGTAAAGAAATTTTAACAGCATGTCCATTTCAGGGTCAAGGGTGAAGTTGAAGTCTCCAGTAATGATGACGTGTTCTTGATTAATTTTTGAAAGATGGGCATTTATGAACACCAAGACCTCTGAAGCCAGTGCATCCTGATGGTGTTTGAAGGTGTGCTGTATATTGCATGGCCAGGTACTTCAGTGATCTGACTGACCTTGCAGGGGGACTAATGATGGATTCACAAGATGGCTCGCTCCATGGTGTTGTTGAGCAGGTGATGTCCAGTCACGTTAGTTTGGATGCTGAATGGATGTTTGTTTCCTATAAAAGAATTAGATTAACATGATGCTGCAATACTTGCTCTAGGACTAGCTTGTTGTGAAATGTAGAGGCACATCCTCTTGCATTTAGGAACAAATTCTTACAACCATTATGATAAAGTGGATTTGGAAGATTATGAATTGATTTCCTGTAGTATTTTAGTATTGTTCTGTTCTTTTTGCTTTTCAGTTTTAAATGTAACTCCTGGAGCTGTGATATAAGTTCAGGTATTATTGTGGTGTATTTGAGCGCCTTGAACTTTCTATACAAAGGATGATAACCGTTGGGTATTCATGGGGGGGGGGAGGAGTTGCACTTTCAGCTGGATCACTGTGTAAAGCAGACTTGTGGATTCAGAAGCAATTCTTGGTTTACTGGAGTCGGAGTCAGTACAATTTTACCGACTCTGACTCCTAATGAATTTACATTGTAATATAAATAATATGTTAAAATTTCCTATTTCACATATAATAGCTTGATTAACCTATATTTTTTCAGGTTATATTTTAATTTCAAGTTCTTTGCAGATTTCAAAATAAAACATATTCTATGATAATTTATATATTATATTAGTAAAAGCAGCACTTCATGAAAAAATTTACAATGGCAACAAAAGTGTCAACATAGGTGAAAGAATTGATAGTAGCAGGCAGGAATGAATGATTTGAAAGGAGACAAAATGGCTATGAGAGAGGATTTGAAGGAATTACTTGAGGTAGCAAAAGAGAAGAGTGAGAGAGTTAGGATGGTGAGTCTGTTACCACGGTATGACAGTGAAGAGTATAGAAGGAGGGCCAAAATTGCTAATGACTTTATGTGCGGATTATGCAGGAGGAGTGGTATGGAATTTGTGGATGTGTGGAGTGAGTTCAATGGGTGAAAGGATTTATATAAGATGGATGGTTTACATTTGAATGGATTTGGTGTATGGAGACTTGAAAAGGTGTTGTCTAATGAAATGGATGTGCAGAATCAGAGAAACTAGAGTTATTGGAGGGGGGGGGAGTAGATATGCAGACTTTAGGGAGACAGTTGAGTGTATGAATGTGCGTAATATGCCCGAGCGAGTACGAAGGACAACAAATCAGAATGAGATAGTTAGTATAAGGCATCAAAATAGGGATGGGACAAATGGGTTTCTGCAATTCATGTATACTAATGCCAGAAATATTAGGAACAAGAAGGAAGAATTTTTGGCCAGGGTTGGCACTTCCAGGCCACAGTGTATTGGCATTAGTAAAAAATGCTGACAGAAGATAATATAGCTAGTGGGATCAAATGTGAGGGGTATGTTGTGTTCAGGAGTGAAGGAGAGAATAAAATGGGGGGTGGAATGTTATTGATGATAGCTGATGAGCTGCAGCCAAGGAGAATAGAAGTGGAACCGCAGGATAGAGAAAAGAGCACATTTGAGGCTATTCGGTGTGAGATTAAGACTAGCAGGTGATGGAATATATGGAGGAGATAGTATGCATAAGCAAATAGAAGAAATGAGTGGAAGGAGGGTAATTATTATGGGAAATTTCAACTATGGTAACATTGTTGAAATTGGAAGGAGGAGAGGACACATGGGAGGAAGGAATTGGATTTCATGCGGTTATTAAGAGATAACTATCTGCGACAGCATGTAATGGAAAATACTAGGGGTCAGAGAGTGCTTGACCGAGTAATCACATCTGAGAATTTGGCTGTAACTAATATGACCACATTGCCACCAATTGGTGAGAGTGATCATAGGGTCTTGACTTGGGAGGTGGCTAAAGGTGTAGAATTTACAATTAAGACAGGGTACATGTGGAATTACCAGGCTGGTAAGTATGACAAGCTTAGGAGTATGATTGGTTCAGTGCCATGGCATGTAAAACTGCAAGGGCTGGATGTTGATAGTGCATGGGAGGCGGTTAAGAAGAGTTTGCAGGAGGCAATGGCTGACTGTATACCTATAGTCTGAATAATAAATCAAGTAGGGGTTAAATGGATGAATAACACCATTAAGCTTGAGCTGCAAAAAAAGAAAAAACTGTGGAGGGAATTTAAGGAGAAAGGTGACTGGCAGGCATGAACGGTATAAAGCGCGGGCCAGAAGGGTAACGAGTGTGGTAAGAAAAGCAAAAAAAAAAGGATTACGAAAGAACATTGGCCATGCAGGCTAAAGAGAATCCCAAACAGTTTTTTCAATATGTTGCAAGTAAAAGAAAAAATGTATATGGCGAATGATTTTAAAGAATGCCGATGGTAGAGAAGTAACCAAATCAGTTGATATAGTGGAATTACTGAGCAAGCACTTTGCAAGAGTTTGTTGTTTCAAAGATACTTGTGACATAAGACTGAATGATATAATCACGTAATCACAAGAGAGATTTTTATTTAACCAAATATTTCGGTCTGGAAATAGCATACCATCTTCAGTGGTATTACAAGAACAGTTTAAAAAATACAAGCTAGAATACTAACAATAAATCGTTAAAATTAGAAATAAATATCTCTCTTGTGATTACGTGATTATATCATTCACTTTGCAAGAGTATATCATCCAGGTGGTGACATTGCAGGACTGAATGAACCAATAGCTTATACAGGAATTGTGGTGAATGAAGTGGAGGTGAATAGTCTATTACAAAACCTCAATGACAATACATCTGTGGGATTGGATGGTATACCAGCTCGTGTCAAACGTGAAGCAGCTAAAAGCTGTCAGTGCCCTTGACCATTTTATTTAATTTGAGTCTCAGGTCTGGGTTAGTCCCAAGGGGGTGGAAAGAGGGGAAAATAGTTCCACTGCATAAAGGAGGTTCAAAGACTGCTGTTATAAATTACCGACCGATCAGCATATCAGGAATCGTTGTCAAGGTCTTGGAGAAAATAGGCAAGAGGAAAATATAGGATTGGATAGATGAAAATGGGATACTGTATGGGGGACAGCATGGTTTTGTGAAGGGTAGATCATGCCTCAGTAACTTGCTCACGTTTTATAACACAGTGACGGCTGAACTGGATAAGGGTAATGGGTTTACAATGATTCTACTGGACCTTGCTAAGGGCTTGGACAGGATACCACATGGAATTCTAATCAGTAAACTGCAGCATACGGTGATGGATATAGGGTTGGTGAGATAGATAGGAGGGTGGCTGATGGAGAAGTATCAGAGTAATTTATTCAGGAGTAGAGTCCAAAAGACGGCCTGTGACTAGTGGTGTGCAGCAGGGCTCTGTTCTTGGACCACTACTGTTCAATTTGTTCATTAACGATATAGGAAAGGATCTGAAAGGAACAGTTCATTTGTTTGCAGATGATGCAAAGTTGGGTAGGGCAATAGGGAGTGCACAGGATGTCAAAATTTTGCAGGATGATTTGGAGAACTGGGCTAAGGAGAATGGATGTCAATTTAATATGGCAAAGTGTAAGGTTATGCATTTTGGGGTGAAAAGATTAGCAGCAGTATACCACATTGGTGGAACGTATGGAACGTACTCCAAGAGATTGATGAGGCCAGGGATTTGGGAGTGTTGGTGGATAGGGAGTTGAAGTTTAAGAGGCACATCGCAAAAGTGGCTAAATCAGCTCATCAAATCACTTGGTTGCTGAAAAATACTTTAACAAGTAGAGACAAACAGGTTATTGTTCCTCTGTATTGAGCCTCGATAAGACCCCATCTAGACTACTGTGCCCAAATATGGGCACCAGGGTTCCTTCTTGATGGGGAAGAGGTAGAAAGACGAGTGACCAAGATGATAGCAGGTCTATGGAATGAACCTTATGAGAACAGGTTGAAGATTTGTGGGTTGCAGAAATTGGTTGATAGGCGGAAAAGGGTGATATGATTGAGATATTCAAATTACTGAAGTGTTTCTATAAGATTAATTCAGAAGATATTTTTGAGAATAGGACTGGTGGTGGGAGGACTAGGAGCCATACATGGAAGCTGGGCAAGAGTGTGGTTAGCAAGGGTGTTAGAGCTAGTTTTTTTTTTTTTTTTACTTGAAGAGTGGTAAATGAGTGGAATGAGCTGCCAGAGTCTGTTGTGGGTGCCATGACCGTGAATGAGTTCAAGGCAAGGTATGATAGATACTGTGTGAATATCGAATAGTTGTTCTTGCATGATGTTAGGGCTTCCCTCGATGAGTCTGTCGACTCCTTGGAGTTGCCCGTAATAATAATAATAATAATAATAATAGTCCACTGTTATCAACCACTTTACAATACAATAACAACACGTGGGAATATTATGTGTGTCAATATATTAAAGAAGAAGATGATTGTGAAGCATGTGATGCAAAAATGAGTAGTTTTTGTGGTTCTGATAAAAATGCACCTAAAAGGCATCAAATTTAGAAAGACACTTGCAACATTTTCATCCTAAAGTGGTAGAAGAGGAGAATGAGAAAGACAGAAATAAAAACATTCCCTCTATTTCAGAGCTAAAGAAAGATCAGAAACCTACTGTAGGCCAAACACAATACCAAGATTCTTTAACAAAGTTACCATAACAATGATGTCAGAAAAGTTTGAAAAACCACATCATTGAAATGGCAATGAAGAATAGACTACCTCTATTCTTTATTTCACAACAGCCTTTTTCGGCTTAAATGGAGAAATGGCTAGAAAACTTGGAGTTTCTCTGGAATGATAATTGAAGAGGCCAAATATAAGAAAGAAGAACTTCAAAAAAGTCTGAAGGGATGTTTTGTCTTTATTAAAATGGATGCATGTACACGTCAAAGACAGAGTCAATTATTTTGCTATTAATGTTAGATTTGTCGATTAAAACAATAAAATGATAACTCAGACATTGGGAGTAAAGGATACCCAGGCACATCAAAAGTTAATGGAAGATATTTTACAATTTGAAATTATAAAGAAGCAGGTTCTATACACTGTAACAGTTAATGCTTGAAATATGTTAAGCAAAATTGAGAAAATAATATATTTAGTTTAATCCTTTATTTATGGATAAAGGATTAAACTAAATTTATTATACTCTAACCAAGTGAAAAATAAACTTTCAACATCTTTCTCTAAATCCAGAGTAATTTATTAAAAAAGGGTGGCACACCATTTGGCAATTCCTATAGGTAAGGATGACCTCTCATTGCTTCTGCCTTTGTATCTCCACTGCTGGGCCTGGCTCCCACTGACGAGACCTCAATAAAGGTCGAAACTAGTCTGGGTTGTGGCCCTTCCCTTAATGCATAACATTAGACATATCCGCAAGGAGATGTGTTTTGTATTAATGGAGATACTGAGATAGGAGTGTTGGTAGCTTGCTCCACCTTTGCAAGGAGTGCTCTGGTGTTGTACCACCTTACCCCAGTCCTGAAGATACTTTCAGGCGCAAACTTTGTTTGCTCACACTTGGATAAAGGATTAAACCAAATTTATTATACTCTAACCAAGTGAAAAATAAACTTTCAAAATTGAGAAAATGAATAAATTTGATGAAAAAAGCATACAAATATTAAAAGATGAAGATGACATTTCTACAAGTAATTGAGAAATTAAGAATTGAGAAAATGAATAAATCTGATGAAGAAAGCACACAAATATTAGAAGATGGAGATGGTGTTTCTACAAGTAATCCACAAATAGCACAAACAGAAGAGAGCACTGAAATTTTAGATGGTACTGCTGAAGAAGTGTCTAAGCTAATTTCAGTTCAATATATGCATTGTGCTGTTCATACTCTGTATCTAGCAATAAGAGATGGCTTGAAAGATCGTCATGCAGCTACTCTCACTGGCAAGTTGAGACAAGTAGCTGTTGCAGCCAATGTCCCTAAAACAGATGCTATTCTGCAGAGTCATGCTGGAAAAGGAGCTATTTTGAATCAAGCAACATGCTGCAGAAACACATATTTGGTGATAAGGCATTTGCTTGAGCTAAAGACTTTCTTGAAGATCTGGATAAAATAAATGTTTCACTAACTGAAAGCCAGTGGGCACAAGTGACAGAGTTAGAAAGTCTACTTTCTCACCCTTTTACTGTCACCAAGAAATTGCAATCTGAGGATTTAACACCTAGTAAATTAATGTTGGAGTGGAAGAGCTCGATGTATCATCTGAACAAAAGTGTACGATTAACTGCTGATAGCATTGTATCTTCAAAGAAGAAAAGAGAGGCTCTCTTGTTCTTAATCAAATCCTGTTAGCTGCTATTTACATTGATCCAATGAACCATATTTTATTGAGCAGTGCCCAAATTACTACAGGAAAACAGGCACTTTTGAAGTAGCAGTTTGCATGAAAGGGTTACAAGTACTATCTGAAACACCTGAACGACTGGAGGAAGCTAGAAGCATTGGTAACTCAGGATTATCCTCTTCAAATTCAAATGAAGAATTAGACTTCAAAGCCTACTTGAACAAAATAGAATGTTCAAAAGTAAAGCTACGTCACTTATGGATGGGAAAAAAACAGTAAATGTCAAAATCAAGGAATTTCAGCAAGAGTTTTTTTAAAGGGTTAAAAGAAGTGGAAAAGTATGACCACTCATCGAAACGACTATGGAAGAAACCATCCTTATTTATCCAGAGGTTAGTAGTGATGTGGCTAGAACTGTAACAGCAATGCCACCCACCCAAGTCAGTATTGAAAGACTGATTTTGATACAAAAAATAGTCAAATCAGATTTAAGGACTTCCATGAGGGAGAATCTGGCAGAAGCAATTATATATTTAGTTTAATCCTTTATCCAAGTGCAAGCAAACAAAATTGGCGCCTGAAGTAATTTCAGGACTGTGACAAAGGTGGTATCGACTTCACATAATTTGCCTTAGTATCCCATAATGCAAAGCACATCTCCTTGCAGACATGTATAATGCTATGCATTAAGGTAAGGGTCACTACCCAGACTGGTTTCGACCTTCATTGAGGTCTCATCAGTGGGAGCCAGACCCAGAGGTGGTGATTCCAAGGTGGAAGCCATATTTCCATATAGAAGTTGCTAAAAGGTGTCACACCTTATTAAAATTCTCTGGATTAGAGATAGTTGAAGGAAGTTGTTTTCCACTTAGTTATGCTATGAATTATATATTTGGTTTAATCCTTTATCCAAGTGTAAGCAAACAAAGTTTGCGCCTGAAGTAATTTCAGGACTGGGGCAACTCATGGCAAAAGTGGTATGACTTCACATCACTTGCCTTATTGCATAGCATTATACATGTCTGCAAGGAGATGTGCTTTGCATTATGGGATACTCCTTGTGGACATGTATAATGCTATGCAATAAAGCAAGTCATACCACCTTTGCCATGAGTTGCCCTAGTCCTGAAATTACTTCAGGTGCAAACTTTGTTTGCTTCCACTTGGAAAAAGGATTAAACCAAATATATAATTCATAGCATAATCTTCTGCCAATGGAAAACAACTTCCATCGGCAGAAGCAGTTCTAAGAACAATATGTTAGTAAATTTTGAATTTTATTTTTGATTTAACCCCTATTCTACAGTTAGATGCTAAGTTTCTTTTAAAATTTAGTAGGGATCATTTCAATCTTCTACAGCATATTATTTCATTTATTATTTTATGTATATTATTTTTCATGTCCATTCATTTAAATTTTATATCCACAATACTTTAATCTCAAAAAGGAAGAGAATTGGGTAGAGAATGATCTTCCTTATTTTCTTTTATAGTTTCTTTGTTTTATATCCTATATTCCTATTACTTTATTATTTATAGCCTTTTGATAAAAATATAACCTCAATTGACCAATGTTCTAAGTATTGTCTTTTGTTTAAAATTTAAGGTTATTGAATGTTTCATCATCATCAAATTCCTGACATGTACCTCAAGGTGTGTACAGGATATGATAGTACTACTTGAAAAACTTACATCAACTGAATGTTTCTAATTTCTTTAATAAGTAGAATAAAAAAAAAAGTCCCAATGGCATAGCTATAGTACTTAGACTCAAACTTTAACAGGTTAGAGGTCTAAACCGTAGCCTGATGATTCACATTGGCAGTGATGAAATGCCTTGTATGATGTATTATTATTTATTTCCTATATTGATACATAAATAAAGGAATCCGAGTAAAAGGTTTTTATGTACCGACTCCACAACCCTGGTGTAAAGGAAGTCTTTCCTCTTCATTCTCCAGAACTTCTGTGTTTCTCTTGTTCATGGAGCCCAGTGAGGTTATACTAGAAATGGGAGTAATTTGATGCTCTGGGCCCGAGATACAACTGAAGATCTTTAATTGTTGACTTTGCAAATTTCCTCCCTTCTGTTGTTCATGTTGGGTGAATTACTATTTGCAAGCAGTATGCTAGGTGAAATTTCATCCCTAGACATCATTTTTCCTTCCGATGATGGGCCTCCATTGGAGCAATCAATCTTTTTTATGGAGTTTTTCTTGTTTTTGATTAAGAGATCATCATTTTAGATTCATTTTCATTCATACTTGCATTTTTGCCATGAGTACGCTGCCTTGGGCTGCATGTCTGTTTCTGGTGACTGCTATCAGGGTTTGAGTGTCCACTGATGTGTAGCTGGAAGAGTAGGGACAGTTCTTCCTAATGTGACCCTCTTCATGCCAGTAGAAGCCCTGTGATGCAATGGATAAATAGAAAGTATAGGTGATTCTGTTTATGTCTGTGTTGATGATCTTCAGCAAATTGTTCATTGCATCATTGTGTGAGAAATGCTTGTATTCGGAAACTTCTGATGTGTCCTAATTCAGGTCTTTTGGTGAATGTTGAAAATGTACTTATTTTTTCAAGTAATGGAAAATTAAGTGTCATATTTTGTTAAGAGCTCTCTAAGAAACTGATGGGGGATTTCAGGGGGAACACTTGACACATCATTACTTCAGTAGGTACTAATGCAATGCTCCCATTGCATTAGTACTTATTGCTAGTACTGTATTAATGTATGAAAGCAGTATTTTTCCTGGCGATAGGTTTTTAGCTTTTGCTACCATATTGGCATAAGTACTGAAAGTGACTGACCTGTTTCTTTTCTGAGAGCTCTTCTATCTTTCTTGGAACAAAGTAGTGGAGGATTCCTGGTTTTTTCTTCAGCTGTAGTAATGAGCTGTCCAGTTGCTATTGTTGCTAATCTGTTGTCTGGGGCAGGTAGTCCATGTGTCCAGTAAGAGATACGAGGTGAAACTATAGCATTAGAACTATAAGCAATCTAACATACCTTAATTACTTGTATAGGAAAGTGGAAAAACTGTTGCATTTAAGGTCTTGTTACAGATATAAGAGTGAATATTTTATGCACAGATTGCTCTTAAACTAGCAATATACAAATAAGTAAAAGCTCATAATTGTGGATAGCTTATACAAACACAGGTGAAAGTAGAAGCATAAAAACATATGTCTGACTAGATATAGATAGATCTACATAGACAGATCTTTATATATCTACTAGGGGGATCTGTCCCCCCCCCGGCGCCCAACCCCCCAAGTTCCGGGCTGGAAGGCCGGTTCTTTATGAACCTCACTTTAATTATTCAAAATCACAAAATGAAAACAAAATAGTTACTATATAATCAGTCATGAGATGCGCGTTATGCTAATTTCAGTAATGAATACTAACACGTACTGTTTAATGGTCGACAATGAGTTTGATTGTTGTAATCCTGAAACAATAAAATTGTTGTCTCATGAAGACAAACATATTATTGGACGTTTCAAAACAATGAAGACGTGACAAATTGCGGCTTATCGGCTTAACAAATTAGCCGATAAGTCTTCGGTTTATCAGCTTATCACATAACAAAAAACGTGACATAAAAATTTTTCAAATTTCGGCTTATCTTTTTATATATATACAGAATGGAAAAAGATATTTACCATTTTAGTATCAACAAGCAGAGAACAATATAGCTGTGGAGCAGGCAGAGAGATTTTCAAATCAACTAGAAGATTTAACTTTGATGTAATATGTGCTACATATCCAGTGATTTCTTCCCAAATAGGAGGGAAAATATTCACATTACACAATACAGCTGCAATCAAAATTTCCTGGAGTGATCTGATATGATCTGACTCAGGCTGAAACTTCCCACTATCAGAATGTGATATAATTTTGCTATTGGCTGAAATAGAAAGTAGAAAAATAATTATTAATATTTCACATCACCTAAGTGTAAATATATATATATACATATAATTTTTTAACTTGAGGATACAGTATCCTCAAGTTAAAAAATTCATTACATCTATATCTCCTCCAGAGATTCTTATTAAAAATAAAAACACCTTGTAGCAACTTCTATAGGTAAAGTTCATAAGGCTTTGTATTACTAAACCTTGGTATTTAGGGTCTAGCTACTCACTGAGGAGACCTCAAAAAAGGTTGAAACCGGTCTGGGTAGTGACCCCACCCATAATGTATTGCAGTATACATCTTTTAGTGAGATGTGCTTTACATTATGGGAAAATACTAAGAATAGTGATCAGAGCTTTACCCACCTTTACAATGAGTTGCCCTGGTGTTGTACCATCTTTAGATTGAACTATGTTTCAGGTGCAAACTTAATTGTTTGCATACTTGGGATTAGGAGTTAAATAACTAAGCTTATAAAATTACTTGGTAACCCTAATATATATATATATATAAATATATATAAACACACACACACACACACAGTTGACCCTTGAACAATGCGGGGGGTTAGAGGCACTGTTCCCCTGCATTATTCAAAAATCCGCGTATGACTTTTCACTCCCTGAAAACTTAACTACTAATAATCTATTATTGACTGGAAGCCTTACCGATCACACTAACACATATTTTGTATGTTATATGTATTATATACTACATTCTTACAATAAATTAAGCTAGAGAAAAGAAAATGTTATTAAAGAAAATTACAGGGAAGTGAAAATACATTTATAGTACTGTACTGTATTTATTGATACCATAAGTTTATGTCATCTGTTTACAAGATGAATCATATGTCTATCAGTATCTACATGAATATTGTCATAATTCTAGAATTCTTGAGGGACAAATGTCTTAGGCAACATGTAACAGAGGGAACAAGAGGTTCAAAAGTTTTGGATTTGGTTATAGCATCAGAAGAGTTGATAATAACTGAGTTGACGTCTCTCCCACCAGTTGGAGAGAGTGACCATATGGTGTTGACTTGGAAAATGAATAGACATGCAGGAGTATCAAAGAGACGGGAACTTATGTGGAATTATAAGGCAGGTGATTATAATAGTCTTAGACATCAACTTTGGGAAGTTTCATGGAGGCAGGAATTGGAAGGCCGGGATATCACTAGGGCGTGGGAAATTGTGAAAGAATATTTGTAATCAGCAATGGTAAGTTGTATACCACGAGTGAAGAAGAGGACGAAATTTGGAGTAAAGTGGATGACAAACAATATTAAACAAGAATTGCATGCGAAAAAGAGGCTATGGAAGAGATATAAGGAGACAGGTGAAGAGATGCATGAGGAATATAAGATACAGGCCAGAAGAGTGACTAGTGTGGTAAGGAAAGCGAAACTGGAATATGAGAGGAGATTGGCCCTAAGATTCAAAGAAAATCCTAGGGAATTTTTTAGCTATGTGGCCAGTAGGAGGAGAAATGACTGTGGAAGAATGATATTGTGGGATAAAAATGGGAATAGAGTGACTGATGCAGAGGACATAGTGGAATTGTTCAATGAACACTTTATTGGAGTATTTCATCCTAGAGGAGTAAGTTTTAATGCTAGAGGGATAGGACTGGTTCGAGGTCTGGAGGTACAGGAGGAGAGTGTGTTTCAGATACTGAGTACTCTGGATGTCAATAAAGCTGTGGGATTGGATGGTATTTCACCACGAGTTTTGAGAGAATGTGCTAGGGAATTGACAGTGCCTTTAACGTGGCTTTTCAATGAAAGTCTGGCTTTGGCAAAGGTGCCCAGGGAATGGAAGGAAGGTAAGATAGTGCCATTGCATAAGGGTGGTAACAGACTGGAAGTGTCTAATTATAGGCCAGTCTGTGTGTCATCAGTAGTTGTTAAGATCTTGGAGAAAGTAGTGAGGGGACCGTATACAGCATTGGGCAGATGAGGGTAATGTTATCTGTGAGAATCAACATGGATTTGTGAAAGGACGCTCTTGTTTTAGCAATATGCTAGCCTTTTATAATAAAGGTTCAAGAACATTAGATTAAGGAAAGGCATATACTGCAATTTTCTTAGACTTGGCGAAGGCATTTGACAGGGTGCCACATGATAAGCTGATATTTAAGTTGCAGCACATGGGTCTGGATGTCAGATCGGTCAACTGGATTCAGGATTGGCTGTCTGATAGGTATCAGAGAGTTGTGTATGGTGGAGCAGTTTCCAGGAGGCAGAGGGTTACAAGTGGGGTCCCACAGGGCTCAGTACTAGGACCTATATTGTTTAATCTTTATATCAATGACATAGCCAGTGGATTGCAGGGGGATATTCAGTTGTTTGCGGATGATGTGAAGCTGGGAAGGATTATTAGTAATAGTGCAGATGTGGTAGCCCTGCAAGAGGATTTAAATAAGCTAGATAGATGGGCAAATGAATGGAGGTGTCAGTTTAATGCAGCAAAATGTAAGGTCTTGAGGTTTGGGAAACATCGATGGGATGCTGCATACTCTATCGGAGGAGTTATACTGGAGGAAGTAGGGGAGACAAGAGATCTGGGGTTGATGATTGACAGAAACCTGAAGTTTAGGGGACATATTGCAAAGGTGGTGAAGGTAACACAGAGGATTGCTGCTATTATGAGAAGGACACTGACCTGCAGAGATAAGAGGGTTATCATTCCGTTGTATCAGACCACACTTGGACTATTGTTCTCAGATTTGGTCCCCAGGATTTGAAGGGGATAAATTAACTGTGGAAAGGATACAAAGACGGATGACAAAGATGGTTTCAGGACTGTACAAGGATAGTTATGAGGATCGGCTGAGAGAATGTGGACTGCAGAGTTTGGTGGATAGAAGAAGGAGAGGTGATATGATTGAGACTTTTAAACTGTTGAGAGGTGGTTACAGAGTTGACACTGGGGAGTTCTTTCGCTTGGTTGAATAGCGGGAAGGAGTGATGACAAGAGGCCATCCCTGGAAGTTACAAAAGGAAACTGTGAGCAAGAGGGTAAGGATTGGTTTCTTTGTGTGGAGGGTGGTTGAGCCGTGGAATGCATTGCCTGATGGAGTGGTGGGAGCGAGAACGGTCAGTGAGTTTAAAGAGTGGTATGATAGACTTTGTGTTTCTCGGGGGGGGGGGACTCCCCTCGATGAGTCTTGACAGACTTTATGTCTTAGGAAGGACCTCCCTCGATGAGTCTTTTGACTCCTTGGAGGCCTGAATAATAATAATAATAATAATAATAATAATAATAGATACAAAACACTGTATATATTATACATATTACTAACACTAGACATCAAAAATGAAAAGATAATGTGAAAAAGAAATTATTCATATTTATTTTCAGGTATAATGATTTATGGTAGGTTTCATTCTGGGCTTTATGGTAGCCTATTGCAATCAATACGATTCCTTTGCAGTAGCCTAGCCCAGCCTTACACTAAGGAATGAATCATTATAATTTTTTTGTTTTATACCAATTAATTTAAGTAATTAACTTAAACAACAGTTAATTTTATGGTTTAATACTGCATCTTTAATTTGTTTACATTTCTCCTGACTACAAATGGCACCAAGTATGGTCTGTAAGTGTTTGCCTGCATAAGTTTTCATAAAAGTTAACTTTTTATAATAAATCTGTGTATATTTTATGGTAGTAAAGGATAAAATAGACTAGTACTACATATATTTTATGCATTCACAACAGCTTAACTTTTTCTTACTTTTCTCGATATTTCTAATCTGTGCAGTTTGCAAGTTTTTTCAAATTGTCACAAATCTTCCAAACTTTTTCCAATACATTTATTAAAAAAAACCGCATGTAAGTGGATCTGCACATTTCAAACCTACATTCTTCAAGGGTCAACTGTGCATGTGTGATAATCATATATAGTTTGCTAAAGATATTATTACTTTCATAATACTTAAGAAGCAACATATGCATAACTCTTACTCCCAATAACTCTCTTACTTTCAGGAAAAGTGTTCAGTTAGAAGAAAAATTATTCTAAATCATGAGAAATAAAAATAAACCTTAAATTTTAAACTGATATTTTATTTTAATAAATATTAACTATTTACTAAATTAAAGAGCCAACAAGCTTCACTTTGGCGATGCAAAATTTATAAAAATCAAGTGATTTTTTAGATTAGATTTTAGATTTAGATTATATAATATAGATTATACAGTCAATCTAATATCCACTTGATTTTTACAAATTTTGCATTTAAGATTATATAATATAGATTATATAATTCTATAATAAATTATATAATTCAATCTCTCAGGGGACCCTGTAAACCCCAGAGAGCACGTCCCCTGGGTGGCGGATAGGGGAGCCCACCATGTGTGCGTGTGTGTGTGTGCGCATGCATGTATATGGTCCAAATATACTGAATAAAGGCTCGTGGACCAACAGGGCCATAAGGGATAATCATCTTGATTGTAAGGGAGGTGGCACTCCCATGGATCCCTAGCTGGATCTATCCTCTCCTTCTACTACTTTGAGGAAGATCCACTTACTTTAATCTTTCCTATAAGGCTTTATCAGCCAACTCTTCTTATTTTATGACCCTAGAGTACTCGAGGGCATTGGGGTCTTTTCATTTCTGGCCTTACAACTATGCCCTCTCTATAAACCTTACTATAATTCTTCTATAATCTACTCTTTCCCTCTTCAATATACCCTATTCCTCCTATGGGTTTAAATTCAGAAGAAGGCTAGTTCAGAAGCCTTAAGGTAGCAGCCCTACCACTGAACTATTCCATCGTCAGGCTAGTCCCCCGACATGGAGAACATAATTCTACTAGTAAGCTGACAGAAAAAGATAATCGAATTGAATCTATAGGAAACGACACTTGAATGGAAAAGGTAAAACAAAAATGGAAACGACAAAATATAATACACATAGCAAACTGGAATGTAAGAGGAATAGCATATAAAGAAATAGAATTAGACCAATTATTAAATGAAAGAAATTTTAAAATAGTAGTAATCACTGAAACAAAAAAGAAATTAAAAGGAACCATGAGAACTGAAAATTTTAATGTGATATACAGTGGAGTTGACAGAGACCAAAGAGCACAAGCAGGTGTCATGATTTGGATTCATAACTCCCTTTCAAAACAGTTAAATCATTATAAATTATGGAATGAAAGAATAATAGAAGCTAGAATAAAAATAGATAGAGGCTATTTAACAATAATTGGTTTATATGCCCCAGAAGAGAGAAGAGAACAAGATAATATTGATTTTTATAATCAGCTACAAAACATATATAATAAAATAAATAAAAATGATTACATAATTTTAGCAGGAGACTTAAATGCAAGAATTGGAAACATGAAAATTAATAATAATATAGAAATACATGGAGAACATACTCTAAACAGGAATGGTAAAAAATTGATTGACTTTGTAGTTTATAATAACCTAAAAATAACGAATTCCTTCTATAAACATAAAGACATACATAAATATACTTGGGCAACAAGAGGATGGAAATCAATATTAGACTACTTCATATTAAATGAAAAGACATCAAAATTTTCACTAGATGTTAGAGTTCATAGAGATATTAAATAAGCAATGACCACTTCCTTGTAAAAATAAAATTAAGATTACCACCTAAATGGCTACAAGTAACAAGAACAGAAAGAAAAATTGAAACATTTGTTTATAAAACTAGATTATTGAATGACACAAATGTGCAATGGCTATATAAACAAAGAATTAACCAATATCTTGAAAAAATAAAACAAAATGAAGAAATAGAAATAGAATGGCTTAATATAAAAACGATACTAAATGTAGCAGCCAATGACAGATTAGGAAAGACCAAAAAATTCAATAAAAGGAAAAAACTGAAGATCTGGGATGATACAATGAAAGAAATAATCAAAAAGAAAAAAAGAAGCCTATCACAAACGGTTAAGCAGTAAAAGATTAGAAGAGGAAATAGAATATAAAAGAATAAGAGCCATAGCTAAAAGAGAAGTCAGAAAAAGATATAGAGAATCATGGAACAAATTTGTTTCTAATTTAGAACATTATTTATATAAAATAAGACCCAATGTATATAAAATTTTTAAACACTTAAATGCAGATACCAAAGAAAACATAAAATTACATTATTATATTTACAGCTATTTGCCTGCTTCTGTTTAGGAGTGCCCCAGTTTAAATGCCATTGGCTCTTTTCTCATGGATTTTTAGGGCATTGTAGATGTATATTTATCAATAAATATATGTTGCATAGAGGACAAGAAATTTGCACATACCTTTTTCTGTGTGTTGTGGCTCTTCTTCTTTTGCATTGTCCAAACTACTGTGTGTGTGTGGGGGGGGGGGGGGGGTTGGCAAGTGGGAGAATTGAAATAACAAATGGAAAAAACCCAGGTTTTTTTGAATAACATATATATACATATATATTATAAGGGATGGGTGGAGCATTTTTTATATATTTATATGAGGTGGGAAAGGGTGAAAGGGGTTGAAAACAGCAACTGATTTTTTGGAGGGGGGGTGAGGGGGTTGATGGGGTGTGGTCCGTTTCAACTATTCATCGTCGTCGTCTGAACACATGGAGGCAGTGGATGCTATGTCAGGTCGGGTAGGTGCTTCTGCTTTTGAAGTGTTTGTGTTATCGCCTATTGGTCAGGGTTGTGACCCCAATTTTATGTTGTGTAGCTTCCAAACTTCGGAGATTATGTAGGGCCTGCGTACGTTGATAGAGTTCGCGTCACACTTTATGGCTATTGTTTCCGATATTCTAAGCATTGTTTCATTGTCTTGTCTGTCTACTATGATGGCCTTGTCGATCTGCAAGGTATGTTTTTGTTCAAGGTCGTGGACAGCTATTTCCGTTTTTCCTGTGCTTTGTATTCGATTTTTCTTTTTGATGTTGCATTTTTTAGTTTTTAAATGTTCTGGAATAGGGATGTTACAATCGCGGAAGTGTTCTTGTAGTCTTGCCCATAAAGACCTGATGGTGGAACCTGTGTAGATGATATCACAGTCTTTTTGGCAGGGAAATTTATAGACTATGTTGTGGTGTTCAAATATTTCTTTTTCTGTCTGAGATTTAGTGTGTTTTAGGAGATTTGCCAATTTTTGGTTTATGGTGAATACCAGTTTGTAGTCAGTATGTTTAAAGATGCATTTGTAGGCTTTGTATGTGTTTTGGGTGTATGGTAGTTTGATAATTTTTTGTGGGGGGGAAGTTTATTTTGGTACTTGGGTTGTTTTGGCGGGGTTTTGGCAGTCTTGTTTGCGTAATTTATTAGTTGTCTAGGATAGCTGCGATTTTTGAAGATCTGTGTTAATTTTTTTATTTCTAAGTTTAGATTACTCTGATTGGTTGAAAATTTGTACGCATTTATGAATTGTGATAAGATGACAGATTTTTTAACGGAATATGGATGGTATGAGTAGAAATGGAGGTAGTTTCCGATATGTGTGGGTTTGTGGTATATTTTCGTGGCTATTTTGTTGTGTGTTCTGGTTAGTGTCAAGTTTAAGAAATCGATGGATTTGTTCTGTTTGGTTTCTATGGTGAATTTTAGTCTGTTGCTGTAACTGTTTAGGGATGCTTTTAAGGTAGCGATGTGTGTAGGATTTCCAATGCACAGAATATCGTCCACGTATCTGCCATAAAATGTGATGCGAGGGGAGTAGGAGTGATTCTATGTGTGCTAGGAATAATTCCGCTAGTTGTCCGCTGATGTTTTGGCCCATGGGGAGTCCGAAGGTTTGAATGCACATGTTGTTGTTGAACTTGAAGAAGTTTGCTGAGATTATTAGTTTTATTAGGTTAATAATGTCATAGGGCGTTAGTTTAATACGAGAGTGTAGGGTGTGGTCTTCTGTGAGTAGTGTGCGTACGATGTCTAAAGTTCTGGGGACATCCACTTTGGTGCATAAAGAGGCTGCATCCAATGAAGTGAGGATGTCATCTTGGGATAGGGTTAAGTTTTTTATTTTCAAGAAAAGGTCATCCGAGTTTTTTTTTCAACATCAAAAAGAAAAATCGAATACAAAGCACAGGAAAAACGGAAATAGCTGTCCACGCCCTTAGATGCTGTAATTAATGGTTTGAGAAGTTTCGCTACAAATTTCGATAAAGGGACTGTAGTGGTGTTTTTGTAGGAGAACTAACACATACCAAAAAACGCCAAAACAACCCAAGTACCAAAATAAACTTCCCCACACAAAAAATTATCAAACTACCATACACTCAAAACACATACAAAACCTACAAATACATTTTCAAACATACTGACTACAAATTGGTATTCATCACAAACCAAAAATTGGCAAATCTCCTAAAACACACTAAATCTCAGACACAAAAAGAAATATTTGAACACCACAACATAGTCTATAAATTTCCCTGCCAAAAAGACTGTGATATCACCTACACAGGTTCCACCATCAGGTCTTTATGGGCAAGACTACAAGAACACTTCCGCGATTGTAACATCCCTATTCCAGAACATTTAAAAACTAAAAAACGCAACATCAAAAAGAAAAATCGAATACAAAGCACAGGAAAAACGGAAATAGCTGTCCACGCCCTTGAACAAAAACACACCCCGCAGATAGACAAGGCCATCATAATAGACAGACAAGACAATGAAACAATGCTTAGAAAATATCAGAAACAATAGCCATAAAGTGTGACGCGAACTCTATCAACGTACACAGGTCCTACATAATCTCCGAAGTTTGGAAGCTACACAACATAAAATTGAGGTCACAACCCTGACCAATAGGCAATAACACAAACACTTCAAAATCAGAAGCACCTACCTGACCTGACATAGCATCCACTTCCTCCATGTGTTCAGATGACGACGACGACCACGAATAGTCGAAACGGACCACACCCCATCAACCCCCCCCTCACTCCCTCCAAAAAATCAGTTGCTGTTTTCAACCCCTTTCACCCTTTCCCACCTCAAATAAATATATAAAAAATGCTCCGCCCATCCCTTATAACGTATATGTTATTCAAAAAAAACCCGGGTTTTTTCCATTTGTTATTTCAATTCTCCCACTTGCCAAACCCCCCCCCCACACACACACAGTAGTTTAAACAACGCAAAAGAAGAAGAGCCACAACACCCAGAAAAAGGTATGTGCAAATTTCTTGTCCTCTATGCAACATATATTTGTTGATAAATATACATCTGCAATGCCCTAAGAATCCGTGAGAAAAGAGCCAATGGCATTTAAACTGGAGCACTCCTAAACAGAAGCAGGCAAATAGCCGTAAATATAATAGTTTGTTAAGAGGAGTAACATGGGATTTTTCCCAGAAATAATATCCATAAAATTAAACACTGAATTGAAATTAGAAGAATTTCTAAATTACTACACAGAATTGTGGACAGACAAATATTTTAAAAAAGACAACTAGCAAACAGCTAACGAAAATGAAAAGGAAATAACTAAAGAATAATTAGAAATCAGCCTGAAAGAAACAAGAAACGGAAAATCACCTGGAGAAGATAAACTAGGTTCAGAACTATATAAATATGCAGGAACTAGATTCAACTAAAGACTCATTATTTTTAAATAAAATTTATTCAAATGGTATCCCCCCTAATAGAATGGAAAAAAGCAATTGTGATTCCTATCTTTAAAAAAGGTAATAGAGATGACCCTAAAAACTATAGACGTATCAGTATACTAAATTCCTGTTACAAAATATACAGCAGAATCTTAAATAGCAAACTAATGAAATATTCCAAAAACTTTATTTTAGAAGTACAGAATGGATTTAGAAAAGGACGATCATGTATAGACCCGGCCTTTTGCTAAAATTAATAATAGAGAAAAGAAGAGAATACAATTTAGAAACACATATTGCATTTATTGACTTTAAAAAAGCATATGACAATAGAGAATAAAATAAGAATTAATAATAGAGAAAAGAAGAGAATACAATTTAGAAACACATATTGCATTTATTGACTTTAAAAAAGCATTTGAAAAAGTTAAAAGAAACATATTATTTAACATATTAAAAGCAAGACAAATACCAGATAATATCCTAAAAGCTGTCACAAGTATATATGACAATAATCAAATACAAATAAGATTAAATCACGAGCTATCATATACGAGAGAGATAAACCAAGGGGTCCAACAGGGATGTCCCCTCTCAGCAACTCTTTTTAATATCTACTTAAATGAAATAATAATAAAATGGAATAAAAATTTACATCAAGGAATTAAACTTTCTCCTACAGTAAACTTAAACACTCTCCTCTTTGCCGACGACCAAATAATAATTACAAATTCTGAAGATAAACTACAGAAAGCTATTTTAGATCTAAATGAGATATCCAAAGATTATGGTATGATAATATCAACAGAAAAATCAAAAACTATGGCCTTTAAAGGACAAGATCCAGCAAGAACTAAAATAATAATAGATAACAAGATCTTAGAACAGGTGAATTCATTTAACCTTCCTAGGATGTACGATCACATACGAAAATGAAAAAGATATAAACATAAAAATTGCAAAATATTTAAAAATAACAGGTGTAATTAACTCTATATTTAAACCAAACCTAGTTCAAAAACAAACCAGACTAAAAGTATACAATACATTAGCCCTACCAGTCTTAATGTATGGAAGCAAAATCTGGACAATAAAACAAAAAGACAGACAAAGATTAACAACAGCAGAAATGAAGTTTATGAGAAAAACTGCAAAGTATACCCTATTTGATCACAAAAGAAATTATGAAAGAATTAAACCAAGAACCAGTAATAGAAAAAATTAAAAAATATAAACATAAATGGATGGAACACATTCAAAGAATGAAAACAGAAAGATTACCAAAAACAAGCCTTAAAGTACAAGCCATTATGAAAAAGAAAACCAGGACGTCCTCTTAAACGATTCAACGATGACTTCTAAGGCCGGAACAGGCCAAACTAGGCCTTAATCCTTGATATGCATGATGATGATGAGATTATATAATCTAATATCCACTTGATTTTTATAAATTTTGCATCGCCGAAGTGAAGCTTTTTGGCTCTTTATTTTAATAAATACATTTAAGCACTGACCGAGAATTTGCTTACAAAAAATATACTTCCAATGTTTCAAGCTGTAAACTGTTTCCTTAGTATTGCAAGAGAGTTTTTGCTTTCTTAAGGTTTCTGAAGATGAACCAACCAGTTCAAAACAGATGTCAGGTCAGTGAAACCTAAAAAATGGACCGAATTAGAAAAGCGAATAAATGCATGCCTGGACAGCACGCAGGTTTTCTAAGGTGATCCGTGCTAGGGCGATTCTTAAATGCCGGTGGGCGTATTCCCGTAAGCTCTCTGTTCAACTTACTTTGATGAAACTTTCATGTTTCTCTATTCGGCTTTGAAATAATGCTGGATCTAATATCCACTTGATTTTTATAAATTATTTAATTAGCCATGAAACTATCTGCAAAATTTAATTAAAGCAAAAAGAAATCTCCATATTAGATAAGTCAGCTTACTAGAATTTCAGTAAGGCTACGTATGATTGCAAGACGTGCAGGTGAAAGTCACAAGACTGAAGGCAGCATTGTCAAGAAAAGAGCTAAGAAGATTACGTTCGGTAATTCATTTATTCGTAGGCAAAGGCTACCTTAGAAAGAGAGACAGGGAAATAGAGTGACTGAATTTTAAGGATGTCTGCACTTTTCATACTTTGTTCCATTCCTTAAATGGATTTACAGACTGTGAACAAGTGATAACAGTAGAGAGTCATGTTCATGGATAAGGTTACCATTTTTCAAATCATAACAATAAATACAAAGAGTTGGATAGGATGGTGATCTATCTGATAGAAAGAAGAAATTACAGCAGGACAGAGCTTAGCCAAGAAATATTGCAGGGAGTTCTTTTGAGACTGGTCAGGGGGAAGTTGGCAGAAGATATATGAGGAATTAAGGCTACTTGAAGTTAATATAAGAAATATAAGTTAATATAAGAAATATAAGTTAATATAAGAAATATAAGAAACACTGTACGAATATCTTTTGAGACTGGTCAGGAGGAGTTAGCAGGAGATGTTTTAAAGAAATTATATGTTTTAAAAAAATAGCACAAGAGATTAACAGCTTTAACATGGCCTCACAATTCAAAATTCTGAAAGAGTGGAAAGAGAGGCAAATTTTTTTCACATTATAAAAGAGGATATCTAGACTGAGACTTCAAATTATAGTTCAGCAATGAAACTGGAGACATATTATGAAGCTGGAGAGATTGGTGATGGCCTGGAACCATGACTGGTTTGATAATGATAGGATTCTATATGAAGGTCAGAATTAGTTTGTTGATGAGAAATTAGGTGAAGCAAAGATTAATTTATAGCAATATACTGAGATTCTGCAAAAAACCATTGATAGACTCCTTTCCTTAATACTTACACGGTGATCAGAATACATCATGAAAATTATGGAAACAACTACTGCATTAGAGTAAAATTTTCGTTTAATATAAACCAAAATAAACACTTGACATTTCAATCTTCACATTAAGGTTATCTGGAGTATACACATATATACAAAGAAACAAGCTGCACTACAATATACATGGTAAGCTAAATTCACTGATCAACCATTAAAACTATTGGTCTGATCTCTGCTGGGGGAAAAAAAAAAAGTGAGATGAGGAGCAACCAACCCCATGCAAGCAATGTTCATGTGATCAACCTATCTAGCCACACCTTAAATAAGGGTCAACTTGCATTATTGGATAAAGGCTTAAACTAGCAGTAGCACCTAGAACTGTTAATAAACTGGATGTTAATCTCTTCCAAATAATACAGCTGATAAAATTCATTTAGAAATTATGGACTTGACAACCATTTTATAAATAACTCTTTTAATTTCCTAACATTTAGATTTTCATATTAAGATCATCTGGAGTATATACAAATATATAAGGACAAGCTGAGTTGCATTACACACAGTAAGCTAAAGAAACAATGATTTGATAACCGGTTATTCTACTGGCATGACCTCTAGTGAAAAAAAAATATTACAAATTAATTAATTATTTAGAAACTACACCAAAGCTAAATTATATTTAAGATAACATGAGAAAAACATTCTTTCTTATAGATAGTTTTCTTTTAGTGACAATGATGTCTTATTTTTAACATTACAATTGTGATTTTAGATTTAGGATTCTGGATCATCTCTAGTCCTGTTTATAGTTAACACTTAGAGAGAAAGGTTCTCCGGGTAGAATATGTGCTTTCCATATGCTTGGGATTTTTAGACCATCATTCTTATCAACCATCCCAATCTGAATAATAACGATGGTCTAAAAATCCCGAGCATATGGAAGGTAAATATTCTACCCATGGAACCTTTCTCTTAAGAGTTAACTATAAACGAGACTGTAGATAATCCAAAATGCTAAATCTAAAATAACAGTTGTAATGTTAATAGAACATCATTGATACTGAAAGAAGACTATCTAAAAGAAAGAATGTTTTTCTCATGTTATCTTAAATAGAATTTAGCTTTGTAATTTTTTTTTTTCACTAGAAGTCATGCCAGTAGAATAATCAGTGATCAAATCATTGTTAATTTAGCTTACTGTGTGTAATGTAATTCAACTTGTCCTTGTATATTTGTATATACTCCAGATAATGATCTTAATATGAAGATCTAAATGTTGAGAAATTAAAAGAATTATTTATAACACGGTTGTAAAGTCCATAATTTCTAAAATGCATTTTCAACAGAAAGAAAACCATATGTAAGAATCTTACAAAAATGGAACTAGCAGCAATCAAGTCATTAAAAGATAATCAAGATATAATTATAACAAAATCAGACAAAGGTAATGCCACAGTCGTCCTTGAGAGATCAAGTTACATTAATCAATCGAATCAACTAGTGTTTGATAAGAGCAACTATCAACTTGTGAACTATAATCCGACTAACAGGAAAAGAAAAAAACAGTGAAATTACTTAAGTCAGTCACTTCTTGGCTGTCAGATGCTGTTAAAAAAACAAAACAAAAAAACTAACACCCCATTACACCCGTTCTCCCAGAATATATGGTGTTCTCAAGGCACACAAGCATAACATTCTGCTTCAGTCGATAACTGAGGGAACAGACAGTCCTAATTATCACATAGCCAAGAAATTTGCATCAACATTCAAGGAGTTGGCAGGTCTTGCCCACCCCTCCTATATAAAGAACACACAACATTTCGTAAACAAAATTAAAAACATAACACTCGGCAAAGATGATTTGTTAGTCAGTTTTGACGTTTCCGCCCTTTTCACAAATATCCCAATTAATGACACACTTCTTCTCCTACAGAACAAATGTCCACCTGACATTACGGCTCTCTTTGTCCATACTACGTTACGGTTACTTCGTGTGGCAAAATAACTTTTACCTACAAAAGAAGGTACGGCCATGGGCTAACGATTATCTCCCCCAATTGCTAACTTTTATATGGACGCTTTTGAGCAATGTGCTCCAGATTCCTTTACTTTAAAACCTACAGTTAGCTTAGATACACTGATGAATTAGCAATAACTTATAGTTGAAGTATTGTACGAGAGTTTTCTGAAAAGTTCTCAGCCTCGACCATAGATGACAACACTATCAGCAAGATTTTTTTTTTTTTTCTAAATTGGTATATCTGTCGTAAGCATCCATGTGAAATTGAAAGTCATTCTATCAAGTGGTTTATTTTATACAGCTGAAGCAAAAGTATTGCATGTATCCCTTGAATTGGATAAAATTGAGTATCGTGTGGTTATAAAATTCTTTATAAAAGAAGGTTTAAAGCAAAAAGAGATATATTTTTGAAGTTCATAAAAGATCATGGGTACTCTTCTCCTTTGTTTTCAACAATTAAGAAATGGGCTGCCAAGTTTAAACATGGCCGTACCAGCCTTGAAGATGATCCACGTGAAGGATGTCCAAAAAGTGTAACACCAGAAATCATTGATCAAGTGCACGATATGACCGGCGAGTCAAAGTGCATGAAATTGCTGAGACTATAGGCATTTCAAAAGAACGTCTAGGATATATTTTGCATGAAGAATTGCAAATAAAAAAGCTTTGCACAAGATGGGTGCCAGGGTTGTTAACAGCAGATCAAAAAAGCACTCGCATGAAAATCGCTGAACACAGTGCTTGGAGTGTTTTAACAAGAATAAAACTGATTTTGTGCACGATTTATTATTATGGATGAGACTTGGATTCACCATTACAAATCAGAATCTAAAGAGCAGTCAAAACAGTGGATAAAAGCCAGTTGTTGTTAAGTACCAAGAAGAAAAAGTCGATTCGATCAGCAGGAAAGGTCATACCATCGGTGTTTTGGGATGCTAAAGGCATTTTGTTTATTAATTATCTTCAAAATGATAAAACAATAACCGGGAAATATTATTCCCATCTTTTAACCAGACTAGATGAAAAAATTCGTGAGAAAAGACCTGGTTTGCAGAAGAAAAAAATCATCTTTCATCAGGACAATACACCTGCCCAAGAAAGTGTTTTGGCAATAGGAAAATTAAGAGATCTGCACTATGAATTGTTGGAGATTCCCCCCCCCCGCCTGATTTAGCTCCCTCTGACTTCTACCTCTTCCCAAAACCAAAACTCTTCCTTGTTGGTGAGCATTTTTTTTTTTTTTCGAATCAAGAGATGATTGCAGCTGTAGAGGTGTATTTTGCAGATCTCACTGAGAACCACTACAGGGACAAGATAATGGCACCGGAGCATCGCTCGAATAAATGTATTAGTCTTAAGGGAGATTATGTTGAAAAATAAAAATAATTTTGAAATTATAAATTCGTTTTTTCATTGTTAGGCCGAGAAGTTTCCAGACGACACTCATATTACAGGACATATGCACAGCCTATAGAGCACAAATTTCCTCATTCAATCAAATCTACACCTCAATGTTTACATTTTTGATAGGCATAATTTTAAAAAAATATTAAATGAGGAAATGTGATTTGTTTGCAAAATACAATCAACTAACTGCTTCTTAGGATTTGCAGGATCTCAATGAAAATACAGCTGTGGGATTAGATGGGACATCAGATAGGATTTTGGAAGATTATGTAATGGAACTGGCAATGTCTTTGACTAGGCTCTTTAATTTAAATCTCAGGTCTGGTAGAGTTCCAAGAGATGGAAAGAGGGCAAAATAATTCCCTTTCAAAAGGGTCAAAAAGAGAATTCAAGAATGGTTAGATAAAAATGTGCTGCTGTATAAGAGTCAACATGTATAATACATTTAGTTTAATCCTTTATCCAAGTGTAAGCAAACAAGGTTTGCGCCTGAAGTATCTTCAGGACTGAGGCATCTCGTGGTAAAGGTGGGCTAAGCTATCATTACTTGCCTCAGTATCTCCCATAATGCAAAGCACATAATGCTATGCATTAGGGGAAGGGCCACTACCCAGAAACCAGTTTCGACCTTTATTGAGGTCTTGTCAGTGGGAGCCAGACCCTGAGGTGGTGATACCAAGGTGGAATCAATGTAGAAGTCATATTTACCTATAAGAGTTGCCAAAAGGTGTTTCACCTTATTATTAAATTACTCTGGATTTAGAGAAAGATGTTGGAAGAATTTTCCCACTTGGTTAGACTATAATAAATTTAGTTTAATCCTTTATCCAAGCATAAAATTACTCTAAATCCAGAGTAGTTTAATAATAAGGTGAGACACCTTTTGGTAACTTGTATAGGTAAATATGACTTCTCCATTACTTCCACCTCAGTATCACCACCTCTGGACCTGGCTCCCACTGACGAGACTTCAGTAAAGGTTGAAACTTGTTTGGGTAATGACCCTTCCTTTAATGCATAACATTGTACATATCTGCAAGGAATGTGCTTTGCATTATGGGAGATACTAAGACAAGTGATGAGAGCTTAGTCCACCTTTACTACGAGTTGCCTCAGTCCTGAAGATACTTCAGGCGCAAACTTTGTTTGATTACACTTGGATAAAGGAATAAACTAAATTTATTATAGTCTAACCAAGTGGAAAAAAACTTCCACCACCAAGGGTCAACATGGCTTTGTGTAGGGTCGGGTCATGCCTTAGTCGCTTACTAACTTTTTATAACAGAGTAACAGCTGAATTGGATAAAGGAAATGGCTACACAATGATTTTGCTGTATTTTGCAAAGGCATTTGGCAGAATACCATACGGAACGCTGTTATATAAATTAAAACAAATCAGGATGGATATGACACTGGTTAAGTGGATGCTGGACAGATATCAAAAAGTGGTATATGAAGATGCAGAATTGATATAAAAAAGGTGACTAGTGGTGTGCCACAAGGTTCACTGTTGGGACTTTTGCTGTTTATTTTCTACATAAATGATATAGAAAACAACCTGAAAGGAATTATTCAATTTGTTGCTGATGATGCGAAATTAGGTAGAGTAACAGTTAATAGGTGATGTGGAGAGCTTGCAGCATGATTTAAACAGGCTGTCTGTATGGGCAAAAGATAATGGGTATCAGTTTAATGTCAAGAACTGTAGTAAAGTTATGCATTTTGGGATAAACAGATTACAAGCCATGTATCATATTGATGGCACACGACACCAGGACATAGATGAAACCAAAGATTTAGAATTGGTGGTAGATACAGAATTAAAGTTTAGGGTGCATATTGCTAAGGTAGACCATAAGATTACTTGGCAATTGAAGAACACATTAATAAGTAGACATAAAGAAGTTATTTATCTTTATAAGGCCTTGATACATCCACATCTGGATTACTATGCTCAAGTCTGGTCACCTGGGATCTTAGGGATGAGGAAGCAGTGGAAGGTGACCAATGGAATGTTTCCTATGAGGACAGATTGAGAGTGTGTGGATTATTGCTTGGAGAGATGTGAATGAATGAAATGAGTTGCCAGAGTCAGATGTGAGTGCTTTGTCTGTTCATGGGTTCTAGGTGAGGTATGATGGATTGTGTGGATAGATTGGGTCTCCTGAGAGCCTTCAGACTCCATGGAGGTGCCTGTATAATAATAATAAGTATCTGTATTCAGTGGGAGCTCAGTAAAATGGGGGGGGGGGGGGAGAAATAGCCATTAACACATTCGCTGCCAAACTACGAGTATACTCAGTTGGTATATGAACTTCACAAGCCAACTGCAAATATACTCGTATGTCGACTCGTACTTACCTTGAAGAAGTGAAAGTGCTTGGCGTTCGGTAACAAACTATGCCCGAGGAGCATGGCAGCGAACTATGAGCCTCACAAGCCAACTATGAATATACTCGTACGTCGACTTGTACTGACCTTGAAGAAGTGAAAGTGCTTGGCGTGTGGTAACATACTATGTGTAAGGAGCGTGGCAGCAAACGTGTTAACCACCAATTTGCCCTTGATATGTTTACACATTAATAATTATATCACATGGATGCAAGGTGTCCAATGAAATTAATATAACTTTTGGATACTACTGCAATAAGTTTGGATAAAGAGCTCATATTTTGATATATTTTATCAGTGCACCTTTTTAGATGGTTAAACTAATAATGATGATATGACTCATCTAGTCATAGCATAAATGATGTGTGCAATTATAGTGTTAAACAAGCAGGTCAACAAATACAATTTGTCAATCTTGTATTGTGTATTTAATTCTTTATATATGACTGATCTAGTCATAGCATAAATGATGTGTGCAATTATAGTATTAAACAAGCAGGTCAACAAATGTGCTGTTAGTTTGTTTGGTAACTTCGTCCATTTTTGATGTCACCCATGTATAGGATTCTTGGTCTCCTCTACTAAGTCTTCTCTCCATCACTCCCTCATTGAAATTTGTAGTCCAATCCGAGTATCTTAATAGATGTTATAGCATGTTACTTCTCCTTTTCTTTCTTAATACCTATTAATTTAAAAATCTTTCTGTCTATGCAATCTTTGATATTTGACACCAACACAACATCTAGCATGCTAAAAAGATGTCTTCATTTGTCTCTTTTCTGAAGAGTCCATATCTCTGATCTGTAGAGGGTCTCAGTCCAAACAATGCTTTTAATACAGTGCTTCTTTGTTATTAATGACATAATCTTTGATGTTAATAGTATTCTTTTCTTATTAAATGTCTTTTTTTTACTTGTGCTATTCTTATTCAGTGCACACTTTTTTTTTTCTTTTTTCCTCTCATAAATCCCAAATATGATATCACTTTGTTGGCAATCACCAGACATAGTACTTTTATTGTAAAACATATTAGGATTTATTGTTATTCACAAGAATAAATCTAAATAAATCTCTTCCTTCCTAAGACTGGAAAGAGAATGTCTCTGTATACTAAAAAACATCCCCTTCTCAACAGACATCATACTGCACAGATGCAGGCAAAACAAAATTAAAAATTTTATTGCATCACTAAATACAATGTACAATAATAATTAGTCTGTTATTTACTAGACTAAGTAAAAATTATAATAATTAGAGAAAACTGAAAAAAATGACCCTGTATACTGAAAAACATATCTCCGTCCACAAAACACAATATACTGCACACAGGCAAGTAAAACAAAGTAGAAGTTTTATTATAATATTAAATACAGTATTAAATAAACACAATATCATAAATGTATTTCAAATTTTTTGTTGCAGAAAATATGTAGCTACTCCTGTTCATATAATGGTCATTGAAAACAGACACCAACCAAATTATATACATCAAATTTTCAAAAGCAAATAAAGATTTTCTTATATATTGAAACCTGTGGAGTAAGTACTAATTATAGAATAACATGTATGCCATAGTAAATAACCTTTTTTTTTATTATGTAAATATTTCATCTAATGTCTCATAAGTCATCATCAGTACAATGAGCACACAAACTTTGTTCTTCTGAAGAATCTCTAAAACAAGAATTGGAAATTATCAAAGAAACAGCCTTACTAAATGAATATAATCCAATAGCAACCAAAAAATAATTAACCACTTCTACAAATCATCTCATACAAGAAGACCACAGGTAGTGAAAATTATGAGAAAATATCAACTCATTGCTACCTACAAATCTATCGACCAAATTCCCAATCTTATTATAGACAAACAGGCAGATCTATAAACAAGAGTATCTCTGAACATCAAGACCACATCCATCTCATCAAACCTTGCACAACATGGAATCGAAAATACTAACCAAGGATCCAATGGCAAAATGTCAAGCTACTACATAGATCCATATATAAACATGAACAGTTATATTAAGAAAGTGCTGAAGCTTTACTTCATAGACCTAATCTTAATCGAAATGACTATCTCACTATTCCAAAAGTTTTGGAAATTGTTATCCTCGATTGTATTCAATAATTTATCTGCTATATTTTAATTTCAGCCCAGTAGTTTTTAAACCATGAACATGCAACTGTATATGTAGAGGGATTCCAATTTAAGTATGTGCACTACTGTTTTTTTTAAATTAAACTCCTATTGTTGTTCGTTAGTTGTACTGATGATGTCTTATGATACATAAGATGAAATATTTAGACAATAAAAAAAAGTTATTTACTGTGGCATATATGTTATTCTATAGTTATCAGTACAATGATTGAATTAAATTAAAACTGAATTTAAAAAACACAGCAGCATGCATGCTTAAACTGGAATCTCTCTGTGTATACAGTTACATGTTCATGGATTAAGAGTAATGGGATAAAATTAAAACTAATTAATTAACCTAATGCAATTGTAAATTTGAATAATTCCACTATGTCCAATACAGACATGTAAGCTTTGACAATGTCTCTCTAGTCACTAATATCCCTCACAAAGAAACAATAGATTTTTAACCCAAAAATTCCCATCGGACATAGTAGAATTATTGAAATTTGCAATTGCATCAGGTTACTTCTCATGAAAAGATAAAATATATAAACAAGTATGTGCAAGAGGAAGGAACAGCAATGGACTCATTCTTATCACCTAACTTAACCAACTTTTTTCTTGAACACCTAGCACCTAGAAGAAAGAATTTTTGCTCTTGACCCAAAACCGATGATTTGGCTATGGCACGTTGTAACATCAAAGTCACACAGAACCATCTACTCATTTCTACAAAAAAATCAACATCCTACATCCTCATATCAAGTTCACACTAGAAAAAGAATCATGAAAAGATATTTCATTTCTTGATGTACACACACACACACACAGGGTAATCAAAATGGATCCATTTCCACTTCTGTCTACTAAAAGCAAACTTTTTCGGGTCGTTATATCTACAATACATCAGCTCACCATCCATCTCAAAAATATGGCGTCATAAAATCTTTAGTATCAACGTAAAATCTCTTGCAGAAAAATTTTTGCTGTGCTTATTTTTCGCAACCGATTTTCCAATTTTTTTATTTTTTCAGTATTTAGTAATATTTAAAGTGTAATGAAGAAAATATAATGTGCTAAATAATGTTACTAAAAGTGCATATACATTGACTGTATAGCTGTAATAAGTTATAAAATTGTAGGGATTATGGCAGATAAGCAATGACGAAATACCAATGAAAGATTGCAAGGTCAACCGTTGTTGACTGATCAGGCAGAATTGACGTCATCGCTAGAGGCTAATCCCGAAAAAAAAGAAAATAGAGAACAAAGAGTGACAATTTTACATAAAAGGAGATTGTGGCACTTGGCTCAGAGCTTTTTCTTCCGGTCATCATGGAGGCTCCTTCTCATCATTAAGGCTTTCTCTTTTCCCGTCGCCGAGACTCTTCTCCTGTCGCAAGTTTTCTATCCATGGAATGCTGCAGAACTTTCATTTCCAGATCACAGCAGACCAATTTCCAAAGCAGATACATGAAAGCCCAGCGATAACTTTGCTGATTCCATATTGAATGTCCAACAGAGGAAGGATCTATTAGAAACTGCCTATGATGTCCAAGCAGCCAAGTAGTTTATCAAAAGAAGACGCTAAAGTCCTGAAGAAGTGTACTGTATATTGGACTGTATATTGGACATATTCTGATGCATATGTAAGTAGGCAATATTTTTGTAATTAGTTAGAAAGTGAATGTCCGGTTCATGAATGTGCCTACAAGAAAATGTGTGTATATAAGGTGGTAACTAAGTCATAAAGTTTTGTGGGAATATTATTAGAGAACTTGTCTGTAAGTCTGTGAATGTGCACTTAATTTAGTATAGGGAGTTGTACTATTAAGAATTGATATGTAGTCAGGCTATATTTATGTCAGTATTTGAGGGAAGGATTTTATTTAATCTGTTTATGCTATGTGCAAGTATGTACATAGTGAGCATGTAATTGTGAGTTTTGTCTACAGATTGCATTACCTGTTTGAAAAAAGGTTAAATGTGATAATTGCAAAAGCTTTCTAGTGTAAATGTACTTCTTGTCTAGTAAAAATAAATTTTTTTGGTTTGTAACTACCTGGCCTGTTCTTTGGCTACTGCACTATCTCCAAAAAACACAAACCTGCGGGCATAATAAGATACTAATAGTCACGACTTGCATATAGAAAATTTGGATATATTTAGTGATTAATTCCTGTTTTTCCTCCCTAACTTTCTAACAAAATTTAATCAAATTAGATGGCACAGTCCATAAAAAAATAAATTTTCTAATTCGATTTGTATTAGAATGGGAACTGCACACATAAAATTTATTTATAATGCAAAGGTTATTTAATAGCAAGGGGGGCCAGAAATTGGTCACAGTAAGATCAACTTTGAGAAGTTTCGCAGTTGATAGTCTTAACTTAGTGAGTTTGAGCAGAGTAAAGTTAAGTAAAGTAAAAGTTAAGTTTAAATAATTAACATTATATAACAATGGCACAGACATTTATTTAATTAACACAATCATTTTACATCCAAAGCACACAAGATTTGTTCTTCTGAAGAATCTCTAAAACAAGAATTGGAAAAGGTCAAAGAAACAGCCTTACTAAATGGATATAATCCAATAATAATTCAAAAAATAATTAACCACTCTCATACAAATCAACAGACAAGAAACCACAGGAAATCTACACCATACATTAAAGATATCTTTAACCTGTGGCAAAAATGAAAAAATATATTATGCTCATTGCTACCTATAAACTTGTCACCCAAATTCACAATTTGCTACCTTCTTCAAAAGACAAACTCTCACCAATGATGCTACCTGGCATATATGAAGAACCATGTTCGTATAACTTGTCTTACTATGGACAAACAGGAAGACCTATAAATAAATGTATATCTGAACATTGATCGCATCCATCTTATCAAACCTCACAAATCTGGCCTTGCACAACAAGGAATTGAAAACATCAACCACAGGGTCCAATGGTAAAATGCTAAGCTGCTGAATAGATCCATATATAAACATGAACATTTATATAAAGTAGTAGTGAAGCCTTACTTCATAGACCTAATCTGAATCAGAGTGACAGTCTCACTATTTCAAAAGTTTGGGAAATTGTTATTCCTAATTGTATTAAATAACTTTATCTGTTATATTTTAATTTAATTTAATTAGTTTTGATTTCAGCCCATCAGGTTTAATCCATGATCACGTGACTGTATTCATAGAGGAATTCCAATTTAGGCATGTCCACTAATGTTTTTGGAATTCTATTACTAATTAATTCGATTATTGTAGTGATGATGACACATAATAAAAAAGTAATTTCCTGTGGCATACATGTTATTCTATAGTTATAAAGTTTTATATATTATTATTATTCCATGGAGTCATGACTCATCTTGAGAGGCCCATCTTAAACAAAGTCTATCATACGATTTATTCAAATCATTCACTGCTCCCTATCAGGCAATGCACCCCCACAATCCAACCAACCTCCATGCAAAATAGCCACTCCTTGCCCTGTTGATTGGATTTTTACAGTATAAGCCTTTCCACACTCATTGCCCTCTTACTCATCCCTTTCATTCATAACTTCCAGGATGGCCCTTGTCCTTGCTCTTTCCACTTGCTCTACTATATAAAAGAACTCCCTAGTGTCGACCCTCTAACTCCTTATCAACAGTGTAAATGACTCTCAATCATATCACCTATCCTTCATTCAACCAAACTGTGCAGTGTGCATCTCCTCAGTATATTCTCATAGCAAACATTGTATAGTCCCGGCATCATGTTTGTTATGCACCCTCCCCAAGGTTAATATATCCCTTCAACTTCCTGCTGAAACATGCTATACCCTTCTACATATACTTCTGTCAGTATATAATCTTCCAACCATGTTTTGCTGATCCCAGTCATCTTTGGACTGGCAGGAACTATCAATGTCATTAATTCATCTCCTTTATTTACATGTGGATGTATGTTTGTATCCATGACTAGATATTTCTTATACATATAAGAAATATCTAGTAAGAAATCAAGTTATAAGTAATATTTTTACTTTTGTATGTGTGTGTATATATATATATATATATATATATATACACATATACAAAACTAAAAGCTGCTGAATGACTTGCCGGCCATCCAATACCATATCGTGGACTTGATCAATGATTTCTGGTGTTGTTACACTTTTTGGATGTCTTCACGTGGATCATCTTCAAGGCTGGCACACCCACATTTAAACTCGGCAGACCATTTCTTAATTGTCAGAAATGAAGGAGAAGAGTGCCCATAAACTTTTATGAACTTTGAATGAATTTCTTTTGGCGTTAAAACTTCTTTTACAAAAAATTTTATAAAACTGCACGATACTCAATTTTATCCATTTCAAGGGATACAGACAACACTTTTGCTTTGAACTGCTGTATAAAACAAACTACTTGATAGAATGACTTGCAATTTCACACGGATGCTTATGACAGATGTAGCAACTTAGAAAAAAAAAATCTTGTTGATAGTGTTGCCATCTATGGTTGAGGCCGAGAACTTTTCAGACCACCCTCCAATATACATACACACATGTATGATGGAGGGGTGGGGAGATCTGGAAAGTTCACCCAGAACAAAAATGATATTCAAGCAACAGCTGCAACGACAAGAAAAAACGGACGAGGATATAAGAATATAAGTTACCTTCATAACTCTGCAACTAGTACGTTCTTTCTTGTGGTTATATCAGCTGCTTTAATATCTTTTTTGTCCAGGTCTTGATCAGAACTTTCCAGACCCCATCTCCCAAATACATATATATATCACGGTCGAATATTCAGGGTGTGCTAGGTGTGTGGTGCTCATCCACCGACATTACTGCAGCATCACTGATATTATAATTTTCCATTTATTCCCATTAAAGACTCCCCTAATTGTTTCCTGACTTCATGGGATTACTAAAAGACACAATATACTAATCCTCCACGAGATCCACATTTTGATGGGTAAACAACACTGCATCATATTCGCGTTGGTTATTGTATCAACTAATCCAATTGAACATTATCATTTGTCATGAGTTGCTATTTTTGTTTTCTGCGTTTCATCTGTTTTGCGTGCATGAAGTGTGAAATAACGTGGTAGTGAAGTTTTTATATATAATAGATATGTTTTTAATATATAATTTTCGATAAATTTATAACTTTTTTGCTCTTATTTACAATGAGAAACTACTGGAGTCGAAGGAGGTAAGCTTTGTCCTCCTCTTCCAAATTTTACACCTTTCAGTAATTCAAATATACTAACCAAATATAGCATTCTCTTTCATTATTGTTTTTTAATATACAGTATCTTAAAACAACACACTGTCCCCAACTCTTTAAAGATTTGGTCGCAATTAATTGATAAATTAAAGTATTTGAAGTTATCCTACAAGTAGGATAGGCCAATTTAATGAGCACCGATCTGCTATACACTCTTAAAACTTTCATGCATTAATAAAAATGCAATCATATGGTCAAATTGATGTGAATTTTGTAGTGTGGGTTGCATAAGCCATGATAGCACATCTAACCGAAATGGGCAGGTGATGCCACTGATATATCATCAATTTCAGGATATGTAAACTCACAGGGTACTCAGGTTACAATGAGAGCACTGTATGAATAAGTTTACATTATTAATTAATCTGCTATCAACAATTTTCCTCCAAATTAGTCAATTACTTGTCAGCACTCCAATATTGTCATATCTAATATTTCATACTTCTAAGGGACTTCCGTCTGAATTTATCCACCTAACACCTTGCTCTTCCTCTGGGTCATTTTCCTGCCACCGTGGCATTAAACACCTATCTTGCTAACTTTTCTTCTCCAATTTTGTTTGTGATCATACTACCATATATTAACCAAGCTACACATTCTTGAATGCAAACAATGTCAAGTTTGTGCCTAGGGTCCCGCTAGAGGGCCAGACGGATGGTTGTGTTTTCAGAGAGCTCCCGAAAGGCAAGTACAATTTTGAGTAAAAATTAGAATATAGGTTAAAATCATAACGTAATATTGCCTAATTTTGGTAGCTTGTTGTGTCTGTGGGATTTTGGTGTGAATTCCATTATTTAATTTAGTATATAACGTTACGTTTCATAGATTTGAATATGGCGCCAATGCGACGTAAGATAATGGCGTCCAAAAATACGACGCCATCATTCAAAAACTATAATGTGAGAGAGTTTGTCCAATGTGATATGTGTGGGATGTATGCATTCCCGAATGAGGCTGGAGTTTGGATTGAAAGTGATAGTGGTGGGAGAATGTGCAGAAAGTGTAAGCAAAGTGAGGAGTTGAAGTATGTGTCAGGTTGTGAGATAGTTATGGTTGAAGAAAGCCAGAATTGCCATAATGTGAGTGAAAATAGTGGCTTGATAGGGAATTGCAATGAGAGCGGTGATCTTAGAAAGAGTGAAAGCAACCATACAGAGAGAGAAAATGGTTTAAATGATTAAAATAATGAGGAATTATTTGTAGGAAGTGAGATCGCTAGGTTGCACACAGTGATACAAAATGTGCAGCGGCAATTAGAGCACCTGCAAAACTCTTTCCAGAGTGATTCGGCTAACGTAAATAAACAGCCTAAGAATGGGAGAGTTTCTGAAATGAAGGAAAGAGTGTTGTATGGTGACTCGTTATTAAGAGGGGGTGATAGATGGCAGCGTAACTAAATCGTACTTACAGGGTTCAAAATTTAAGGATGTAAGTGAGAGTATTAGAGTGCAAAAACAGAGGGTGAAAGAATTAATAATTGTGGCGGGTACGAATGAATTGAAAGGTGATAAATTTTTTATGAGAGAGGACTTGAAAGTGTTGTTAAAGGTAGCGAAAGAAAAGAGTGACAGAGTTAGAATGGTTAGTCTGTTGCCGCGGTATGACAGTTAGGAGTTTAAAAGGAGGGCCATAATCGCAAATGACATTATGCGCAGGTTATGCAGATGGTGTGGTGTGGAATTCGTGGACGTGTGGAATGAGTTTGATGGGCGAAAGGACTTATACAAGATGGATGGCCTGCATTTAAATGGACTTGGTGTGCGGAGACTGGAAAGAGTGTTCCTGAATGAAGTGAAAATGGATGTGCAAAACCAGGGAAACTAGAACTACCAAGGGGGGGGGGGGGGGAATGGATATGCAGACATCAGTGAGACAGATGAGTGTAAGAATGTATATCATGTACCCGAGCCAGCACTAAGGACAAAAAATGGGAATCGGTCATTTAGAATAACGCATCAATATATGGGTGGAACTAAGGGATCACTGCATTTCATGTATACTAATGCCAGGAGTATTAGGAACAAGAAGGAAGAATTTTTGGCCTTGATTGGCTCTTCCAGGCCACAGATTATTGGCATTAGTGAAACATGGCTGACGGAAGATGATATAGTTAGTGGGATAGAATGTGTAGGGTATAGTGTGTTTAGGAGGGACAGAGAGAATAAAATAAGGGGAGGGGTATTATTGATGATAGCTGATGAACTGCAGCCAAGGAGAATTGAAGTTGTATCGCAGGATAGTGAAAGGAGCTCATTTGAGGCTATTTGGTGTGAGATTGAGACTGGCAGAATAAAATATACAGTTGGGTGCTGCTATAGACCAGGTGATGGAATAGATGGTGGAGATAGTATGCATAGGGAAATTGATGAAATGAGTGGAAGGAGGGTAATTATTATGGGGGATTTCAACTATGGTAACATTGATTGGAAGGAGGAGAGGACACATGTGAGGAAGGAAAAGAATTTTATTCAATTATTAAGGGATAACTATCTGAGACAGCATGTAATTGAAAATACTAGGAGTGTGAGAGTGCTTGACCTGGTAATAGCATCTGAGAATTTGACTGTAATGAATATGACCATGTTGCCACCTACTGGTGAGAGTGATCATAAGGTCTTGACCTGGGAGGTGGCTAAGGGTGTGGAATTTTCGATTAAGACAGGGTATATGTGGAATTACCGTGCTGGCAAGTACGACAGGCTTAGGAGATTGCTTCGATCAGTGCCATGGCATGTACAACTGCAAGGGCTGGACGTCGATAGAGCATGGGAAGTGGTCAAGGAGCATTTACAGGAGGTTATGGCTGATTGTATACCTAAGGTCCGAATAGTAAAACAAGTAGGGTTAAATGGATGCATAACACCATTAAGCTTGAGCTGCAAAAAAAGAAACAACTGTGGAGGGAATTTAAAGAGAAAGGTGACCTGCAAGCACACGAACGGTATAAAGTGCAGGCCAGAAATGTAACGAATGTGGTAAAAAAATCAAAAGCAGATTATGAAAGGAAACTAGCTATGCAAGCAAAAGAGAATCCCAAACAGTTCTTTCAATATGCTGCAAGCAAGAAAAAAACTGTACACGGCAAAATGATTTTAAGGAATGATGATGGTAAGGAGGTCACTGAATCAGTCAATATAGTGGAGTTACTGAGCGCGCACTTTGCAAAAGCATATCATCCAGGTGGTGACATTGAAAAAATGAAGGAACCATTAGTTTATACGAGAATAGTGATGAATGAAGTGGAGGTGACTAGTCTATTACAGAACCTTAATGTGAACACATCTGTGGGATTGGATGGCATACAGGCAGGGGTCTTGCGTGAAGTGGCTAAGGAATTATCAGTGCCTTTGACCATGTTGTTTAATCTGAGTTTCAGGTCTGGTTTAGTCCCGAAGGTGTGGAAAGTGGGGAAAATAGTTTCACTGCATAAAGGAGGATCCAAGACTATGGTTGCAAATTACCGACCGATCAGCATATCAGGAGTCGTTGTCAAGGTCTTGGGGAAAGTAGTCAAGGGAAAAATACAGGAATGGATTGATGAAAATGAGATACTGTACAGACAGGGGACAGCATCGCTTTTTGAAGAGTAGATCATGCATCAGTAACTTGCTCAAGTTTTATAACAAGGTGACGGCTGAACTGGATAAGGGAAATGGGTTTACATTGATACTGCTGGACCTGGCAAAGGCGTTTGACAGGATACCACATGGAATACTAATCCGTAAACTACAACATATGGGAATGGATATAGGGTTGGTGAGATGGTGGATAGGTGGTTGGTTGATGGAGAGATATCAAAGAGTAGTTTATTCAGAAGTAGAGTCCAAATGACTGCCTGTGACTAGCGGTGTGCCGCAGGGTTCTGTTCTTGGACCACTGCTGTTTAATCTGTTCATTAACGATATAGGGAAGGATCTAAGTGGAACAATTCATTTGTTCGCTGATGATGCAAAGTTGGGTAGGGCGATAGTGAATGCAGAAGATGTCAAAGTCTTGCAGGATGACTCAGATAGATTGGAGTTCTGGGCTAAGGAGAATGGATGTCAATTTAATGTGACAAAATGTAAGGTTATGCATTTTGGGGTGAAAAGATTAGCAGCATATCACATTGGTGAAACTGTACTCCAAGAGATTGATGAGGCCAGGGACTTGGGAGTGTTGGTGGATAGGGAGATGAAGTTTAGGGGGCACATTGCAAAAGTAGCTAAATCAGCTCATCAACTCACTTGGCTGGTGAAAAATACCTTGAAGAGCAGAGACAAGCAAGTTATTGTACCTCTGTACCGAGCCTTGATAAGACCTCATCTCGACTACTGTGCCCAGATTTGGTCACCTCGGTTCCTTCTTGATGGGGAGGAGGTGGAAAGGATCCAGAGGCGAGTGACTAAGATGATAACAGGTCTATGGAATGAACCATATGAGAACAAGTTGAAGATTTGTGGGTTGCAGAAACTAGTTGATAGGCGGAAAAGGGGAGATATGATTGAGACATTCAAATTGCTAAAGGGATTCTATAGAATTAATTCAGAGGATATTTTTGAGATCAGGACTGGTGGTGGGAGAACTAGGGGACACCTATGGAAGCTGGGCAAGAGTGTGGTTAGCAGGGATGTTAGAGCTGGGTTCTTTACTTTTAGAGTGGTAAATGAGTGGAATAAGCTGCCAGAGTCTGTTGTGGGTACTATGACGGTGAACGAGTTCAAGGCAAGGTATGATAGATACTGTGAGAATGTAATAGCATAGTTGTGTGGACATGATGTTTAGGGCCTCCCTCGATGAGTCTAAAGACTCCTGGAGTCGCCCAAAATAATAATAATAATAATAATAATATGATTCTGTCATTGATGACATATGTAAACTCTCCTAATCTTTCTCATAACTAGCATATTTGTGGTCTTTGATCAAGCAATTGCTTTATTACATACACCGGTGTCCAAAAGCTAAGGACAAACTACAATTTTACCAGTATATGAAAATATTTTCATGACTACGGCCAAATGTGGACATAAGTTTACTGCCAGCATTCTAATAAATTATAGTACAAAAAAGAAATACAAATATTTTTGGTGAAAGCTACAAATTTACTAAGGATGTAATTAAAGAATTAATGTACAGTGCTTAAAGAAAACTATGCAGAGAGACATTTTAAAGAATGTCCATCCCAAACTGCAATACAGCTTTCACAATGTTGTAGTATTATGCTTAGCACTGAGTGATTCGGGAGTTCTTTAGGCAAACTGGCCCACTCCAGAGCAAGCATAAGGCCTTGTTTCTTTTATGGAGGGAAATTTCAAGTAGCAGTGCATCTTCTCATTGTGTTCCAAATGTGTTCAATGGGACTGATATCTGGGTAACATGCTGGCCACTCAATTCGATTAATATCTTCGGTCTCTAGAAATATCTCAACTGCTCATATACGATGTGGTGTAGCAGTGTCATCCATAAAAATGAATTCTTTGCCTACAGCATTACAGAACAATTAAACATGACACTGAAGAACTTAACTGGAATATCATGCACCAATTATAGTCCCTTTCTCCAGCACTTGATGACTTCTGACATAGCTTAGTGTATGCATTAAGCATGTCTCCCCACACCATGACATCAGCACTGCTATATCTATCCTTTAAAGAATATTCTCACGAAGGTAAGCAATATGATTTTCACGTCCAATCAAGTATCATCTAGAATCAGAGATAAGACTAAAAGGACTCCGTAAAGAGTACAGCCCATTAGCGTCTTGTCCAATTTTTATGGATACAACACTATTGAAAACATGCTCTACAATGAGCTGTGGATAAAGGAACACAGAATACAGACATTTGGACGTATAGACCTATTTGTAGCGGGCATCATGCCAGAGTTTGTCAAGATATCCACATACATGTGCATGAATGGAGCCAGATGAAAACTAACCTGCCATGGTGCGTCGATTACATTTTGCTATCATAACCAAAAATGTGTCTTTATGCTTCAGCAAGGATGACCATGACCGCTTAGCAAATGCCTGGAACGCATTCCATTGGTTTGAAATGCTGCCCCAAGCCTGGATACAATGCCATGTGAGATTCCAAATTCTATGGCAATATCATTTATCCTGTGGCCTTCTTCAAGTTTCCAGTAAGCCCCCCCCCCCCCCCCCCCCCCAAAGCATGAAATCATCTAGATGTCTCTGAAACATTACAAGACATTCAAGTTTGCAACTTTATTCCTTCAGGAAAAGAGCTTCCTTCAAACACCATTTGCTTAGCACAGCATTTTGCATTTTGAGTGCAACCATGTGGCCTATTTGTGCAAAATTCAAAAATTTGAATGTGTACCCACTTTCTACTCAAAATCATCAGTTATACAAATTGCCATCCAGCAAGTTCATCTGAATCTCCAGCTGTAATCTTCAGAAATATAGTGTTCATCTTTAGGGTTTTGCACACCAGTGTATAAATGTATTCAACTAGCTTCCCACTATACCAGCTTTACTCATTTTGCTTTATTTATTATTATCATCAACACCAGACCCCATGGAGGCCAAAGAATTTGCAGGAAGCACACACTGTTAAGGCACGAAGCTCATCAAGTTTCCCACTATACCAGCTTTACTGATGTTGTTTTTTTTTATTTATTATTATCATCATCGATGCCAGATGGAGTCAAAAGACTCTTTGCTGGAGGCACACACTATTACACACAAAGCCCATCAAAGAGAAGAATCAAACAAGACATTCAACGTATTTGCATTCACCACAATGTCATGCAATGCATTTCACTCACCAACCACTCTCCATGCAAAGAACCTACAAAGTATAACCATGCTCACAATCTTCTTATACAGCTTCTGGGGATGTCCCCTTATTCTACTCCCATCCTATGAGAAATTTCTTCCATATCAATCCAGTACTAACTCTTTACCAATGTAAATGTTCCAGTAATAACCCTTCTCTTCCTCCTATTCACAAGGCTTTGCAAATTGCATTCTGTCAATGTGTCTTCATATCCAACATCCCCAAAAACCAGTCAGTGTTCTCTGGACCCTTTCTACTATATCCTCATCACCATGAAAACCAGAGCACCAAATATCTTCACAACAATCTATGAGGCTTAATCAAGTCCTTATACAATGGAACCAGAACCTCTTTATTTCTGCTCGTTAAGGTTCTCTGCATCATTACCATAATCTGATGGCTTCACAACTTGTGCAATGTGACCTCTGAACTTCAGATCCTTGTCCACCACCACTCCAAGGTCGCTTGTCTTTTCAACTTCCACTAACATATCTTCACCACTTTGCATCCCATTATTGCCAACCAATTTTCAGAACCTTACACTTTGCAACACTGAATTGACAGTTCCTTACTATTGTCCACTCATGCAATCTATTCAAGTCCTCTAAGGTTCTTCATCACTGATTTTCCTCATCGCGTTTACCAGTTTTGCATCATCTGCAAACAGTTGTATATCATTACCACTTAAACCCTTCCTAATATCATTAATATACCAATTAAAGCTTGTGACCTGATTATTTTTTTAATACTGTGATCACAGTATTAAAAAATAAAAATAAAAAGAATCAGGTCCTCCCCCATTCCCCTCTTCAGAAAGAGTTTAGAAATGCCATCACCATACCTACGTTCGTGGCACATCTGAAAAAAATAGCCAAGATTTTAAAAAAGTACAACCTCACACAGCATTTAAGCCCCACCGCAAACTTGCTACCCTTATCCACTCTACAAACGATGAGCTCCGTCCTCTCTCAGTGCCTGGAGTCTATCAAGTACCCTGTTCCTGTAAACTGGCATACTTTGGACAGCTTAGCTACTATCTGCCTGGAGAAACATAAGTCATACATCTGCAACTACAACTATGGTCAGTCAAGCCTGGCTTGACCATGTCTTGGATACAACCCACGGGATCACAACCCACAGGATTAAAAACCACCATGCTCCACCACAGCAAATTCAAAAAAGAGAGACTATTCTTAGAATCAGCACAGCTCTCAGGAATCAACCAAATCTTAACAAATATGGTTGCATTAAGCTTCCTAAGATTTGGGAAACGTTTATCACCAGAGGTCCCACTTTACATTCCAGGCCACCTACAACCGCCCTTAGAGGGCGCTCCACCTAGATAGGACGTTAGTGTCGCCCACATGGTTGGGCTTAGTATTGTTTGTTATTTGTATATATGTTACATTAGTTTTTTTGTAATCCCTGAAGATGTCTCATTGACTGAGAAGAAATATAGGAAGAATTAAATTTTGTTTTAACCACCTCACCGGTCATTATGGATCAAATACGCATCCTCATATGTTTCGTATCCATCATATATTTCAATGTAATATGAATGGTATTAGAATTTTAATATGCACTTCGCATCCATGATAAACTTGATGTCCTCAGAGCACGTAAGCCTCTACACACGGATAGAAATCCTCATATCTAGCCACAATCCAGGTGATTACTTCATGATCACTTTCAAATGGAGTGAAGTGTGAAACTCACTCACCATTCTATCCTTTGATGAAATTATCAAATCTTAAACACTTGATCCTTGCATGCCTTCCTTTACATACCACCTGAGATAGATGTCTCTTCTCCCCCCCCCACCGATGAACTCAAGAAATTCATTTTCCTTATTCCCAAATGCTATCTCTTCATTCCAATCTCTACCCAAATTAAAATCAACCTTCCATTGTTCACTAACCTAAGATACCTGTAGATTTTTTCATCACCTCACTCCACATTCCCTGGTCTATAACAACATCTAACTAAAACAATATGGTCAAGGAAACTGACAATTCCTTTGCCGCTTCAAGTAAGACTTGAGCTGGTATACCATCCAATCCCACAGATGTATTTATATTAAGGATCTGTAATATACTATTCACCTCGATTTCATTCACTTCAGTTCCTGTATCAGCCATTCGTTCTCTCATTCCTGTAATATCACAGCCTGGATGATATACTCTTGCAATGTGTTCGCTTAGTAATTCTACTATTTCATCTGATTCAGTTACCTCCCTGCCATCGGCATTCCTTAGAATCATTTTGCCGTATACATTTTTTATTTTACTTGCAGCATATCGAAATAACTGTTTGGCATTCACTTTAGCTTAGTTTCCATTACTAATTTACTTTTATAATCTGCTTTTGCTTTCTTACCACACTAGTTACCCTTCTGGCCTGTGCTTTGTATTGTTCTGTTGCCTGCAAGTCACCTTTCTCCTTAAATTTCATCCACAATTGTTTCTTTTTTTGCAGCTCAAGCTTAATGGTGCTATTCATCCATTTAACTCCCATTTGTCGCACTGATATGATCGTTGGCTTGTCAAGAGCTCCTGAAAAGATTTGTAGTATTTTGTGTTATCATTGGCAATTTTACTAGAATTTTAAGTAGTATTGTTTGCTTTTTGTTTCTTGGTGTGTCTGTGCAATTTTTGTGTGTTTTCTGTGTTATTTTAATTATTATCTTTAAGATAAGATAGCGTACGTATGGCACCGATAAAAAAAAAATGGCGGCCAGGTCGCCATGTCTGTTTAAGAGTTTTGATGTAAAAGAGTTTATACAATGTGCTGTCTGTGAGATGTATGCTTTGCGAAGAGCAGTGGGAGTCTGGCTTAGATGGTAATAGTGGAGTTAATATGTGCAAAAACCGTCAGGAGAATGAGGATCTAAAGTGTGTTACGAGAGTGATATCATTAACGATAGTCAGAATGAAATGTTGAAAGTTTATTTTTCACTTGGTTAGAGTATAATAAATTTAGTTTAATCCTTTATCCAAGTGTAAGCAAACAAAGTTTGCGCCTGAAATGATCTTCAGGACTGGGGTAAGGTGGTCAACACCAGGGCACTCCTTGCAAAGGTGGAGCAAGCTACCAACACTATCTCAGTATCTCCCATAATGCAAAACACATCTCCTTGCAGATATGTCTAATGTTATGCATTAAGGGAAGGGTCACAACCCAGACTAGTTTCGACCTTTATTGAGGTCTCTTCAGTGTGAGCTTTGCTCACACTTGGATAAAGGATTAAACTAAATTTATTATAGTCAGAATGAAAAAAATGGCGGTGTGATAGGGAATTGCGAGGTAGTGCCAGATAGGTGCGAGAGCGTCGTTGAAAGTGTAAATGAAGGTAGAAATACGGAACGAATGGATGATTTGATTGATAATGAAAATGGTGAGATAAATGCGAGTAGTGAAATCGCAAGGATGAGCGGAGTGATACACAGAGCAAAAAGGCAACTAGAGCATATGGAAAAATGTGTGCTGAACGTACCGACTAATAAACGATGAAAGTCTATTACGAAAAATAACAGAATGTTTGTAAACGTCAATAAAATGAAGGAGCGAGTGCTGTATGGGGATTAGCTATTAAGTGTGATAGTTGAGAGTTTGATGAAATCGTACCAGCCAGGTGCGAACATAAAGGACGTCAGCAAATCTATTCGAGTGCAAAAACAGAGGGTGAAAGAGATGATAATTGTGGCAGGAACAAATGATTTGATAGAAGACAAAATGGAAATGATAGAGGATGTGAGGGAATTATTTGAGGTAGCAAAAGAGAAGAGTGAGAGAGTTAGGATGGTGAGTATTTTACCGCGGTATGACAGTGAAGTGTTTAGAAGGAGGGCCATAATTGCCAAAGACTTTATGCATGGGTTATGCATGGAGAGTGGTGTGGAATTTGTGGATGTGTGGAGTGAGTTTGATGGGCAAAAGGATTTATATAAGATGGATGGGTTACATTTGAATGGAGTTGGTGTATGGAGGCTTGAAAAAGTTGATGAATGATGTGGAAGTGGATGTACAGACTCAGGGAAACTAGATTTATTAAGGGGGGGGGAATAGATATGCAGACTTTAGGGAGGCAGTTGAGTGTATGAATGAGTATAATATGCCCGAGCGAGTACGAAGGACAACAAATCAGAATGGGATAGTTAGTATAAGGCATCAAAGTAGGGATGGGACTAATGGGCTTCTGCAATTCATGTACACTAATGCCAGGAGTATTAGGAACAAGAAAGAAGAGTTTTTAGCTTTGGTTGGCACTTCCAGGCCACAGGTTGTTGGTAATAGTGAAACATGGCTGACAGAAGATAATAAAGCTAGTGGGATTGAATGCGACGGTATAGTGTGTTCAGGAGTGACAGGGAGAATAAAAAGGGGGGAGGAGTGTTATTGATGATAGTTGATGAGTTGCAGCCAAGGAGTATAGAAGTTGAACTGCAGGATAGAGAAAAGAGCACATTTGAGGCTGTTTGGTGTGAGATAGAATCTAGCAGAACAAAATATACAAATGAGTGCTGCTATAGACCAGGTGATGGAATAGATGGTGGGGATAGTATGCATAGGCAAATAGAAGAAATGAGTGGACGGAGGGTAATTATTATGGGTGATTTCAATTATGGTAACATTGACTGGAAAGAGGAGAGGGCACATGGGAGGAAGGAATTGGATTTTCTGCAGTTATTAAGGGACAACTATCTGCGACAGCATGTAGTGGATAATAGCAGGGGGAAGAGAGTGCTTGACCTAGTAATTGCAACTGAGAATGTGGCTGTAATGAACATGACCATGTTGCCACCAATTGGTGAGAGTGACCATAAGGTCATGACTTGGGAGGTGGCTAAAGAAGTGGAATTTACAATTAAGACAGGGTACATGTGGAATTACTGGGCTGGTAAGTATGACAAGCTTAGGAGTGTGCTTGGCTCAGTGCCATGGCATGTAAAACTGCAAGGGCTGGATGTTGATAGTGCATGATGAGGTGGTTAAGAAGTGTTTACAGGAGGTGATGGTTGACTGTATACCAAGAGTCCGAATAATAAATCAAGTAGGGGTTAAATGGATGAATAACACTATTAAGCTTGATCTGCAAAAAAAGAAACAATTGTGGAGGGAATTTAAGGAGAAAGGTGACCAGCAGGCGCAGGAACAGTATAAAGCTCAGGCCAGGATGGTAACAAGGGTGGTAAGAAAAGCAAAAGTGGATTACGAAAGAAAATTGGCCATGCAAGCTAAAGAGAATCCCAAACAGTTTTTTCAATATGTTGCAAGTAAAAGGAAAAATGCTCATGGCAGAATGATTTTAAAAAATGCTGAGGGTAGGGAGGTAACCGAATCAGTCGATATAGTGGAATTACTGAGCGAGCACTTTGCAAGAGTATATCATCCAGGTGGTGACATTGCAGGAATTGAAGAACAAACAGCTTATACTGGAATTGTGATGAATGAAGTAGAAGTAACTTGTCTATTGCAGAACCTCAATGTCAATACATCGGTGGGATTGGATGGTATACAAGCTCGTGTCGTACGTGAAGCGGTTAAAGAATTGTCAGTACCCTTGACCATTTTGTTTAATTTGAGGCTCGGGTCTGGGTCAGTCCCAAGGGGGGGGGGGGGGGGGGGGGGTGTGGAAAGAGGGGAAAATAGTTCTGCTGCATAAAGGTGGTTCCAAGGCTGTCTTGGAGAAAATTGTCAAGAGGAAAATACAAGATTGGATAGATGAAAATGGGATACTGTATAGGGGACAGCATGGTTTTGTGAAAGGTAGGTCATGCCTCAGTAAATTGCTCACGTATTATAACACAGTGACGGCTGAACTAGATAAAGGTAATGGGTTTACAGTGATTCTACTGGACCTTGCTAAGGCCTTGGACAGGATACCACATGGAATTCTAATCAGTAAATTGCAGCATACGGTGATGGATATAGGGTTGGTGAGATGGATAGGAGAGTGCTTGATGGAGAGATATCAGAGAGTGGTTTATTCAGGAGTAGAGTCCACAAGACAGCCTGTGACTAGTGGTGTGCCACAAGGATCTGTTCTTGGACCACTGCTGTTTAATCTGTTCATTAACGATATAGGAAAGGATCTGAGAGGAACAGTTCATTTGTTTGTGGATGATGCAAAGTTGGGTAGGGCAATAGTGAATGCAGATGATGTCAAAATTTTGCAAGATGATTTGGATAGATTGGAGGTCTGGGCTAAGGAGAATAGATGTCAATTTAATGTGGCAAAATGTAAGGTTATGCATTTTGGGGTGAAAAGATTAGCAGTAGTTTACTGCATTGGTGGAACTGTACTCCAGGAAATTGATGAGACACGAGATTTAGGAGTGTTGGTGGATAAGGAGTTGAAGTTTAGGGGGCACATTGCAAAAGTGGCCAAATCAACTCATCAAATCACTTGGTTGCTGAAGAATACATTGACGAGCAGAGACAAGCAGGTTATTGTTCCTCTGTATCAAGCCTTGATAAGACGCCATCTCGACTACTGTGCTCAGATTTGGTCACCTAGGTTTCTTCTTGATGGGGAGGAGGTTGAGAGGATCCAAAGGTGAGTGACCAAGATGATAGCAGGTCTGTGGAATGAACCTTATGAGAACAGGTTGAGGATTTGTGGGTTGCAAAAATTGGCTGATAGGCAGAGGAGGGGAGATATGATTGAGATATTCAAATTACTGAAGGGTTTCTATAAAATTAATTCAGAAGATATTTTTGAGAACAGGGCTGGTTGTGGGAGGACTAGGGGACATCCATGGAAACTGGGCAAAAATGAGTTTAAGGCGAGGTATGATAGATACTGTATGAATGTCGAATAGTTGTGATGAATATTTGGGGCCTCCCTCGATGAGTCTAAGGACTCTCTGGAGTTGCCCGTTATAATAATAATAATAATAATTTGATTTTCTCTCTGGACTCTAGGTAAGCAGTCAGCCATTAGCCTCCTCAAATGCTCCTTAAGATGAAAATACATGTTTCTATGTTAATTAATTAGCTAGCATTTCTAAAACGAAGTAGAGACAGCAACTTAATAACCAACTGCATTAAATTAAACAAGAAGTTTACTTGAGCTAAAGCGCTCAGTATTTATGATTGTTTGGAAAAGCTTTATTGAGAAAACAGATCCACGAGACACGCAAAAACTTAGCAATTACTAAGCCAGCATTTTACAACAAAAATTAGAGCTATCCGGCAAAATTAATCCTGATATTTGGGATATTCTAGACAAGATTACAGACAACTCAGCAAAGCAAGTATTACTTAAGAACAAAGAAAAATTAATAGGAAAATTTTCAAGCACTAAAACAACAAGAAATTAACAGACAATCCAGATGCCATATCCAGAGGAACAATCAATTACAAACCAACGAGTGCAGCCAATCGCCAATAGACCACGGCCAAGTTATTAACAAATCCAGCTAAAACTTTAACTTAGAGAAACTTGCACTTCTGGAAAAAGGCCTGAATTATGCCATTCCACCAACGTCAGTAAACAAATTAGATTTCATTTATAATATTGAAAGAGGTCTAAGCTCCCTCCCTTCCAATATAGCTGACAAAATATGAATGGAAACATCATGCATATTAAACTCTAACATACAAATAAGATGCAACCTAATCAAAGCAGAAAAATTGGCTCTTAAATCCTTAAAAAATAACAAAGACATTGTGATTATAAAAGCAGATAAAGGTAATGTTACCGCTGTCCTCGATTGGACAGCATAGAAAAAATGAACCATTTGGTATCTGACCTCAAGTCATACCAAATGGTGAACTACAACTATACAAACCACATCAAAAAGAAAACAACAAAATTAATCAAATTGGTAATAATGTGGCCAGAAGAAACAACGCGAAAACTAATAGCACATTATGCCCAACTTCCAGAATTTATGGAATGCCGAAAACACACAAAACAAACACACCACTACGACCAATAATTGAAAGAATAAACATTCAAATTTGTAGCGACATCTGTGTGGGAGGAGAGTCTTGGACCAAAGGATGTTGTGGTTTGTTTCAAATCCATGCTGAGCTAATCCAGATTTCTCAGGTTTGTTGTGTTGAATTGATGACTGATGCTCTTGAATTCTTTTTTCTATGGAACGTCCAGTTTGTCCAAAGTAAGAAAGATTACAATTACAAGGAACTTGATACACACCAGATAGAGACGAGGTTCAGCATTTATCTTTAGATGAAGGAAACTGAGCTAATCCAGTTTAAATCTGGATTAACTCAGCATGGATTAGAAACAAACCACAACATCCTTTAGTCTAAGACTCTCCTCCTACACAGATGTCGCTACAAATTTGAACGTTTATTTAAAGAAAATGTAAAGGACTTACTTCAACGTCCTAACGTGAATCATAATGACTAGATATCTATATCAGAAATTTGGGAAAGTTTAACCAGGATAACACATTAATTTTTTTTTTTTTTAATCAGTATAATGTTATTTAAGATCATTGTATGAATTTCTGAATTAATATCTTTAATTATGTTTTTTAAAAAATGTTTACTCTTCTAATACTTAGCGATATGACATCACGCGGTGCATTCTATGTATAAATGATCAATTGTTCATATTCCACTTTGTTTTTTTAAAACTATTCCTATGTAGCCACTGAAGATGGTCTGTAATATTCAGACCGAAATATTTGGCAAATTAAACATTATTCTTGAGCTAACCTGTATATATTTCTAATCATTATGTCACAAGTATCTTTAAAAAATCAAATATTATATATTTTTTCTTTTACTTACAGCATATTGAGAGAACTGTTTGGGATTCTCTTTATCCTGCATTGCTAACTAACTTTCATTATCTGCTTTTGTTTTTCTTACCACACTAGTTACCCTTCTGCTCTGTGCTTTGTACTGTTCATTTGCCTGCAGGGCACCTTTCTCCTTAAATTCTACCCACAATTGTTTCTTTTTTTGTAGCATATTTTGCTACAAAAAAAGAAACCTAGCTTTATGGTGTTATTCATCCATTTAACTCCCACTTAACTTACTCTCCTGACTCTAAGTCTTCAGTCAGCCATTACCTCCCCCAAACACTCCTCTACCACTTCCCATGTGCACCACCAATATCCGGCTCTTGCAGTTTTACATGCCATGGCACCAATCGAAGCAATCTCCCAAGCTTGTCGTGCTTACCAGTCTGGTAATTCCACATATACCCTTTATTATATTTTTGTTTTAATCCTTTATCCAAGTGTAAGCAAACAAGTTTGTCCCTGAATTATTTTCAGGACTAGGGCAAATCATATAAAGAAGCTAATGAATGAGTTCACATCACTTGCCTTAGTATCCCATAATGCAAAGTGCATCTCCTTGCAGACATGTATAATGCTATGCATAAATTTCGACCTTCATAATGCAATAAAGGTCTAAACCAGTCTAGGTAGTGTCCCTTCCCTTAATGCATAGCATCATAGATGTCTGTAAGGATATGTGCTTTGCATTATGGAATACTAAGGCAAGTGATCTGAAGTCATTAGCTTCTTTATACGAGTTGCCCCTGAAAATAGTTCGGGCACAAACTTGTTTGCTTACACTTGGATAAAGGATTAAACCAAATATATAATTTCTTGGTATTTTTAATTTATATTATAACCAAGTGGAAAAATCTTCCAATACCCTGTCTTAACTGAAAATTTAATGCATTTAGTCACCTCCCAGGTAAAGACCATATGATGACTCTCACCAAATTCAGACAAATTCTCAGATGCAATTATTAGATCAATTGCTCTCGAATCCCAAGTATATTCCATTACATGCTGTCTCAGGTAATTATCCCTTAGCAACTGCATACAATCCATGTCCTTCCTCCCATGTGTCCTCTCCTCCTTCCAGTCTATGTTCCCATAGTTGAAATCCCCCATAATAATTACCTGTCCTCCAATCACTGAGCTTATTTGCTGTTGCATACTATCTCCATCATCTTTTCCATCCCCTGGTCTGTAGCAGCATCCAACTGAATATTTTGTTTTGCTGGCCTTAATCTCACACCAGATAGCCTGAAATGTGCTATTTCCACTGTCCTGTAGTCGAACTTCTACTCTTCTTGGTTGCAGTTCATCAGCTATCATCACTAACACTCCTCATCCATTCTTTTCTCTCTATCTTTCCTGAACACTATACCCTTCACATTCTATCCCACTAACTATATCATCTACTGTTAGACGTGTCTCACTAATGTCAATAACCTTTGGTCAGGATGAGTCAACCAAGGCCAAAAATTCCTTATGCTTGTTCCTAATGCTCCTGGCATCAGTGTACATTTATTTATTTTTTTTATGTTGGGTCCATACAGGAGAGGCTGGTTGATCAACCTATAGTATGTTAGTACCATATACGCATAGTGGGTTGAAAAAGGAGAAACTATTTACATACAGTACATAAAGTGCAAAAGCCCCTTAGGCCCACCCCTATCTTGGTGCTTTATACTAACTATCCCATTCTGGTTGTTAACGTTGGTACTAACTCAAGCATATTATACACATTCTTACACCCAACTGCCTCACTGGTGTCTGCATATCCACTCAACAGCTTTCCCCCCCCCCCACTGCCTAAAAGATCTAGATTCCATGATTCTGCGCATCCACTTTCACTTTATTCAACAACAATTTTTCCAGTCTCCAAACACCAAATCCATTCAGATGCAAACCATCCTTCATGTATAAGTCCTTTTGCCCATCAAACTCATTCCACACATTCACAAACTCCACACTGCTCCTCCTGCATAACCTACGTATCAAGTCACTAGCTATTATGGCTTTTAATTACTAATTCTTTACTTAAAATTCTAATTCTAATTCTAAAATTCTAATTACTTAAAATTGAGAAAATAACACTCAACGTCTCTACCTATAAATCAAGGTCATCATTAGGATACATAAAAACATATGAACAAGACACAAGCTGCATGTCATTTCTATTTATTCTGTAGTGTCATGTAGCTTGTGTTTTGTTCATATGTATGTTTTCTAATGATGACCTTGACTTAGAGGATGAAACCTCAAGTGCTATTTTCTTAATTTTAAGTAATGTAATTGCTTCAACATTTGTGTTTTTGTCTCGATAAATCCTAAACAATGAATGGTGATGATTATAATTTTTAATCACATCAGAGCTGACATCCATTTCTTTAGATAAAAATGGATAGTAAATAAATGGAATGAACATGCATTCTTTTTTTTAAAAAAATCTAATTAGGACAACATCATGTGTGAAACATTGAATAACTAGCTTTGCATTCTGCAGAGTTGCTGAATTATAATCTTTTCAAGAACTGGTCTGGTGACTTTAGACTCATTCCTGTGTTCCTGTCACAGATAATACTTCTGTTTATGTGTCTTTCAATGCAAACTATCTTATTGGTATATGCAGGCAAACTGAATTTTCATAACAGTTTTAATGCATCTTTATAATAATAACCCTATCTGTGTCATACCACATGGTTCATATCTTAATATTATCCTCTTGGTGTGAAGAAGTTTATGTAGACACTGAATAATGTAGAGTATTATCCACCTACCTAAACTAAGTTCATTCTAATATACAAGTGCCAGAGAAGGCTTGATATTAAATTATGCTATTACTTAATTTTCTGATGAAGAAAGGATGAATTATAATCATCAGAATGTGCATACTAAAAATTATAAAGCATAATAGATCCTTCATGATAACATATATCTTGAAACAGTATTATGCATGTCCTTACCTTTATTAACTGATGTTACAATATACCATAATCTACCTTTCAGAATGGAATGAATTATATATTTAGGAAGTAGTTGATCATGGTGGTGTCTACAGAACAAAATAAATTATAATTAAAAGCAATAATGATTTACAAAATATATATTCATTAATATGAAATTAAAATAAATATCATTAAAAGGCAAGATGATAAATTTCTCACAAAGTCTAAGAAGCAATTTAAATCCGAACTCCTATTATTTCTGGGATGCCAATGAGAAAACTCATCACAGAAGGCCAAACTTCTCAGCCACCAACAACACATAATATATCTTGTCTTGCACACATTTGACATTTATTGCTCACTCTGGCAACCAATTCTTCTCATTCACTATTTACAATAAAACACTCCTTTCCATTTCTTGATTCACACAAATCTCCTACAGGGATAACCTGCTGTTCTTCAGCCATCTATTACACTATGAGGGTGGTCTGAAAAGTTCTCAGCCTTGACCATAGATGGCAACACTATCGGCAAGATTTTGCTGTTCTAAGTTGGTACATCTGTCACAAGCATTCGTGTGAAAATGCAAGTCATTCTATCAAGTAGTTTGTTTTATACAGCTGTCTGAAGCAAAAGTGTTCTCTGTATACCTTGAAATGGATAAAATTGAGTATCATGCGGTTATAAAATTCTTTGTAAAAGAAGGTTTAACACCAAAAGAAATTCATTTGAAGTTCATAAAAGTTTATGGCCACTCTTCTCCCTCATTTCTTACAATTAAGAAATGGGCTACCGAGTTTAAACATAGCTGTACCAGCCTTGAAGATGATCCATGTGAAGGACATCCGAAAAGTGCAACAACACCAGAAATCATTGATCAAGTGCACGATATGTTAGGGGTGATCAGCGAGTCAAAATGCGTGAAATTGTTGAAACTATAGGCAAACAGTGGACAGAAGCCAGTTGTTCAGCGAGAAATCAGTTCCATCAGCAGGAAAGGTCATGGCATCGGTGTTTTGGGATGCTAAAGGCATTTTGTTTATTAATTATCTTGAAAACGGTAAAACAACAACCAGGGAATATTATTCCAATCTTTTAACCAGACTAGACAAAAAAATTTGTCAGAAAAGACCCGGTTTGCAAAATAAAAAAAAATCAACTTTCATCAGGAAAGATGATGCACCTACCCACAAATGTGTTTTGGCAATGGGAAAATTAAGGGATCTGCACTATGAATTGTTGGAACATCCATTCTATTCTCCAGATTTGGCTCCCTCTGACTTCTATCTCTTCCCATAACTAAAACTCTTCCTCGCTGGTCAGTGTTTCTCTTCGAATCAAGAGGTGATTGCAGGAATAGAGGGGTATTTTGCAGATCTTACTGAGAACCAGTACAGGGATGGAATAATGGCAGGGGGGCATAGCTGGAATAAATGTATTAGTCTTAAGGAAGATTATGTTGAAAAATAAAAATATTTTTGAAATTATAAATTTGTTTTTTCATTGTTAGGCCAAGAACTTTTCAGACCACCCTTGTAAACAACATGTCTCCCATAGCTATCTGAAAAATTCTCACTAATTTATCATATTACCTCTTCTACTGTCTACTCTGCGCAGCCCACATTTGCTAAATCTGTTCTTGTATTTTCTAGATTCCTGAGACACTCATTCACCTCTGTACTCTCTCTCTCTCTCTCTAGTATTTCCACAATTTCACAGCAATCCAGGTAACCAGATGTGATTTGATTGGTGCCTTATACAGAGGAGCTATCGCTTCATATCCTCATTTGTCAATATCTTCTCATATAGAGAAGATATTGACAAATTGACAAACAATATGCTTGGAGAGACTTAGAAGTGTTGCAATGCTTCCCCTGAAAATCAGCTCCCTATCCACATACATTTTCACAACTTTTGCATAGTTCTTCCAATATGGCATATCTCATTGTGCTCTGTTGCCTAAGTGCATAACTTTCAGCCTAGCAATAATGAAAGGACATCTCCATATCATCTGACAAAGAAGTAATCCTCTTATACGAGCATTGCAGCAAAATGTTGTAAAAATGCTATTTCCAAAGTAGATTTATTTGAAAACAAATGAATACCTCCTCACAAACCTTGAGCTATATCATTGATACACATTTTAACAGGGGGTTCTAGAACTGAATAGATTGCTACTGCCTTCAACCTTTCCCTTTTGAGACACTGCACCCAATTCACAACTTGCTGGCTCATACCATCAGTGTAACTATCTGATCTTACTCAATACAATAGCATTCTGATCATCTTCTTTGTCCAGTATGCCTCACTTATGAAATTTAGAAAATATAATCAAATGAATGAAATAAGATCTTCTTTTAACAAAATTATGCCTCTTCCTCTCTCTCACTATAGAAAGAAATGCAATTCAAGTTTGTATTGTATTCCATCTCTAACCAGAATCTTTATCATCTTAACTACCATGCAAAACACAAAAACGGGAGTATAGTTTGATATAAATAACCAAGTTAAGGCTAAGTGCTTGGAGGCCACGCCAAGAAATAAGCATATCAAAAAGTATGGTATTCTGTGCAATTCTAAATCAGAACTGCAAATTCAACCTCTCTATATCGTAGTGCATTAGTCTTGGGAAATGAAATGAAAAATGAAATGGGAAATGAAAATAATAATAGGTTAGACACTTTAGTGACACACCCTCCATATGGTAATTTTTCCTTCCCTATATATAGAAAATCCAATCACACAGGCAGATACATTCACAAACTTTCCCACCACCACACCCCTCTCAATAACATGGCATCATTAAAACTCTAACCAACAGAACCTACAATCTTTGTTCCAGTGGAGCCTCTCTTTCAACAGAATTCAGCCATATATATATAACAGCTTCTGTCCGATGGCTAAAGTTCTTAGAGAATTTTTTTAAAAAAGTATCAATCCTGTACTGTACGCTCACAGATGAGTGACCCTTTGACACTTCTGCACATGTCGCAAGAAGAAGAATCCATTCCGATAACAGGGTAATCAATCCATCTTCTGGGATGAGTTTATTATTACAGGTCAGAAAATTTAGCTTTTTTTTTTTTTTTACGAACATTGTAGTTTTTAAAGTGGTAACTATTTTGCTTGTATAACAGTTGGATAAAAGGTACATATAGTAGTAACAAAATTAAAAAAGGTATAAAATAAAATAAAAATTTAACAAAATTTATTTTTAAGGAAGTCTTGTGTAAAAAATAATAATTATACAGAAAAACAGAAATTTTATAAATTTACAGTTGAGAGAACTTACACACTTTAATGTCCTAAAAAACTGATTAATTATTTATGACTTGTTGTGACTCTTTAACAAAACCATGCAAAAATGTTTGAAAAAAAAAATATCATTATTAATTCCTTTTAATCTTCATAGTCATCTGAAGTGGTGTATGAATCACCATCACTTTCGCTTACATTGTTCACCAAAGGTTCGCATAATTCTTCAATAATTCTGTCTCTGTCCCAATACATATTTTCCAATGAGGTGACATGAGAGCAATATTTTCCCCAGTTTTGAACTGCAATACTTTCAATAGCCTGTTCTGAAATCTTAAAAAGTTTCACCATATCAATATCCCCAGTTAAGTTGTGATGACGAATGAAATTTTTCACTTCTGCCCAAACATACTCAATAGCATTAATATTACAATGATATGGTGGTAGCCTCAAAGCTAGGAATCCATGCTCTTTGAGCATCATGTTGAATTTAAAAGGTTTAGTTCTGGGCGAGTATCTTTTGACCAAGTTGAGCATTTCAATTTTTTGCATATCTTGGGAATGATAAATGTTACTTAAATAAAGAGCCAATAGGCTTCACTTCAGCAATGTAACATTATTTAAATTAAGGGGATATTAAATCCCACATTATTTCAAAGCTGAATAAGAAACTCAAAGATAGGAATCAAAGAGTTTCATGCCGAATATAGCAAACTCTAAAGTTTCGGCAGATTGTAGCATAAGCTAAAGCACATGGTTCAACACTAGGGCAACTTGTTGCAAAGGTGGGTAAAGTTCTGATCACTATTCTTAGTATTTCCCATAATGTAAAACACATCTCCTAAGAGATGTTTGATGTTATACATTATGGTAGAAGGTCACTACCCAGACCGGTTTCGACCTTCATTGAGGTCTCATCAGTGAGTAGGTAGACCTAGATAATACTGAGGTTATAGCGAAGAGAACTTATATATATATACACACACTTTGCTATATGAGTTGTCATAAAGGTGCACCCATAAATTACTTAAATAAAGAGCCAATAGGCTTCACTTCAGTGATGTAACATTATTTTAATTAAGGGGATATTAAATCCCACATTATTTCAAAGCCAAATAAAAAAAAAAAAGAGTTTCATGCCGAATATAGCAAACTATAAAGTTTCGTCGGATTGTAGCGTAATTATATCACTATATTAAGAATAGTGATCAGAACTTTACCCACCTTTGCAACGAGTTGCCCTAGTGTTGAACTATGTGCTTTAGCTTATGCTACAATCTGCCTAAACTTTAGAGTATGCTATATTCGGCATGAAACTCTTTGATTCCTATCTTTGAGATTCTCATTCGGCTTTGAAATAACGTGGGATTTAATATCCCCTTAATTTAAATAATGATAAATGTTATTTGTAGAGAGAGAATCCATAAGGATGACTTGCTTCTTATTAGAAGAATTTGGAATTTTTAATTCCAAATTCTTCTAATAGGTTTAATTGACTATCACTCCATTCAATTAAACCTCCCAAAAGGTTTAATTGAATGGAACGATATGGAGCATTATCAATTATAACAACAGCATTTTTAGGAAGGTTTGGAATCAGTTTTTCTTCTGTCCACTTTTCGAAGAGTGCAGAATTCATCTGCCCATGGTGATCTCCAGTAGTTGAATTGGCTTTGCAGAGTAAGTTTGAATTCGGCAAAAAAAACATTTCTCCACCGCACACAAAATTAAACGCTGCGAAGCATTTCCAGGTCGTAACGCTCTACATTCTTCTTTAGACTGCCAACATTTTCCATAAGTTAAATTACTGTCAATCTAAGTTTCATCTATATACACAATCAGTCTTTTCTCCTCTCTGAAACGTTGTATTGCTCTCTCAAATACTGCGTTCTAGATAAAACAATGTCACTTTGCTCCATGATAAGTTTCCTTTTATTCTGGGACTTTCTGAAACAAAATCCAATTTCATGAAGTATTTTCCTTAAAGTTTCTCTTTTCCAAGGAAAATTAATTGTTTCTTTCAGCACAATAATCAATATTGGAACAGCTGGCACTTTTTTCTCGACATGTAAAATTCATAAATAGTTCTTCTTATAACATCTATATCAAAATCATTCAAAGCTATGTTTTCGATTGTTTTCTTTCTGTGGTGCTTTCTAAGAGATTTAAATTTTGGCTTACCTTCACCTTTTGATTCCATACAAATTCTTTTAGCAGTCGAGTCTAATATGCCCACAATTGCACTTGCGCGTTTTGTCACATGGAGACATAGAACAAGGAGATTGGCTTCTAATAATTATTTTTCGCAGAATGTCAGCACATTATGCAATATTCTTTTGCAAGAGCCACTGAAAGGTTTAACACCAGAACTTGTTGACTGTACTGAATCCATCATACAAATTAATAATAAAAAAATTAATGCCAGAAAGCAACAACAAAAATCAAGCAACAGACAAGAAAGCACGTGGTTTAGCGTGTTGGCGACCAATTCATACATCCCTTCAACATGAATTGACTATTCTTTCGGCAAACTAGGCTCTTGGAAGTGTGGGTGAACAATACATCAGAAAAAAATAGCAAACCTCTTAACAGCTTATATGCTCCATCGGAAAATTGCTACCCTTATCCATTCTCGCAAAGATTAGCTCCCTCCTTTCTCAGTGCCTGGAATAAATAAAGTACCCTCTTCCTGCAAGCTGACATACTTTAAACAGACAGGTAGATCATCCACCATCTGTCTAGATGAATACAAAAACTTGCATCTGCAATCATGAATATGATCATCGATCTGATCTAGAAGAGACCTTCTGTTGAATACTACTCACAGGATCTGCTAGAAAAAAAGCACCATACTCCATTACAGTAGATTTAAAAAATAAAGATTCTTTTTGGAATTTGCAGTGGCACTTAGAAATCAAAAAAATTTACACAAGTATCGTTACAAGAAACTTCTCAAAATTTGGGAAACATTAATCAACAGAATTCCCAATTTACAACCTAGGCCTCTTAGATGCCCATAGAGGATGCACCACCAAGACAGGACTTTAAAGTCATATCTACATGTTTCATTCAGTATTGTGTTGCCTTTGAGACACTGTGTGTGTGTGTTACAAGTGTCAGATACAATAAAATAAAATCAATAATTCCCCCATTCTGCACTAAGCCTATTGGAACATGTACAGCTGCCGTCAAACATCCTTTCACAGTACACCTTGAAACATAGAACAAGTTTCTTTTCCTCTTCTTTCATCACTGCTACTGCTGTACTGTGGAACAGTTCCCCCCCCCCAGATGTATTTCCCAAGGAATATCAACAGGTTTCTCCTTTTCCAACCTACTACCCATATACGGCACTAAAGAACTATAGGTTGATCAGCCGACCTCTCGTATATGAGCCCAACATCAAAAAAAAAAAAAAATCCACTATATTTCCTTTAATAGGGTAACTATTCCATCCTCACTACACTCACCCTTCCTAGCCTATACAGTTTATTACTTGTGCTGCAGTGAGATATCCTATTCTTTATATCTGCACCACAGCATTTTCTTTTCCTGAAGCTCTGGTAAAATTCCATGAATCATCCATTTCACCTCCCACACACACTATTCATTCTCCTAACCTCAGCAATATAATCTGACAATGCAATCAATAAACTGATAGTGAATAAAGTCTCAGGCACTAGTGATATATCGTCTGTTCAATTGACCATACTATGCTTTCACTCGTATGGCAACTTGCCAACTCTCTAACCTACTCACCGACGAGTATCATGAACATTTTCACCAGCTGGGGATATCATGCTGACTTTGTTTATTACCACCACATGAGATGTTACTATTAAGTTCAACTCTTTTTCCTACTGAACTCCACAATACTGTGGAAAGTAATCATCCCTAAGCAGCTCAGAGAATTCATCCTCCTTATTCACACACTTTTCCTACTTCCAGTCAATGCTTCGTAGTAAAAATCACTTGATATTATCACCTATCACTCATCAGGCTCATTTGCCTGAACATTTCGGAATCATTTTCCTTTACATTCCCATGGCATTGGCGACACCTCACTAAATATCTAGAATTTCTGCTCCCTTCATTGCCATGTCAAATATCGCGAAACTGATACCAATGCTTCCTTGAAGCTTTGCTCTTCAACCAACAACTGCTGGCTTGAATCTTGCTATGAACAGGGACGTTTGTGATTGCTTTTAAGAGGGAGATGAATTCCATCACATGGTGTGAGACATGAAAAAGTTCATGTTTAGTCTCTAGAGCAAGATTAACGGCTATATAAAATAGTAATAAAACATTAGAAAAAATAAATTAACAAAAATAGGACAAAATCCTTCACCTACTCATGGTACTAATGTACCACAGGCTTACAACATTTCATGAGTGGGAGTTGAATAAAATAATAATATTCCCAACCCTCATTTAACCTTTCTGTTTTCCAAAAAATTGCTATATTCATCACATTCTCATATTTTATTCTCATTAGTATATCATACCACCACTTCTCATTTATACTAATGATTTAACCCATGAGGAAAGTGAGCACACAAAAAATAAAATAAAACAAAATAATCAAAAAAATTTGCAAAATCTAATCTCTCAAGCAACAAAACCAAAAGGAGTAGTTAATACAGTGTGTAAAGGTTGTCAGTGCCTAAGGGAATACTACAGTTATGTACACTAATGCTAGAAGTATCACGTATATGAAGGGATTCTGACACTTGTTTCTGAAATCTTGCCGAAAGTTATAAGCAATAGTGAGACTTGACTGGCAGCAGAAGACATAGCTATAAGGAAAGAATGCGAGGGGTATAGTATTTCCAGTCAAAACAGGAGAGTCTCCATAGCTCAGATGGGATAGACAAAACCCTTTGGTAAGAAAGACCTGGGTTGATTCCCGTACATGACGTGAGGAACCTTTATCTGGTCTCTTTCGACTAAAGGTGAGTTAGTCAGTCTCAAATGAAGGTAGAGGGGGGGGGGGTTAAGGCCGGTTTGTCTCAGAACAGGAAAACCAGCCCAGTAAAACACACACAGATCTACAGTCATAAAATGCATATTTAATCCCTCATATTTAATCTCCACCATCCCTTAGGGTTCAACAGGTCCTAAGGGATGGTGGAGAAACCCACTACAAATAAAGAATTAAAAAGAGATAACAGGACAGGGGAGGGATGCTGATGATAGCAGATAAATTGCAGTCAAAATGCATAAGCAGCCAGGAAGACAGTGATGTGGACAGTAGTTCATTTCAGTCAATGCTGGTATGCGAGAGACTAATAAGACAAAATATATAGTTTGTTCGTACTATATGCCAAGGAATATAGGAGACGATGAGGAAGCACACTCATGTTGGAAGCTTAGTGGACTGAATATACAGATACAAAAATCAGATTACTAGCACAATGAGTACAGGGTGAGTAATTATTATAGAGGATTTCAACTATGGGGTAGACATAGATTGAAGCAGGGAAGATCAAGTAGCTGGAAGGAAATGGAATTCATTCAACTACTATAAGATAATTACTTAATAACCGGCCTGGTTGGCCGAGTGCTTAGTGTAAATCCTGCAATGGACATAGATGTTTGCAATTGTCTTTAGGTGGAAGATGAATTTCATAACATCATGTGAGACCACCTCCCTGCTTATGAGAGGTCTGAAGTAGCTGAAAAAGTTCTATGTTTGGTCTCTAGAGCAAGTTTCGGGAAAAATAAAATAAAATAAAAAATTACAAAATATATATATCAAATTCATAAAAAAAAAAAATTTCTCACCCACGGTACAAATGTACTACAGGTTTAGTAATAAGTAATAACCTTTTGTGAGTAGTAACTGCAAAAAAAAAAAAAAACTTGAAAAAACGTGATGGAAGGACTGAGGATTTGAGTGCACTGGATCTGGTCAGGTTGATCAGTTGCCAATTCCTTTCTTTATTTTTGTAATACGCATTTCTAATTTCACTGTTGTATTTGCATTGAGATTCAGCAATATGTGAGTACTTCCAATTCAACCTCTCTGTTCTCATTAGTTCATCGCATCTGTCACAGCAGTATCCTCACTGGGATGATAGATCCTTGCAAAGATTCAGCAAGTCAACTCTATTATTCCTGCTCTCTTCACTTTCTTCACCTCGCTCCCATTAGCGCTTATTAAAGTTTTCCTTCTATACTTATTCTTCCTCTTGCTACATAATGAAATTATCCTTTGGGATTATCATTATTATTACTACATGACACCTCTAAGGAGCCAAGTGACTCATCGCACAATGCACTTCACTCTACTACACACATCTCAACATCTCTCCCACCACACAGCGACACTACTGCTATCAACCATTTACCATCTATCACCACCACCAACAGTATTTTTGTCTGTAAGTTGTGTGTATTCTCATGGTAAATTTGCATATATGCATGATGAAAAACCAGAGTTTCTGAGAGAAAAAAAAGCTTTATATCTCTGTATAGGATCAGCAAACTCACCTTCAATGAAAAAGGCCCATCTAAAGATTATCTTTAGCCTGCTTGGCTAATTTCTTTTTTCCTGATCATCTGATTAGGCTTGCTGATGTATAACCTCATATAACCTAGACCATATTTTCTTTTATTTGCAGCTTCCGCTTAATAATGCTACTCATTCATCTAAGTGCAACCTGATTTATTCTCCTGATCTTGATATGCAGTCTGATATTGCTTTCTTCAGATATTCCTCAGCCATCTGACATGTACTATCAACATCCTTCCCTTGCAGATTCTTATTCCATGGCAACATTTCAAGCTATCTTCTAAGATTGTCATAATCACTTGCCTGCATTTCCACATATACATATTCTTTACTGTAAATTCCAAGTTTTCCAACTTTTCAAGTAAAGACTGCATGATCACTCCCCACTTGGAGGCAATCTCACGAACTTGGTTTTGGACTTATCTTCTGATCAAACTAACCAGATCCAGTGCACTCAAACCCTCAGTCCTTCCATCACATGTTTTTTCAAGTTTTTTTTTTTTTTTTTTTTTTTTTTTTTTTGCAGTTACTACTCACAAAAGGTTATTACTAAACCTATAGTACATTTGTACTGTGGGTGAGAAAGGATTTTTTTTTTATGAATTTGATATATATATTTTTTGTAATTTTTTATTTTATTTTTCCAGAAACTTGCTCTAGAGAGCAAACACAGAACTTTTACAGCTACTTCAGACCTCACATAAGCAGGGAGGTGGTCTCACGTGATGTTATGAAATTCATCTTCCACCTAAAGACAATCGCAAACATCCATGTCTATCGCAGGATTTACACTAAGCACTCAGCCAACCAGGCCAGTTATTAAGTAATTATCTTATAGTAATTGAATGAATTCCATTTCCTTCCAGCTACTTGATCTTCCCTGCTTCAATCTATGTCTCCCCCATAGTTGAAATCCTCTATAATAATTACTCACCCTGTACTCATTGTGCTAGTAATCTGATTTTTGTATCTGTATATTCAGTCCACTAAGCTTCCAACATGAGTGTGCTTTCTCATCGTCTCCTATATTCCTTGGCATATAGTAGAAACAAACTATATATTTTCAGGGAGCTCCCGAAAGCTAAGTATAATTTTGAATGAAAATTAGAATATAGGTTAAAATCATAACGTAATATTGTCTAATTTTGGTAGCTTGTTGTGATTTTGGTGTGAATTCCGTTATTTAATTCAGTATTTAACGATACGTTTCATAGATTTGAATATGGCGCAAATGCGACGTAAGATAATGGCGTCCAAAAATACATATACATATTCTTTACTGTAAATTCCAAGTTTTCCAACTTTTCAAGTAAAGACTGCATGATCACTCCCCACTTGGAGGCAATCTCACTAACTTGGTTTTGGACTTATCTTCTGATCAAACTAACCAGATCCAGTGCACTCAAACCCTCAGTCCTTCCATCACATGTTTTTTCAAGTTTTTTTTTTTTTTTTTTTTTTTTTTTGCAGTTACTACTCACAAAAGGTTATTACTAAACCTATAGTACATTTGTACTGTAATGTAATTTGTAATGGCGCCATTGTTCAAAAACTATAATGTGAGAGAATTTGTCCAATGTGATGTGTGTGGAATGTATGCATTCCCAAATGAGGCTGGAGTTTGGATTGAAATTGATAGTGGTAGGAGAATGTGCAGAAAGTGTAAGCAAAGTGAGGAGTTGAAGTATGTGTCAGGTTCTGAGACAGTTATGGTTGAAGAAAGCCAGAATGAGAGTGAAAATAGTGGCTTGATAGGGAATTGCGATGTACAAGATGGCAATGAGAGCGGTGATCTAAGAAAGAGTGAGAGCAACTATACAGAAAGAGAAAATGGTTTGAATGATAAAAAAAATGAGGAATTATTTGTAGGAAGTGAGATCGCTAGGTTGCATGCAGTGATACAAAATGCGCAGCGGCAATTAGAGCACCTGCAAAACTCTTTCCAGAGTGATTCGGCTAACGTAAATAAACAGCGTAAGAGTGGGAGAGTTTCTGAAATGAAGGGGAGAGTGTTGTATGGTGACTCGTTATTAAGAGGAGTGATAGATGGGAGTGTAACTAAATCGTATTTACTGGGTGCGAAATTTAAGGATGTAAGTGAGAGTATTAGAGTGCAAAAACAGAGGGTGAAAGAATTAATAATTGTGGCGGGTACGAATGAATTGAAAGGTGATAAATTTTTTATGAGAGATGACTTGAAAGTATTGTTAAAGGTAGCGAAAGAAAAGAGTGACAGAGTTAAAATGGTGAGCCTATTGCTGCGGTATGACAGAGAGGAGTTTAGAAGGAGGGCCATAATCGCAAATGACATTATGCGCAGGTTATGCAGATGGTGTGGTGTGGAATTCGTGGACGTGTGGAATGAGTTTGATGGGTGAAAGGACGTATACAAGATGAATGGCCTGCATTTAAATGGACTTGGTGTGCGGAGACTGGAAAAAGTGTTGCTGAATGAAGTGAAAGTGGATGTGTAGAACCAGGGAAACTAGAACTACCAAGGAGGGGGGAGAGTGGATATGCAAACCTCAGTGAGACAGTTGAGTGTAAAAATGTATATAATGTACCCGAGCCAGCACTAAGGACAAAAAATGGGAATGAGACATTTAGAATAACGCATCAATATAGGGGTGGGACAAAGGGATCACTGCATTTCATGTATACTAATGCCAGGAGTATTAGGAACAAGAAGGAAGAATTTTTGGCCTTGATTGGCTCTTCCTGGCCACAGGTAATTGGCATTAGTGAAACATGGCTGATGGAAGATGATATAGTTAGTAGGATAGAATGTGTAGGTTATAGTGTGTTTAGGAGGGACAGAGAGAATAAAGTGGGGGGAGGGGTGTTATTGATGATAGCTGATGAACTGCAGCCAAGGAGAATTGAAATTATATTGCAGGATAGTGAAAGGAGCTCATATGAGGCTATTTGGTGTGAGATTGAGACTGGCAGAATAAAATATACAATTGGGTGCTGCTATAGACCAGGTGATGGAATAGATGGTGGAGATAGTATGCATAGGGAAATTGATGAAATGAGTGGAAGGAGGGTAATTATTATGGGGGATTTCAACTATGGTAACACTGACTGGAAGGAGGAGAGGACACATGTGAGGAAGGAAAAGGATTTTATTCAATTATTAAGAGATAACTATCTGAGACAGCATGTAATTGAAAATACTAGGGGTGTGAGAGTGCTTGACCTGGTAATAGCATCTCACAATTTGACTGTAATGAATATGACCATGTTGCTACCTATTGGTGAGAGTGATCACAAGGTGTTCACTTGACCTGGGAGGTGTCTAAAGGTGTGGAATTTTTTATTAAGACAGGGTATATGTGGAATTACCGTGCTGGCAAGTTTGACAAGCTTAGGAGATTGCTTGGATCAGTACCATGGCATGTACAACTGCAAGGGCTGGACGTCGATAGAGCATGGGAAGTGGTCAAGGAGCATTTACAGGAGGTTATGGCTGATTGTATACCTAGGATCCGAATAGTAAAACAAGTAGGGGTTAAATGGATGAATAACACCATTTAACTGTGGAGGGAATTTAAAGAAAGGGGTGACCTGCAGGCACACAAACGGTATAAAGTGCAGGCCAGAAGGGTAATGAGTGTGGTAAAAACAGCAAAACCAGATTATGAAAGGAAACTAGCTATGCAAGCAAAAGAGAATCCCAAACAGTTCTTTTAATATGCTGCAAGCAAGAAAAAAACTGTACATGGTAAAATAATTTTAAGGAATGACGATGGTAAGGAAGTCACCGAACCAGTCGATATAGTGGAGTTACTGAGCATGCACTTTGCAAAAGTATATCATCCAGGTGGTGACATTGAAAAAAAGTGAAGGAACCATTAGTTTATATGGGAATTGTGATAAATGAAGTGCAGGTGAATAGTCTATTACAGAACCTTAATGTGAATACATCTGTGGGATTGGATATTATACCGGCACGGGTCTTGCGTGAAGCGGCTAAGGAATTATCAGTGCCATTGCCCATGTTGTTTAATCTGAGTCTCGGGTCTGGTTTAGTCCAAAAGGCGTGGAAAGAGGAGAAAATAGTTTCACTGCATAAAGGAAGTTCCAAGACTATGGTGGCAAATTACCGACCGATCAACATATCAGGAGTCATTGTCAAGGTCTTGGAGAAAGTAGTCAAGGGAAAAATACAGGAATGGATTGATGAAAATGAGATACTGTACAGAGGACAGCATGGCTTTGTGAAGGGTAGATCATGCTTCAGTAACTTGCTCAAGTTTTATAACAAGGTGACAGCAGAACTGGATAAGGGAAATGGGTTTACAGTGATACTGCTGGACCTGACAAAAGAGTTTGACAGGATACCACATGGAATTCTAATCCGTAAACTACAACATATGGGAATGGATATAGGGTTGGTGAGATGGATAAGTGGGTGGTTGATGGAGAGATATCAAAGAGTAGTTTATTCAGAAGTAAAGTCCAAAAGATGGCCTGTGACTAGACTAGTGGTGTGCCGCAGGGTTCTGTTCTTGGACCACTGCTGTTTAATCTGTTCATTAACGATATAGGGAAGGATCTAAGTGGAACAGTTCATTTGTTAGCTGATGATGCAAAGTTGGGTACGGCGATAGTGAATGCAGAAGATGTCAAAGTCTTGCAGGATGAATTAGATAGATTGGAGTTCTGGGCTAAGGAGAATGGATGTCAATTTAATGTGACAAAATGTAATGTTATGCATTTTGGGATGAAAAGATTAGCAGCAGTATACCATATTGGTGGAACTGTACTCCGAGAGATTGATGAGGCCAGGGACTTGGGAGTGTTGGTGGATAGGGACATGAAGTTTAGGGGGCACATTGCAAAAGTAGCTAAATCAGCTCATCAACACACTTGGTTGTTGAAAAATACCTTGACGAGCAGAGACAAGCAAGTTATTGTACCTCTGTACCGAGCCCTGATAAGACCTCATCTCGACTACTGTGCCCAGATTTGGTCACCTCGGTTCCTTCTTGATGGGGAGGAGGTGGAGAGGATCCAGAGGCGAGTGACTAAGATGATAACAGGTCTATGGAATGAACCATATGAGAACAGGTTGAAGATTTGTGGGTTGCAGAAACTAGTTGATAGGCAGAAAAGGGAAGATATGATTGAGACATTCAAATTGCTAAAAGGATTCTATAGGATTAATTCAGAGGATATTTTTGAGATCAGGACTGGTGGTGGGAGAACTAGGGGACACCTATGGAAGCTGGGCAAGAGTGTGGTTAGCAGGGGTGTTAGAGCTGGGTTCTTTACTTTTAGAGTGGTAAATGAGTGGAATAAGCTGCCAGAGTCTGTTGTGGGTGCTATGACAGCAACCGAGTTCAAGGCAAGATATGATAGATATTGTGAGAATGTCGAATAGTTGTGTGGACATGATGTTTAGGGCCTCCCTCGATGAGTCTAAGGACTCCCTGGAGTACCCAGAAATAATAATAATAATATTTTGTCTTATTGGTCTCTTCCCCATAGTTGAAATCCTCTATAATAATTACTCACCCTGTACTCATTGTGCTAGTAATCTGATTTTTGTATCTGTATATTCAGTCCACTAAGCTTCCAACATGAGTGTGCTTCCTCATCGTCTCCTATATTCCTTGGCATATAGTAGGAACAAACTATATATTTTGTCTTATTGGTCTCTCTCTCACACCAACATTGCCTGAAATGAATTACTGTCCACATCACTGTCTTTCTGGCTGCTTATGCATTTTGACTGCAATTTATCTGCTATGATCATCAGCATCCCTCCCCTGTCCTGTTTTCTCTTTTTATTTCTTTATTCGTATCGGTTTCCTCCACCATCCCTTAGGATTTGTTGCGCCCTCCTAATAAGGGATTAAATATGCATTTTATGACTGTAGATCTGTGTGTGTTTATTCTGCTGGTTTTCCTGTTCTGAGGCAAACCAGCCTTAACCCACCCCCCACCTTCATATGAGACCGACTAACTCACCTTTAGTCGAAAGAGACCAGATAAAGGTTCCTCATGTGCGGGAATCAACCCAGGTCTTTCTGACCAAAGGGTTTTATCTATCCCATCTGAGCTATGGAGACTCTCCTGTTTTGCCTGGAAATACTATACCCCTCACATTCTTTCCTTATAGCTATGTCTTCTGCTGCCAGTCAAGTCTCACTATTGCTAATAACTTTTGGCGAAATTTCAGAAACAAGTGTCAGAATCCCTTCTTCATATACCTGATACTTCTAGAATTAGTGTACATAATTGTATTATCCCCTTAGGTCCTGACAACCTTTACACACTGTATTAACTACTCCTTTTGGTTTTGTTGCTTGAGAGATTAGATTTTGCAAATTTTTTTGATTACTTTGTTTTATTTTATTTTTTGTGTGCTCACTTTCCTCATGGGTTAAATCATTAGTATAAATGAGAAGTGGTGGTATGATATACTAATGAGAATAAAATATGAGAATGTGATGAATATAGCGATTTTTTGGAAAACAGAAAGGTTAAATGAGGGTTGGGAATATTATTATTTTATTCAACTCCCACTCATGAAATGTTGTAAGCCTGTGGTACATTAGTACCATGAGTAGGTGAAGGATTTTGTCCTATTTTTGTTAATTTATTTTTTCTAATGTTTTATTACTATTTTATATAGCCGTTAATCTTGCTCTAGAGACTAAACATGAACTTTTTCATGTCTCACACCATGTGATGGAATTCATCTCCCTCTTAAAAGCAATCACAAACGTCCCTGTTCATAGCAAGATTCAAGCCAGCAGTTGTTGGTTGAAGAGCAAAGCTTCAAGGAAGCATTGGTATCAGTTTCGCGATATTTGACATGGCAATGAAGGGAGCAGAAATTCTAGATATTTAGTGAGGTGTCGCCAATGCCATGGGAATGTAAAGGAAAATGATTCCGAAATGTTCAGGCAAATGAGCCTGATGAGTGATAGGTGATAATATCAAGTGATTTTTACTACGAAACATTGACTGGAAGCAGGAAAAGTGTGTGAATAAGGAGGATGAATTCTCTGAGCTGCTTAGGGATAATTACTTTCCACAGTATTGTGGAGTTCAGTAGGAAAAAGAGTTGAACTTAATAGTAACATCTCATGTAGTGGTAATAAACAAAGTCAGCATGATATCCCCAGCTGGTGAAAATGTTCATGATACTCGTTGGTGAGTAGGTTAGAGAGTTGGTTTTAACTTGGCAAGTTGCCATACGAGTGAAAGCATAGTATGGTCACTTGAACAGAAGATATATTACTAGTGCCTGAGAGTTTATTCACTATCAGTTTACTGATTGCATTGTCAGATTATATTGCTTAAGTCAGGAGAATAGTGTGTGTGGGAGGTGAAATGGATGATTCCTGGAATTTTACCAGAGCTTCAGGGAAACAAAATGCTGTGGTGCAGATATAAAGAATAGGATATCTCACTGCAGCACAAGTAATAAACTGTATAGGCTAGGAAGGGTGAGTGTCGTGAGGAAGGAATAGTTACCCTATTATGGAAAAGAATACTGATCAGAGCTTTACCACCTTTGCTGCGAGTTGCCCGAGTTTGTACTACATACTTGGACTACTTTCATTAGCTCATGCTAGTAGTCGCCGATACTTTTTATAGTTTATTATACTATATTCGGCATGAAACTCTCTGATTCCAATCTTTGAGTTTCTTATTCGGTTTTAAAACGATGTGGGATTGAATATCCCCTTAATTTAAATATTGTTTAATCCTTTATCCAAGTATAAGCAAACAGAGTTTGCAGATGTCCAAGTAACCAAGTAATCCTGTTTTCGCATGGAAACTTTGTTTACTTACACTTGGATAAAGGATTAAACATGAATATAATTTCTTGGCATCTTTAATGCAATTAGGAACCAAGTGAAAATACTTTAAACTGTTGGTGGCTTACACCCACCCAAACCTCCATCTAACTGTCAGGTTCCCTGCGTCAACACACTGTGCTCTCTCTCAATAGCAATCTACCCAGTTGGGCGCTACCAAATAAGAACCATCTTCAGCAAACATATTTGTTCTACCTTCAAAAATTTATCTGATACATATACATAGTCCGTCTCTTCCTACACATACTAGTTATCAAGACATTCATAATCACTACCCTTCTCCAAGCTGAATATAAACATAGCAAATATAAATTTACATTTATTAACTTAAAAACTATTTATTTTTATTATTACATCCTATCCTATCTGTGGTCTTAACAGGCACTTACGCGTCCCGTGACCTTTCCAAGTCATGGGGCGCTCAAGTATTCGTGGACTTCGCAACTGCAACTCAAGGATAAGATGGTTAGCAGATGTCTGCAGATGCATGTGTTCACAGGGCTGGATTGCCTGTTCTGGGGGACAAAAAAAAAAAAAAAGGTTTCCAGGTGGGAAAAAAACCCTACCTCCGTATGAAACCAGCTAACTCACCTTTCATCAAAAGAGACCAGATAAAGGTTCCTCCGAACACTAACCGGAATCTAACCCATGTCTTTCTGACCAAAGCGCTTCATCTATGCCGACTGAGCTACAGACGCTCTTTATTATTATAAATTTTATTTATAACTGTTTATTTTTATTACAAGAATATCAAAATCTATGACAAAATAAGCAGTAACGACTTTTATTAATCTATAAAGTAAAAATCTCTTCGATTTACTAATAAAATTCCAGTTTGACATCACTGAGACTTCAGTGGTGCTGGAATGTCAAACAGTCCTGGTTATTTGATACTCCCCAAAATATACCAATCCTTGTCCATTACACTTTTATTTCATATTTAAAAACATATCATTCAGTATTAAAATAAGTATATCTCATGAAATAAGTATATCTAATTTAAAAAAAAAAAAAGTGAGCCAAGTACTGAGGAAATATCCTCAAGTGCTTGGTTCACTTTTTTCAGATGAGATTTTTTTTCATTAGATATATTTAACTTTTAAGAGAAGTAGGTAAGAGTCAAAGAATAAACTCGAAAGGCTGAATGAATGATGTGACTTGTTAGATATATACAAAGAAACGAAACGCTTCATCCCTACCCTCCTTAGTCTGATTAGATTAAATTCCTAAGGCGATCATTAGCACCATAAGAAACAACTTGCCAGCCAAGTTGGCAAAGCCAAAATACAAATAATTATAAAATTAATAAAAACAGAAAAAAATCCTTGGCCGACCCACATTAGGAATGTACCATTGGTGGGCTTAAAAACAGCAAATTATAAATCTCAATTTGGTCATAATGAGGTGAACAGCATGACAAAGACATGCCTGTAGGAGAATCAATCTCCCCCCCACCCCACCCCACCACCACTCCCTCTGCCATCAACTTCAGTTTTAGTCCAGTTTGACTACTTTTTTAGGGAAACTCCTTCAGGAAATTTTAAAAGTGTCTGCCATTCCAAATTTAATTAGCATGACTTGAACCATGTATCCACAAAGTATACCACTTAAGTTAGTCCAGGTGGGATAAATTTTTCAGAGAACTTCCAAATTATTAGAAAAGTCAGGACTCATTACGATTACTGTAGTCTAAATAGGCTAATTTTTCAGAAAAAAAAAAAAAACTCTCAGGGGACCCTGTAACCCCTAGCGAGAGCATCCCCTGGGTGGCGGATAGGGGAGCCCACAATGTGCGTATGTGTACATGCGCATGCGTGTATGTATATATATATGGTGGGGTGGTCCGAATATACTGAATAAGTACTCGTGGACCAACAGGGTCATAAGAGGCAATCATCTTGATTATAAGGAAAGCGGCACTCCCATGGACCCCTAGCTGGATCTATCCTCTCCTTCTTCTACTTTGAGGAAGACCCACTTACTTTAATCTTTCCTATAAGGCCTTATCAGCCAACTCTTCTTACTTTATGACCCTTGTGCTATTAGTGTACTCGAGGGCCATGGGGTCTTTTCATTTCTGGCCTTACAACTATGTCCTCTCTATAAACCTTACTATATTTCTTCTATAATCTACCCTTTCCCCTTCAATATACCCTATTCCTCCTATGGGTTTAAATTCGGAAGAAGGCGAGTTCAGAAGCCTTAAGGTAGCAGCCCTACCACTGAACTGTTCCATCGTCAGGCTAGTCCCCTGACATGGAGAACATAACCATACTTGTAAGCTGACAGAAAAAGATAATCGGATTGAATCTATTGGAAACGACCCTGGAATGGAAAAGGGAAAACGAAAATGGAAACGACAAAATATAATACACATAGCAAACTGGAATGTAAGAGGAATAGCATATAAAGAAATAGAATTAGACCAATTATTAAATGAAAGAAATTTTAAAATAGCAGTAATCACTGAAACAAAAAAGAAATTAAAAGGAACCATGAGAACTGAAAATTTTAATGTGATATATAGTGGAATCGACAGAGACCAAAGAGCACAAGCAGGAGTCGTGATTTGTATTCATGACCCCCTTTCAAAACAGTTAAAACATTATAAATTATGGAATGAAAGAATAATAGAAGCTAGAATAAAAATAAATAGAGGCTATTTAACAATAATTGGTTTATGCCCCAGAAGAAGGAAGAGAACAGGATAATATTGATTTTTATAATCAGCTACAAAACATATATAATAAAATAAATAAAAATGATTACATAATTTTAGCAGGAGACTTAAATGCAAGAATTGGAAACACGAAAATTAATAATAATATAGGAATACATGGAGAACACACTCTAAACAGAAATGGTAAAAAATTGATTGACTTTGTAGTTTATAATAACCTAAAAATAATGAATTCCTTCTATAAACATAAAGACATACATAAATATACTTGGGCAACAAGAGGATTGAAATCAATATTAGATTACTTCATATTAAATGAAAAGACATCAAAATTTTCACTAGATGTTAGAGTTCACAGAGGATATGAAATAAGCAGTGACCACTTCCTTGCTAAAATAAAATTAAGATTACCACCTAAATGGCTACAAGTAACAAGAACAGTAAGAAAAATTGAAACATCACAAATGTACAATGACTATATGAACAAAGAATTAACCAGTATCTAGATAAAATAAAACAAAATGAAGAAATATAAATAGAATGGCTTAATATAAAAACGATACTAAATGCAGCAGCAAATGAAAGCTTAGGAAAGACCAAAAAATTCAATAAAAGAAAAAAACTGAAGATCTGGGATGATACAATCAAAGAAATAATCAAAAAGAAAAAAGAAGCCTATCACAAATGGTTAAGCAGTAAAAGATTAGAAGATGAAATAAAATATAAAAGAATAAGAGCCATAGCTAAAAAGAGAAGTCAGAAAATGACATAGAGAATCATGGAATAAATTTGTTTCTAATTTAGAACATGATTTATATAAAATAAGACATAATGTATATAAGATTTTGAAACACCTAAATGCAGATACCAAAGAAAACATAAAATTAAACATTGAATTGAAATTAGAAGAATTTCTAAATTACTACACAGAACTGTGGACAGACAAATATTTTAAAAAAGACAACTGGCAAACAATTAACGAAAATGAAAAGGAAATAACTGAAGAAGAATTAGAAATCAGCCTGAAAGAAACAAGAAATGGAAAATCACCTGGAGAAGATAAGCTAGGTTCAGAACTATATAAATATGCAGGAACAAGATTCAAAGGAAGACTCTTATTATTTTTAAATAAAATTTACTCAACTGGTATCCCCCCAATAGAATGGAAAAAAGCAATTGTGATTCCTATCTTTAAGAAAGGTAATAGAGATGACATGAAAAACTATAGAGGTATCAGTATACTAAATTCATGTTACAAAATATACAGCAGAATCTTAAATAACAAACTAATGAAATATTCCAAAAACTTTATTCTAGAAGTACAAAATGGATTTAGAAAAGGACGATCATGTATAGATCCAGCCTTCTGCCTAAAATTAATAATAGAGAAAAGAAGAGAATATAATTTAGAAACACATATTGCATTTATTGACTTTGAAAAAGCATCTGACAAAGTTAAAAGAAACATATTATTTAACATATTAAAAGAAAGACAAATACCAAATAATATCCTAAAAGCTGTCACAAGTATATATGAAAATAATCAAATACAAATAAGATTAAATCATGAGCTATCATATACAACAGAGATAAACCAAGGGGTCCGACAGGGATGTCCCCTCTCAGCAACTCTTTTTAATATCTACTTAAATGAAATAATAATAAAATGGAGTAAAAATTTACATTAAGGAATTAAACTTTCACCTACAGTTAACTTAAACACTCTCCTCTTTGCAGATGACTAAATAATAATTACAAATTCTGAAGATAACTTACAGAAAGCTATTTTAAATCTAAATGAGATATCTAAAGATTATGGTATGATAATATCAACGAAAAAATCAAAAACTATGGCCTTTAAAGGACAAGATCCAGCAAGAACTAAAATAGTATTAGATAACAAGATCTTAGAAGAACAAGTGAATTCATTTAACTATCTAGGATGTATGATCACATATGAAAATGAAAAAGATATAAACGTAAAAATTGCAAAATATTTAAAACTAACAGGTGTAATTAACTCTATATTTAAACCAAACCTAGTTCAAAAACAAACCAGACTAAAAGTATACAATACATTAGCCCTACCGGTCTTAATGTATGGAAGCGAAATCTGGACAATAAAACAAAAAGACAAATAAAGATTAACAACAGCAGAAATGAAGTTTATGAGAAAAACTGCAAAGTATACCCTATTTGATCACAAAAGAAACGAAGATATTATGAAAGAATTAAACCCAGAACCAGTAATTGAAAAAATTAAAAAATATAAACATAGATGGATGGAACACGTTCAAAGAATGAAAACAGAAAGATTACCAAAACAAGCCTTAAAGTACAAGCCATTAGGAAAAAGAAAACCAGGACGTCCTCTTAAACGATTCAACGATGACTTCTAAGGCCGCAACAGGCCATACTAGGCCTAAATCCTTGATCTATATGATGATGATGATGAATATTCAAAATCATTTGAATAAGGTAAACTAAAGAAGCCATCCCAACTTGCAACCAGGTTGGCTAAGCAGTTAATGTACCCACTCTCCAACCAAACCAACAAGCTGTGGGACTCGCAACAATTTGTGAATCCCACAAATGGGCAGATTCTTGTGATTATCTTTAGGTGTAAGATGAATTTCGTAGTCTTTTGTGAGTCTACTGTTCCATTATTTTGAATTAGGTGAAAAATTTCATATAAGGTCTCTGAAAAAGGTTGATTACAGTATTACGTAAATAATAAATTTAAAAAATAAAAAGATAAAAAAATCCTTACCACCTTCAGCAAATTATAAAAATTATATTCAAGATTGGTTGAAACTACAAACAATGCAACCTTCAGACATGTCTGTAGAGAAAAGTATAATTATGGGACATTTTTCACAATTTCCAACACGCTTTAGTTTTTTTTTTTTTTTTTTTTTTTTTTTTTTTTTTTTTTTTTAATTTGGCATGCTGTCTCTCTCCTGTTAAATAAAAGTAGATGATCAGATAATATTTGACTAAGAAAAGGTCACATTTTGGTCTGTTGATTATTTTAATTCCATAAAAACAAGAGTACAATAGAACATCTGTTTACAATATATCTCACTGGAGAAAAATATACTGAACACAATAAAATACCGTCACAATTTTATAGATATACAGAAGGTCTTTGATTCAGTATAGCATGAGGAATTGTGGAGAATATTGTACCATTATTCATGTGGCGTTAGTGTCGCAAGTGAGCTTAGCGGTAGTTTTGAGTTGTGATAAAAAAAGTGTTTTTAATTAGTATACACAATGTGTCTTTTTGTTGCAAATTGTGCTTCGTTTTTTTCAGTTTGTATACAAGTATCCTTCAGCTGTGGTGTTGTTGAAATTATTTTGTTTATATTGTGTTTTGCTACTTATTTGTTGCACTACTTCAGCTTCTAAAGATGGTGTCCATAAAGAAACGTACGTCAGTGGCACAGAAGGCTTCTGTACAAAAGTCTGGCTCTTTGCCTTGGATTTTTTGCAGTGGATGCATTGCGAAAACTACTATATGTATGCACCAAAAAATATGAAAGATCTGTGGACTGTTTGGGTAAACGAGAAGAAGGAAAGTGTTAATGTATGTGAAAAGTGTTTGGATAGATTACAGCAATTAGAAATGGAAGCAACTGTCAGGACTGTAGAAGAGCTTGTGCAGAAGTTAATGAAAATGAAAAGTAAAATGAAACACCTGGAAGAGGATATTAAACAGCTAAAAGAGAGACTGGATGATGAATGATAAGCAGAAGGAGGAAGTTAATGTAATAAAGAAAGAATCAAAGGATAGTCGTATATCAGTGTATGGGAACTCGATCATTAGAGGTGTGATTACTAACAAAGTGCACAAAACATGCTTTCCTGGTGGAACAATAAAGCAAATAACGGATGTGTTGCAGGAAATACTGGGAGTCAAAATTAGTGGTAATCGTGGGTGCAAATGACTTAGTTGGGGAGAAGAAGAATGTTGACAGAAACTTGAAGACGTTGTTGCAGTAGGTAAAGAAGAGCAGTGTTGTTGGGAAAGTCGTAGGCGTGTTGGCCAGATATGATAGCAGCCAACTGAGGAGAGCAGAGATAATGAATAGTAAGATGGCCGAGTTGCATGAGGCAAAGGGAGTTCAATTTTTAAATCTGTGGAGTGAATTTGAAGGGAAGATCAAATGGTATAAAGCTGATGGATTACATTTGAATGGCTTTGGTATTGGGCATTTAGAAAGGCTGTTGTTTTCTGAGATTGAACAGAGTCGAGAAGTTAATGCAGCAAATGATCAGAGTCTACCTGTGAAACAGGATAAAACAAAACAACAGATTGTACAGCAGGAGGAAGATGGATATGAGGTTGAAGATGTGGTTGCAGCAGCACAAGATGATGGAATGCATAAAGGTGAGGATGAGACAGGTAAGAATGGAAATTGTTGTGTCCTGAATAAGCTACGAAATGTTTATTATAAAATATTCAGGTCACAACCTTAAATACAACTAAGGCAGCGAATATGGAACGTTGGCAATAGGATAAGTGTAAGCTGTTTACAAGTATAAAACACTTAAAATTTAGGAATTTCATGAATTTATATAGTAAGCTTTTATAATTTTATATATAATCTGTATTAAGTGTGAACCAGATACAGAGATCCATGTAAGCTGCTGGCAAATCCATTTGAAAAGCCAGTCTCTAGTACTAAATTAACAAGGCCTATGAGTCAGGGTTCAAGGGTCACTTTTGCCGTCCTGCATTATGAGAGAGAGGTGAGGGAGAGAAGTATTGGAAAAGGAAACCTAGGCGTGTTTTCCAAGAAAGGATGGAAGACACACTTAAAAAAAAAAAAAAAAAAAAATAGAGGGAGCTAAGGTGATCGACGTTAGCACACGTGACCGCGTTAGCGCGAATCGCGAAGATTGAGATTTGCCGAAAGGAAAGAGTTAAACAAAAAAGGCCTTTCAAGCATGATTCCAGATCTTTTTACCTGGATTCTTGGTTCCTGATCTCTTGGACAGTGGTCGAGCTCGTCGTCGGGGAAGTTTCCTGGCCAGTCGCGAAAGGCATTTAGTTCGTCTGTCGTAGCATTCAAAATTGGGCCAAGCTATGTCCGTGCTCTAGGATAGTTGTGCGGTGTCGTGCGACAGAGGAACTAAATTGATGCCGTCCATTCAAGGTGACATTACCGTGCCACCTCCCAGTCTTCCCGCAGAGATTCTACTCGCACAGATCTACAGAAGATAACCTCTAAAGTGACTATATTGAGGGCCTTGATGACCAGACAAGGCAGGAACATTCACCATCTCTGTCCTTGAAGTCTTAAGAATTCAAGGACAGAGATGATAATGTAGACTTTTGAAATACTAATTTTAGTTATAGAAGAGAGTGAATTCCATGTGAGAAATTTTATATTGGACTGAACTTAAGGAACTGTAAGAGTAGCCTACAACTAGGCATAGGTCCGAAACAGTGTTATGTTTTGTTTGCCCATGAGGCCGAGTAGATATCTGATTATGTTAAACTTAATGTGTAAATTGTGCTGTTGTGTTAACTGATGGTCACATGTATCAGAATGGCATGATGATGATGACCTATGAATTTATACTAAAATGATTGTATTAGTGGTTATTGCAAATTTAATATGTGTGATTAGTATAAATTAATTAGAGCCTTTGATCTAAAATTGAGTGCAACCATATTAACCTGTTTAAATTGTATTATTGTGTATTACCTTAAAGATGATTAAATTGTTTCATTCATGTACTTGCCTGGTCTGCTTATGTTATATGAATTCAAAACTACCGCTCATAAAAATATAAACGAACTAAGCGGGATTAACCAATGAGAATAAATATATTAAGCGAGCCACGACTGTGAGAAGGAAATAAGCAAGGGAGGGATAAGATTAATCTTGATCAAATTATCATTGTCTCTTTGAAGGGGTCATCCTGAGCAAGAATCCTTTCTATCCTAGGTATTAGCTGGCGCAGTAAAAAAAATAAATGTGTTAATACTTATAGGGTGAACTCCATCAGATTGTTGTATGATAAATTGACGTTTAGAACATAGAGAGGCTAATAAGACTGCAAAGATCCTAAGAAATAAATTAGTTTGATAAAAGATAAAAGACTTACGTGCATGTGTGAGAGAAAAAGGAAAATTAAGTAAAGATTAGTGGTAAGCTTGCTATAAGAACTAGAAAGAGGATACGAAAAACATCCTTCTTCGAATATATTGAAGAATTAAGAAAGCTAGGTCCCCCCCTTTCTTAGAAAAAATTTTACATCTGAAAAATTCTTTTACAGCCTTCTTTCCCCAGCTCTCTATGGATTAATTTCCTTGCTTTCTTTTGGTCTGGTATTATTACTATGCTCAGGTGAGGTATGTTCGGCAGCCTTCTTAACTACTGTAAGCTTGCAATCTTTGTGGCTATGATTTCCCTGTTCCTTTCTCTGGCTAATTTCCTTCAATTTCCCTTCCCCTTCGCTCTGATCATTTACCATTTTGACACTTGATATGAAGTGAGTTTCAGTCTGGCAATTTTCTTGGGATTTAGAAACTACTGAGGAATCAGCCTGTTCATCTATGTAGTTTTCATTATTCCTCTCAGACTGTACACTTTCTGTGATGTTAGTCTCATTATGCACTCTCCTTTGAAATGATTCCTTGGCTATCCTTCCATTATTATTCCTCCTGCTTCCTTCCCATAAGGGATATTTCATTTCGAGAGAAATCGTATGAGAATCTATACTTCTCTAGAAATTTTTTCCCTAAGATGATTTGAACACCTGAGCAAGATGCTCTAGGGAGAATCAGCAAATCTTGCCAAACACTCATGTTAAAATCAGATAAGTACAACTTTACTCTAAATTTCTTTGTTATATATATCTCTGATGCAGAGATTCCTGATAATCTAACGTCTTTTTAGTTTGTAACCACCTCGCCATATATAGGGTTTGATTTCTTGAAGGTAATCTTCAGTGATTACAGAGGCCCAAGAGTTAGTGTCTAGCAAGATGTTACTACCATATCCATGTACATTCCCCTTTATTTTCATTCTTGATCCTCTTAGATGTTCATGCTTCCCTTTTTCTCTCTTCCATCGTTTACTTTCGAAATTATGAGGAGTGCGCTCAAATCTCGGCTCATATATATTATTCTTATAGGAGGCTCTTTTGTTCTTAAAACAATTTCGGGCTAGATGCCCAATCTTTCGACAATTAAAACATTGAGGAGTCTCCTTTCTTTCTCCTTGTCTATTGCTTTGTTCGATATTTTGTAAGGACTTCTCGGTCTTCTGTTCTGTCTTTGCCGCCAACTGCTTTAGTGCAGCATCAAGACGGTCTATTATAGGCTGTTGAATTCTTTCTACTTCTTGCCTGATGAATTCAGTAGTGCTCTCGTTTTGCGGTATAGCTGAATTAGAGATCCTTTCCGTCATTGCCGCCAGCTGCTTTAGGGCAGTATCAAGACGGTCTATTAAAGGCTGTTGTAGTCGTTCAATTTCTTGTCCTATAAAAGTGTGTAGTTCCATATTTGTTATCCCTACTTCTTCTTTTGTGATGATTATTTTTATTTCAGCCTCTTGATTAGTTTTGACAGTATTTTCTCTTATTTCCTCACTGTTCTTTTGATCATTACTCGTCTCTATGCATGAGCTAGATTCATTCTCAATTTTGTTCTCGCAACTGGAACTCTTCGTCTCCTCGATCATATTAATGTAGTTGGTGGTAGGTGCGGGACAAATGTTTCCTAGCAATTGTTCTCTTTCTCTTACTGCTGCATAGCACTCTTTCATGTTCGATATCCCTCTTCCAAAAGCTGTTTTTTTAAACTCCTGCTTCAAACTTGTCCTGAAGTGTTGGAAGATGGCCCATTCTAAATGATGTTTGTCTTCACTAGAAACATTAAAGGTATTAGAGAGAGTGAGCAGTCGGTCGTAGAAATCAGACACTTTCTCACCGTCTTCTTGTACTATCTTCCGCAGCTTCCAGAGGTTCTGCCCTACAATCTGTACTCTGGAATATTTTTAGATTAAGATCTCTCTGAAATTTCCGTAATCAAAGGTTGCGTTTAGGCTTGGCAATGAATGCAAATAAGCCATGGCCATCCCTACTAATTTGTTGCATATTAATAGAATTAGCTGGAAATCACTCCAGCGGTTAATCTTTCTTAGTTCCTCAATATTTTCGAAAAAGGTAACCACATCATCATTGTCTTCCCCAGAAAACTGTGGGAATACTTGCTCTAGATTTTTGGATTTAAAAAATTCTTCGTTTTCCATATTGGAACTTGTAGGCAGAGACATGTTGGTACTTTGGCTCACACTAAATTGTTATTAAATATTCTAATTAATATTTTAATTCCTGCCTGATATGAATTCGAAAACCAACTCACTGTGACTGATCTATTTGCTAGTTTTTTTTTTTTTTTTTTTTTCATTTTCGTGATCGAATCACATCCTACCGGCTGCATCATTTGTTATTTAATTTTCCTTTCTCTCTCACACATGCACGTAAGTCTTTTGTCTTTTATCAAACTAATTTATTTCTTAGGATCTTTGCAGTCTTATTGGCCTCTCTATGTTCTAAACGTCAATTTATCACACAACAATCTGATGGAGTTCACCCTATAAGTATTAACACATTTATTTTTTTTACTGCGCCAGCTAATACCTAGGATAGAAAGGATTCTTGCTCAGGATGACCCCTTCAAAGAGACAATGATAATTTGATCAAGATTAATCTTATCCCTCCGCTTGCTTATTTCCTTCTCACAGTCGTGGCTCGCTTAATATATTTATTCTCATGGGTTAATCCCGCTTAGTTCGTTTATATTTTTATGAGCGGTAGTTTTGAATTCATATAACATAAGCAGACCAGGCAAGTACATGAATGAAACAATTTAATCATCTTTAAGGTAATACACAATAATACAATTTAAACAGGTTAATATGGTTGCACTCAATTTTAGATCAAAGGCTCTAATTAATTTATACTAATCACACATATTAAATTTGCAATAACCACTAATACAATCATTTTAGTATAAATTCATAGGTCATCATCATCATGCCATTCTGATACATGTGACCATCAGTTAACACAACAGCACAATTTACACATTAAGTTTAACATAATCAGATATCTACTCGGCCTCGTGGGCAAACAAAACATAACACCGTTTCGGACCTATGCCTAGTTGTAGGCTACTCTTACAGTTCCTTAAGTTCAGTCCAATATAAAATTTCTCACATGGAATTCACTCTCTTCTATAACTAAAATTAGTATTTCAAAAGTCTAAATTACCATCTCTGTCCTTGAATTCTTAAGACTTGTTCCTGCCTTGTCTGGTCATCAATGCCCTCAATATAGTCACATTGGAGGTTATCTTCCGTAGATCTGTGCGAGTAGCATCTCCGCAGGAAGACTGGGAGGTGGCATGGTAATGTCGCCTTGAATTGACGGCATCAATTTAGTTCGTCCGTCGCACGACACCGCACAACTATCCTAGAGCACGGACATAGCTTGGCCCAATATGAACGCTACGACAGACGAACTAAATGCCTTTCGCGACTGGCCAGGAAACTTCCCCGATGACGAGCTCGACCACTGTCCAAGAGATCAGGAACCAAGAATCCAGGTAAAAAGATCTGGAATCGTGCTTGAAAGGCCTTTTTTGTTTAACTCTTTCCTTTCGGCAAATCTCAATCTTCGCGATTCGTGCTAACGCGGTCACGTGTGCTAACGTCGATCACCTTAGCTCCCTCTATTTTTTTTTTTGCACATATGTCTGCCTTCCTTTCTTGGAAGACGCTTAGGTTTCCTTTTCCAATACTTCTCTCCCTCACCTCTCTCTCATAATGCAGGATGGCAAAAGTGACCCTTGAACCCTGACTCATAGGCCTTGTTAATTTAGTACTAGAGACTGGCTTTTCAAATGGATTTGCCAGCTTACACGGATCTCTATATCTGGTTCACACTTAATACAGATTATATATAAAATTATAAAAGCTTACTATATAAATTCATGAAATTCCTAAATTTTAAGTGTTTTGTACTTGTAAACAGCTTACACTTATCCTATTGCCAATGTTCCATATTCTCTGCCTTAGTTGTATTTAAGGTTGTGACCTGAATATTTTATAATAAACATTTCATAGCTTATTCAGGACACAACAAAATCGCAGTCAGGATTAGGGAAACGGGAGTGGTCAAACCAGAATATTGGTGCAGATAGGATGGCCTTAAACACACAGCAACTGTTATGTTTATACACAAATGTAAGGAGTATTTGAAACAAAAGAACTGAGTTTGTGGCATTGGTTGAGACAGTATGCCAAAAAATAATTGTAATAAGCTAAAACTAGGTTGTCTGAGGATGATGTGAAGTGGGGAATAAAATTAGAAGGATATATAATTTTCCTGGCCTATGACAGCATCCTATCAGATGTGAAAAGAGGAGGGGGAAGTGCTGTTAATGATTGCAGAGGAATTGTGTTCGCAAAGAGTGGAAGTTGATGGTACATAGAATATAACAGTTGTGAAGTTGAAATAAACAGGTTAATATATCTGATAGGTTGCTGTTATAGGCCAGGGAATGCAGAGAATACTGTTTAGGCAAATTAGTTGGGCATGTAAGAAGAAGGTGATCCTTGTTAGGTCCTGATTGGAGAGCTTTACAAGTAAATTCTTTATTCAGGATCTAACATGATACCTACTACTAATTAAGGAGATATCTGCACATCAGCTAATAATTATGAAGTATTGTTTTATGTTTTGTAATAATATGTAGTCCATGCTTGCCATATAGTGAGAGTTATTGTTAGGTTATTTGTAATTCCCATGTAAGCTGTCTAGTACATTGCGATATTCTGAGAAAGTTATAAGTAGTAATCCGGAATTATTGCGTATAATCGGTACGAGTCGAGCGTAGCGATGGAGGCTATACCTACATGGAAAAAAATGACGTCAGAGCGGCTACCTAGAATAATGTAACTGACAGGTTAGGGAGAGTGTCGGATCACCCAAGGGGCATGAACGATGGGGTTCGTGGGTGAAAACCATATCGAATAGAGGGCTCCCGAATAGGGCAAATAAAAGATGAAGCACGCTGTTTTAGGAGGCTTTTTGACCTTTTGATCTTCGGTTGCTGGATTCGAGTTTTAGGGGGAGTTGGTCGGAGGATTTGTGAGAGAGCGGTGGGCCGAGCACGGTAATGACGGATGGCAGGTTCTTTTCTTGAGAATGCTTGAAGATTTTCAAGCAGAGCTGATCACGATATGACGGCCTATGTGGAATTGAGCCTTAGCAGAATGTCCCATTGGAGAAAGTTTCCTGCGGAGCGGTAGACAGCATGCAACAGTCAGAAACGATTAGAAGAAAAAGCGTAATACATCGCCAGGTGCAAAGACGGCCGAAGAATATGCAGTAAATTAATCCAGACCTACATGAGATGGCGGCATGAAATCTGAAAAGATCCGGTAATGTAAAAGTTTTCGTTCTATGTTAAGATTCGTTTAGAAGAACAAGAAATTTGTGTGCATTGTAACTAAAGAACACTAGTAGAGAACTTTTAGTGAGAACTTGGCTGAATTAATTAAGCCCTTGTGGAACAAAGAAGAGTTGTTAATAGGCAGTAATTTGTGAATGGCTAGACTTGCTTAAATGAAATTTAGAATTAAGATAATTATTGATAGAGTATTAATGAAAGCGTTCAATGCATATTCTGTGAGTAACTTGTGAAAGGAATTATATGGTAGTAGTATTATGCTTAAACCTAATCTTATCCTTTCATAATTGAAGGATTTAACTTGCTGTGATTCATTGTGATTTAGAATAACCCTTAACTTAGAGTGAATTTTGATCCATTGAGTATTTTAACTTACATAGCTGTAAATGTTTTATGTTTTCCAATAAACATGTTTTGTACCTTATACCTGATTACAAATTCAAACCACCACTTATGAAATAGAACCTTTTTGGCGGGAAGGAATTTAGATATAATTGCTTAAGTGAGAGTCGGTCTACGACTGCTAACTGAATCTGCACAGCGCTAGCATGAGATAAAATAACTGTGTGTATCCCTTTAGAATTTAGAAATATTTCCCTGAACAAGAATCTCTTCTATTACAGGATATTGGCTGGCGCAGCAAAATATAAATTTTGCCAATATCCGAAGAGGAGAAAGATCTGAATTAATATCTTAAGGGCATGACAGTAGATTAGAAGGAGAGTTATTATAGAGGTAGAACAAGATATAGAGAAAGCAGCGACATAACAATAGTGTAGCTGGTAGGATTTTGATTGTATAAGATTTTAAGTAAGCAAAAGGATAGATTCAAGAAACAGTAAATTAATGTATAATAAGATAGAATTACGATTTAACAACAGAAATTACAAATTAACATCCTAATGGGAGACTTTAATTACAGGAATATAGACTGGAAGGAGGAGATATTGTTATGGGAACAAGGAGAGTGAGTTTGTGGAATTTCTGAGGGATAAGTATCTCAAGCAGCACATGATTGCAGCAACTAGAGGCTTTAATGTTTTGGATTTGGTGATAACTTCACAAGATGTAGTTGTTGATGGGGTGTTGATGCTGCAGGCAGTTGGTGAAAGAAATCATGAGGAACTTGTTTGGGAAGTTATGAAACAAGAAAAGGTCACTGCCAAAAACAGATACATGTGGAAGTATAATCCTGCCATGGGCATGTGGATGATGGACTGTGAAAATACCAGTGGCGGTGGTCACCGGTACATGGTGTTGGTGTAGATGAAGAAGGTAGTTGCGGTTGGTGAAGTGGTAGAAATGGAGAGTTATAGAGTAGGTACCCTCCCTCAATGAGTCTTCGGACTCCCTGGAGATGTTATGTTATAATAATAATAATAATAATAAAGGTGATTACTGGAAACTCTTTAGCCAGTACATCGGGCAGATGAGCTGAGCAGAAAGGATGTTGACAATGCATGGAAACTAATAAAGCGGTATCTTACAAATGAAATGTTTGACTGCATATTGAGGGTTAAGCGAGTAACTAGAGTGGGAATGAAATGGATGAACAGCGAAATCAAGCAAACTGTGCCGGAAAAGATGATGTTATGCAGGAAGTACAAGGGAGTTGGTGGCGATCAGATCCACGAAGGGTATAACGTGCGGGCTACAAAGGTGACAAGCATGGTGAGGAAAGAAAAGGTGCAATATGAGAGGAGATTGGCTGGTCAGGCCAAGGTTAACTCAAGGGAATTTTTCTGTTACATGGCAAGTAAGAGGAAGAATAATTATGGCAGACAAACACTGGTGGACAGTCATGGCAGCAGACTAACAGCTGCAAAGGATATAGTGGAATTATTGAATGAGCACTTTATCAGCGTATATCATACTGGTATAAATAATATGGTACAATATATAGAAGAGAGGCAAGTATTAGGAGAATTGGAAGTGAATGTAACAGAGGTGAATCAGAGGTTGGTTCGATTAGATGTGAGTAAGGCTGTGGGAATGGATGACATGCTTAAGGAATGTGCACCACAAGCTGGTTATACTCTTGTCCTGGTTATTTTATGAAAGTCTTGCAATGGCTAAGGTTCCTAGGCAGTGGAAAGAGGACAAAATAGTACCATTCCACAAGCATGGTTCTAAGACAGAAATCATCAACTATAGGCCAGTCTGTATAACTGCAGTTGTGATCAAGGTGTTGGAAAAAGATTGGTAAGGAATAGAATGCAAAATTGGGTTGATGGTCATGGCATTCTTTGTGAAGGTCGGTGGATTTGTAAAGGGTAGGACCTGTTTCAATAATTTACTTGCATTTTATGATAAGGTGACGTGTGTGTCAAAGAAGGGGAAATCATATAGTGATATTCTTAGACTTTGCAAAAGCGTTTGATAGATTACCACATCATAAGTTGATGTACAAGCTGCAATGGAGTATATTGGTTAGATGGATCAGAGATTGACTATGAACAATACCAGCAGGTTGTGCATGATGGAGTAGTGTCTCAAGAAAGAAAGGTGACTAGTGGCATGCCCCAGGGTTCTGTTCTTGGGCCCCTGCTGTTGAATTTGTTTGTAAACGATATATCATGTGAACTGACTGGGGATTTTCAGTTATTTACTGATGATGCAAAATTGGGAAGAATTATAAGTAGCATTGCTGATGCTGAATCCCATCAGGAAGATTTGAACAGACTTTTTACTTGGACAAAAGAGTGGGGTTGTAATTTTAATATCAATAAGTGCAAGGTGCTGCATTTTGGAGTGCAGAAATATAAGGCCGTGTACTATATCGATGGTGCCATACTGCAGGAAGTGGATGAGATTAGAGATTTGGGAGTGATGTGGTCGATAGTGGGCTGAAGTTTAGAGGGCATATTGGCAGGGTTGCAAAGGTTTGCACATCGAAGTGCTGCTATGAAAAGAAGCACTCTAACATGAAGGGATAAGTGGTTGTGCCACTGTATAAGGCACTGGTCAGACCACACTTGGACTAATGTGCTCAGATCTGGTCACCTGGTTTTCAATGTGATGCAGAGACATTGAAAACCAGGAGAGGCGAGTGACTAAGACAATATCGGGACTTTGGAATGTTGGCTATGGCGAGAGGTTGAAGAGATGTGAATTACGGAGTTTGGTGGACAGGAGGAAGAGAGGTGATATGATAGAGACGTTTAGGTTAGTGAGAGAATTTTATCAGATTAATCCAGAGGGGATTATAAAAAGAGTAGAAGGTGAGAGGGGAAGAACCAGAGGTCATTCCTGGAAATTATGTAAAAGTGTAGTGAAGAAGGGTGTCAGGAGTAGATTTTTTACAAGGAGAATTGTCAGTGAATGGAATGCATTACCAGAATGTGTTGTTAATGCAAGAAGTGTTAAGGACTTTCTATATGATAAATATGTTGTCATTTGAATGAACCTCCCATGATGAGTCTGTCGACTCCACAGAGGGTATAATAATAATAATTATGGAATAGATAATAAAACAGTATGCCTAATTAAAACTTTTTACCATTCCTCAGAAATGTTAATAGAAATCAATGGCAAGTATAACAAGTCTTTCCAAATATAAAGAGGTGTGCATCAAGACTGCATATTTTCACTGATGCTTTGTAACCTATATTTGGAATATATAATAAACTTAGCCTTGGAAAGCAGTGGCATTAAAATTACAGTCGGTGGTAAAAAGAAGAAAAAAAAATCAGTAACGTTAGATTCGATAAAAGCAGAGAATAAACATTCAGTTATAAGAATTAACAGACAGAGTTTCTAAGCCACTTAGTGATTAGGGATTAAAGATTAGCATTCACAACTCAAGAACAATGTCTTTGAGTAAAAATTCTATGAAAATTTCATTTAATGATGAAAAATTGGAAGAAAGATTCACCCTAATTGAGAAGTGCTCAACCTAGAGATGCCTGGTATAAACAGGATATTAAAGCATGCATTACTAAATTTAAAATATATGGACAAGTATAGGTGGTGCCTGTGAATAAGTTACTTTAAACTTGTGCTCCCACGTTTTAAAGTAATTGCAAGTGTTTTCTGTGCAAAATAAGCAGTAAATGGAAAACTAACAGAGGGTACTAAGGGGCTGATTACTTCAGCACAACTCATAAGTACTCGTAATCCATTAAATCAGCTATTTTTTACAAATAAAAAACAGCCAAGTGAAAGTACTATGTCTATTGTGCGAAGTAAAGAGGTGGGAAAACAAAGGCCAACAACAGAAGATTACCTCGAGTCCCATCAGCATTGCATCGCCAATCGCCAACAAACCAAATGACATTATGAAGTGCCGCAGCTGTGAAACCGAAGTTAAGGAAAAAAGGTACATTGTGCGATTTCTGTTGCAACTGGCTACATACTGTAATGATATGATGTCTTTTATTTTTCTTTATTTTCATTTCTGTATCTGATTATTAGTATCTATCTCGTATATAACTTTACTATATATATATCTCTTTATATCGTACTCTTCGTTTAATTATTTTTCCTTTCTCTATCTTGGATATACTCCTACCTTCCGAAACCTATATTCCTTTCACCTGAGAGCAATGGAAATATTTATTTGGATTTTCGACTGCGCCATCCATGCCTCGATATGGTGCAAGAAATATAGCACTTCCAGTAGGTTACTAAATCTTTCACAACGAAATTACTTTATTGTCCCCAAGTTATCAAATTGCTTTGCAGTGTTGGCCCTTTACTCACTTACTATTTATACCAACGCTTCCCGCTTGGGTTCGATTTTATTTAGGATCAATGCATTGCAATTAAAAATAAGATCAGGCAAAAACTTCGCTTAAATGCAACATAGGATTTAATAGTCAACAAATAGTCATATATTTTACACTAGAAGACAAGGGATAATCCTCTGTAATTCTCAAAAAAACGTTCTCAAAAAGGTTAATTTAGTTTATATCCTTAACTACGTTGTTCTATTCCTTAAGTGTTTTAATAATGCATAACCAATGTATAAGCCTGTCTACGAGAATCAACATCATCCATGGAGATACAATCGCACGGAAGGCCCGCCAATATGGTAAATTGAAATTGAAGCTGTCTAGACAATTAAATCGTCTAGCGTTCCTGAAACGCTGCCGAAATAATAAAGTAATCCCGAACTGTGTAAAATTTAAGCACCGGTTTGTGTCACAAAAAGCTCTCCGAATATATAACCGCACTAGCTACGCATTGCTACGGGAACAAATCACCGCCACGCGGTCGCTCTTAGCAGACATTAACGAAGCTATTCGTGCCGTCCAAGATGAGCTTTTGCACACTTTGAACCATAAACTTTGGTCGATTTTACATGACGTCTCATGTACCGCCTGCGAAAAAGATTTTAAAAAAATACGAGGCCGACAGATGAAAAAGTTTGAAAAATTAAAAAAGAACTCTACCGTCTTTCCAAAACCTGCTACCAACACGGTAATCAACCTTACATCAGTCACCCCGAAGCCTGAAGCACTCAACGTGCTGTCACATGTACACAACCTCGCCATTGCTCCCAATAAAATACCTAGTGAGGATATTATAATCCAGATCAAGTGTGGAATCCGCCACCTTCCACATCAAGTCGCCAACAGTGTAAGACTGGATGTAGCCTGTGTCCTTTCCAAAGCAAGACCGCCAAAAACCAACATATCAAACAATTAATATAAAGCTCTACAGGAAATGAAGAATAATAAAGAATTAGTTATCACCAAAACGGATAAGAGAAATGCAACTGTAGCACTTAACCAAAAGGACTACACAGGTAAGCTGAATGATTTTCTATTAGATCGGGCCACTTACTTCCCAATCAATTACAATCCCACCAACTCTCAAATTAGAAAACTTCACAGGCTCCTTAAGAGAGTCACTTCTTGGCCTGTAGAAGTTACCAACAGATGAAAGCCGTTTAACTCTATACCCCCCCCCCTGTATTTACGGACTCCCAAAAATACACAAAGAAAATGTGCCATTACGTTCCATAGTGGATGGTATTGATTCCCCCACATACAAATTAGCTAAACATTTGGCCAAAGAGCTCACACACTATACTGGCAACACACCGTCACACATAAAAAACTCAGCCCATTTCAAAGCCAGCATAGAAAACCTTACACTCCAACATACTGACATAATGGTCAGCTTTGATGTGTCCTCTTTATTTACAAATGTCCCACTCAAGGAAACTTTAGAGCTAATCCAAGCTAAATTTTCTCCTGATATCTCAGCCCTTATTTCAGTTCACAATGAACTCAGGCTATTTCGTTTGGCAGGGAAAATTCTACAAACAAATAGAGGGGACAGCCATAGGTTCACCACTCTCCCCACCCTTGGCCAATTTCTTTAAGGAGACCTTTGAAGAAAAAGCCTTAGCCTCTGCCCCACAAAAACCAACCATATGGCTTCGCTACATTGATGATGTGTTTGCTATTTGGCCACATGGCTATGAAACACTTCTCTCCTTCCTAACACACTTAAACAACCAACACCCCAGAATCAAATTCACTCTGGAAAAAGAGGAAAACAACAGCCTCCCTTTCCTAGACACATTAGTCACCCTCCAGCCTAATGGATCCTTGGTTTTCTCAGTTTACAGAAAACCCACCCATACAGGCAGATACATTCACCAACAATCCCCCCCCCCACAACAATATGGAGTAGTGAAAACACTATACAACAGGGCTAAACTAATCTGTTCAAACGACTTGGCCCTAAACACTGAACTAAATCACATCCTCAACACTTTCTCAGCCAATGGCTACCCCCCAAAAAAATCCAAAAAATATTAGAACCTATAAACCACAGATACCTTCCCCCCCCACACACACACAACAAGGATTACTCTAAATCCATCACCATTCTCTACATCCGAGGCACGTCGGAAAAGATTACCAAAATCTTAAAAAAACATGACCTGACCTCCTGTTACAAACCTTACAGAAAATTGGCATCCCTTATCCGCTCCACTAAAGACCGACCACTTCCCCTAGACCTACCTGGTGTTTACCAGGTCCCTTGCAGTTGTAAACTGTCTTACTTTGGCCAAACAGGCAGGACAGCGAATATCATAATTTCGAAACACAAGAACTACATCCGTTTTCACAAATACAGTCAATCTGGGCTTGCGGACCATGCTCTGGATACACGCCACAGAATATGGTGGAAGAAAGATACACCGCAGCAAATACAAATTTGAAAGACTCTTTATGTAATCAGCCTCAGCCCTAAGAAATTCTCCAAACCTCAACAAATTTGGTTGTATGCGACTGCCCCAAATTTGGGAGGCCTACATCTGCAGACCTTCAGCCCAGCGGCCAAAAACACCTACTTAGCCCACTAGAGGGCACCATCAGGACTGTTAGGAGAACAATAGCTTCATCTCTTCATTCCCAGTTTCTGTGTTGTAGTGCCTACGTGCACGTAACGTTTTTGTAAGTTACTTTAGAAAATGGCAACGTGACGTTGCCGAAATATCGGAAAATATTTATTAAAGTTTAATTTAATTTATATCCTTAACTACGTTGTTCTATTCCTTAAGTGTTTTAATAATGCATAACCAACGTATAAGCCTGTCTACGAGAATCAACATCATCCACGGAGATATAATCGCACGGAAGGCCCGCCAATACAGTAAATTGAAATTAAAGCTGTCTAGACAATTAAATCGTCTAGCGTTCCTGAAACGCTGCCGGGATAATAAAGTAATCCCGAACTGTGTAAAATTTAAGCACCGGTTTGTGTCACAAAAAGCTCTTCGAACATATAACCGCGTTACCTACGCGTTGCTATGCGAACAAATCACCGCCACGCAGTTGCTCTTAGCGAACATTAACGAAGCTATTCGTGCCGTCGAAGATGAGCTTTCGTGCACTTTGAACCACGAACTTTGGTCGATTTTACATGATGTCTCATGTACCGCTGGCGAAAAAGAATTTAAAAAAATACGAGCCCGACAGATGAAAAAGTTTGAAAAATTAAAAAAGAACTCTACCGTCTTTCCAAAACCTGCTACCAACACGGTAATCAACCTTTCTTCAGTCACCCTGAAGCCTGAAGCACTCAACGCGCTGTCACGTGGACACAACTTCGCCTTTGCTCCCAATAAAATACCTAGTGAGGATATTATAATCCAGATCAAGTGTGGAATCCGCCACCTTCCACATCAAGTCGCCAACAGTGTAAGACTGGATGTAGCCTGTGTCCTTTCCAAAGCAAGACCACCAAAAACCAACATATCAAACAAGGAATATAAAGCTCTACAGGAAATGAAGAATAATAAAGAATTAGTTATCACCAAAGCGGATAAGGGAAATGCAACTGTAGTACTTAACCAAAAGGACTACACAGGTAAGCTGAATGCTCTTCTATTAGATCGGGCCACTTACCTCCCTATCAATCACAATCCCACCAACTCTCAAATTAGAAAACTCCACAGGCTCCTTAAGAGAGTCACTTCTTGGCCTGTAGAAGTTACCAACAGATGAAAGCCGTTTAACTCTATACCCCCCCCCCCCCGTATTTACGGACTCCCAAAAATACACAAAGAAAAGTTGCCATTACGTTCCATAGTGGATGGCATTGATTCCCCCACATACAAATTAGCTAAACATTTGGCCAAAGAGCTCACACACTATACTGGCAACACACCATCACACATAAAAAACTCAGCCCATTTCAAAGCCAGCATAGAAAACCTTACACTCCAACATACTGACATAATGGTCAGCTTTGATGTGTCCTCTTTATTTACAAATGTTCCACTCAAGGAAACTTTAGAGCTAATCCAAGCTAAATTTTCTCCCGATATCTCAGCCGTATTTCAGTTCACAATGAACTCAGGCTATTTCGTTTGGCAGGGAAACTTCTACAAACAAATAGAGGGGACAGCCATGGGTTCACCACTCTCCCCACCCTTGGCCAATTTCTTTATGGAGACCTTTGAAGAAAAAGCCTTAGCCTCTGTCCCACAAAAACCAACCATATGGCTTCGCTACGTTGATGATGTGTTCGCTATTTGGCCACATGGCTCTGAAACACTTCTCTCCTTCCTAACACACTTAAACAACCAACACCCCAAAATCAAATTCACTCTGAAAAAGAGGAAAACAACAGCCTCCCTTTCCTAGACACACTAGTCACCCGCCAGCCTAATGGATCCTTGGTTTTCTCAGTTTACAGAAAACCCACCCATACAGGCAGATACATTCACCAACAATCCCCCCCCCCCCCCCCCTCACAACAATATGGAGTAGTGAAAACACTATACAACAGGGCTAAACTAATCTGTTGAAACGATTTGGCCCTAAACACTGAACTAAATCACATCCTCAACACTTTCTCAGCCAATGGCTACCCCCCCAAAAAAAATCCAAAAAATATTAGAACCTACAAACCACAGATCCCCCCCCCCCCAACAAGGATTACTCTAAATCCATCACTATTCCCTACATCCGAGGCACCTCGGAAAAGATTACCAAAATCTTAAAAAAATATGACCTGACCTCCTGTTACAAACCTTACAGAAAATTGGCATCCCTTATCCGCTCCACTAAAGACCAACCACTTCCCCTAGACCTACCTGGTGTTTACCAGGTCCCTTGCAGTTGTAAACTGTCTTACTTTGGCCAAACAGGCAGGACAGCGAATATCAGAATTTCGGAACACAAGGACTACATCTGTTTTCACAAATACAGTCAATCTGGGCTTGCGGACCATGCTCTGGATACACGCCACAGAATACGGTGGAAGAACGCTACAGTGATACACCGTAGCAAATACAAATTTGAAAGACTCTTTATGGAATCAGCCTCAGCCCTAAGAAATTCTCCAAACCTCAACAAATTTGGTTGTATGCGACTGCCCCAAATTTGGGAGGCCTACATCTGCAGACCTTCAGCCCAACAGCCAAGAACACCTACTTAGCCCGCTAGAGGGCACCATCAGGACTGTTAGGAGAACAATAACTTCATCTCTTCATTCCCAATTTCTGTGTTGTAGTGCCTACGTGCACGTAACTTTTTTGTAAGTTTCTTTAGAAAATGGCAACGTGACGTTGCCGAAATATCGGAAAATATTTATTAAAGTTTAATTTAATTTATATCCTTAACTACGTTGTTCTATTCCTTAAGTGTTTTAATAATGCATAACCAACGTATAAGCCTGTCTACGAGTATAAGAGTGAATGCAGTCATTAACTCTTTGGAACATTTCCTCAGAACATGCAATGATATACCATCAAGTCATACCACCTTGTTAATGAGTATACTCAGTTCCCCATATATTTTCAGCTCACTTGCCATCAGTGCCTCCTCTTCTCTTCCAAACATACATCAAGTTCTGCATGATGTCACATTCATGAGGATAAAATATCTGTATAAATTGTTCATTTAATATTTCAACTATATATATCCTCTGCAACATTTAACATTCTGCCATTCAGTCTTTATCCAGCATTATCTTTCTATAATTGTTGTTTTTTCTTCTTCTATCCATGTTTCAAAAAAAAAGTCTTGTTTTTTTAAGTTAAGTGCTGCTTATACAACACAAAATTTTGTTATCCTTACTAAGCAAGTCACCTTCCTTGCCTGCTCTTTACTGTTGATATTATGCTGCCTCCATAATGCCACCTTCTTCCAGATTCCTTGGCTCACCTCTCCATTCATTCCATCCACACATATCTTATTTGCCCTTCTGATCCTTGGAATTCATTCAAACATTGCTGCTGCTAGATAGTTTCTGAGTAGAGAGCCCAAGCAGCACTGATCTTGGCAGCCAATTATTTATTCCATGATATAGCTTTAAGCTGTACTATATTGTCATATGCGTGTACTAAAACATTCTGCCATTTTCTATATTGCCAAATGCCTCTGTTTCATATTAAAATTTTTATCCCATGAAACGATTATCATTAAATATAAATTTTTTTAAATCAGAAGTGAATATGCTTTAATATGTTTAATAAGTGATAATATATTAAGTGAATATGAAATATTGAATACATGTATTTAATGAATTAAGTTGCACTGTAATGTGTATTAAGGCTTAAGTGCTGAGAAAAAAAAAAAAAACTGATGATAAAAATTTAATGGAGTGAAAGAGCACTAGGAAATGATTAAAAATAGTATTTAATGCTTCCAGTATTTCATCTCAGTTACAGAAACATCATCAGGAAATACAAAATGAGACTTGACACACACACAAAGGCAGCACAAAACTACCTGAAACAAATGAATGAAAGACTACTATGAAAAACTATGATGAAAGACTGTGAACAAAAGACAAAACAAGAACCAAACCTTAAATATTCAGTGCAAACCCTAAAGAAAACATTGACTGATTCAGTCAGAGAAGTATGTGATGAGGTTGTCTGCAGGGATACAGAAATCAGAACTCCATGGTTGACTCAGAAAATAAACGAGGCAGTTAAGAAAAAGAAGAAAGCATATTGAAAGTTCCTGGAAAGTAATTCAGCTTGTGTCCTTGGAGCATATAGACATAAATGTAAGAAAGTGAATAACTGTGTAAAACTAGCTAAATAAAAGTCATGGGAAGACTGGTAAGAAAACAGAAAATATTAAGGAGGTGGCAAAATATTCTGGAGGCTATGAAAAATGCTTAGAAATAGAGAAAAGAGTACTGTAAGTGAAATCAGAAATAATAAAGGTGACATGAAAACTGAAGATAAAGTTATTCAAGGTTTCTGGAATAAATACTTTGAAAGACTGCTAAATATGACACAAGCAGTATCAGAAAGCATAGTGGTGAAATACTCCCAACAGGAATGCATATCCATATTTGAAATAGAAAAAACCAGAAATGTGAAAAGGCAAACGGAGTAGATGAAACACAATCAGAAATGAAATGCGCAAATATAGAAGTACAAAGGTTTTACAGTGGCTGCATTGCATAATTCAGTGGGTCTGGTCAGAGAGCAGAATCCTGAATGATTGGAACAAGCTCTCATAGTACCCATCTATAAAAAAAGAAATAAAACTGAATGTGAGAATTACAGAGGTCTTTCCCTGCTGAGTGGTAAGATTTGTAGAAGTATACTTGAGAAACAGCTAAGAAAAATTATGAAAGGGTGTAAATGGGAGATTATGCCAAGCAGTACATATTCTCAACGTAAGCTTTAAGGTGAGCAGTTAAAAATGAAGGAGGAACAGGAAGATGGTCTGATGTTATTAATGCATGTGACAAGAGTGCACATTATCTATACTGTTATTCATTATCTATATGGATCACATTATGAAGAACAGTGGTATTGAATTGGATATCAAAATTGATGAGTTAGCCATTTACTTTATGCAGATAATGTCATACTTCTGAATAAATCCAGTACAATTCTGCAAGATTCCCTGACTAAACTGAATAACTGTTGTAATAAAGTTGGTATGAAAATCAGCAATAAAAAGATAATGATAATGAAAACAGGCAGAAACATTGAAAACATCAACTGAATCCTAAATGCAAAAACCTCTAGAACAAGTAAAACATTTCAGTTATTTAGGTACAATTTTTAGTGAAGATAGCAAATGACGTATGGAAATAGACAACAAAATCAGTAAAGCTGATATGGCAGAAAGTCAGATGAATAAATTTATATGGAATAAGGAAGAAATTAGTCAAAACACTGAATTAGCTGTATACAATACAGTGTTCAAACCAATTTTAACTTAAGGATCTCAGAGCTGGGTAGAAATGAGACACATGACTGGAGACAAAGACTAGAGACCACCGACATGAAAGTTCTGAGAAAGATTAGTGGAGTGAACAAATGACATCAATAGCAGTATTGCATTAAAAACGAGAATACTAGGAAAGAACTTGACAATGTCATTCAGGAATGTGTTAGTAGAACAAATCTCAAATTGTCTGGTCACTTAAACAGAATGGGAAAGGAATGATTAGCAAAACAAGTGTTCCCTTTCCATGTTGGCAGGAAAAAGTCCCAGAGGAAGACCAAGATGTAGATAGAGTGATACAGTAAAAAGTGCTTTAGAACACAGAAATAAGATCTGATACGAGTCTTGATAGATAACAGATCAATTTGGAGGGAAAATTATTGATCGGAGTTAGTAATGGTGTAACGTTTTCATGTAGTACTATCATATTATCCTATACATTCCCTGATGTTACATATCAGGAATTTGATGATGATGATGGTTTCTGGCAGACTGACTATGAAGGCAGATTAAGTGAATGCAATTTGCAGTATTTCGAATAGGAGGAGGAGGAGGGGATATGATTGAGGCATATAAGACAGTAAGCAGTAATTACCACATTAACATGGATGAAGTTTTCACAGAATGGGAGAAGAGAAGGGAGAACAAGAGGACACCCGGGAAGCTGTATAAAGAGGGTGTGAGCAGCGCAGTGAAGAGTAATGTTTATTTTTATTTTTCACATGGAGAGTGGTAGGTTTTTGAATGCACTGAGAGTGGTGAGTGCAGAGAAGGGTTAATGAATTTAATATGATCAACTGTGAGTGTGTGCGATGGCAATGGGCAGAGTCAAAAGACTCCAACATCGAGTCTTTTGACTCATGGAGGGTCTAATGATGATGATAATTATTATACATCAATCCCACACATGAAAGGTTGACCTATAGAGATCATTAGATCTATTTCTTATGCCATGAACAATGCTACGTTTGAAGAATGCTCTGGGATGGAAAGAAGTTAGAAAGAGAGACACAGAGAGAGAGAGAGAGAGCAGGAATATATATGTTTTGAAGAACTAGAAGTTGTAGTGGTTGGGAAATAATTCATGGGAAAGGCTGTTCCAGAGAAAAAATGCAGATGGAATGAAAATTGAATACAAATAGCAGGTTTGGTGGGCAAACTGTTACTGTAAGTTAACAAAAATGGGGAAAGATGATTGATGCCAGCTTTGTTGTATAGCACTCACATAAGTATCCATAGAAAGAACACAAAGTACAAAATGACTGTGAGATGACAGTGAACAATTATGTGAAGTGACTTATTTGAAGAGCATCAAGAATTTTTTAGAGCGGTATTTGGTGGACTACTCAAATGTGAGGGTACAAGATAACAATGTTAGGAGGGTTTGGGATTTATACAGAATTAATGGGTGAACAAATGAAAAGTAACATGTTGAATAAAAAAAGATGAAGTTTTTTTAGTGGCTGATGATGCTAAAAATTTGAATGTTTGTAACAGGAAAGGCTAGGAGTAAGAGTCTGTCTAAACTGCATAGTCAAAACTGCATCTTGGAAGCATTAGATTATCATCACTGCACTGGTTAGATTGTGACATTAAAACAGTGTAAGGCTTGATGTCATGATTGAAAAGGAATGAAAAAAATTTAAATGGTATATAATGAGGTTGCAAAAGACTGTTTGGATCCTAAGAAGGAGAAAACCAACAAAAACTAACTATCACACAAGACCTGGGAATTCACAGAAGAAAGGCATAAAGTTAAAATGATTTTGAAAATTCTAAATCTCAGAGAACTAAATAAATTCATTTGAGCAGTTAGAGAGAGAGAGAAACAGAAAAGTCAGAAGATGAGAGAAAGATAAAAGGAATTGTGTGGACAGTTTAGTAGAAGAAGAACAAATGGCTGCAACATTAGCACACATTAAAAGACTATATCAGAATAGATTCTGATATAGTCAGAAAAGACTATATGACAAAAAAATATGCTCTGAAGAAAATAAGCAAGCAAATGCTATATAGGATAAAGATGGATTGCTGCTAACTGAAAAGGATAAGACTTGTAGAAGATGGAAAGAACACTATGATGAGATTTTAAATGTAAAAAACAATATAACAGTTCGATAATGGAAGAGCCTTCTATAAGCACAGGTTTCAATTTTACATTGGAACCAATATCCAAAAATGGAATAATAAACATAATAGAGAAGATGAAAAGTAGAAAGGCTTGGAGAAATTACAATACAGCAATAGAAAAGCTTACAACAACTGATAAAAAATTACAACTGATCTTTAAGAATGTGCTAGAGAATGAAAAGATACCTAATCAGTGGAAAAAACAATAATAATTATAATCCCAAAGAAAGGAGTTCTCACCAGATGTGAAAATTAAGGGGAATTAAGTTCACTCTCAGTACCTGCAACAATTTTCTGTAAAATATTGATAAATAGGATTAAAACTGAAATAGAAAAGATATTAAGGCATAAACAAACTAGTTTAGAACAAGTGTGGGCAGTATATTTTTATGTTGAGCCCATACATGAGAGGTTGGTTCATAAACCTATAATGCATTAGTGCCGTATATGGATAGTGGGTTGAGAAAGAAGAAACTTGTTTACATTTGATTTAAAAGATTGTATATTGTATTCCTTGAAAACCACAACAGGGGAAAGACTGTTCCACAATACAGCAATTGCAGGTATGAAGAAGGAAAAGGAACTTGTTCTGTTGGTTTTTGAGCAGCAGCTGGTTGTGCTTCAGCAAGCTTAGTACAAAGTGGGGGAATTATTGATGCTATATCAGATGAACATTCCCCATGGAAATATTTGCAATATACATGTAGTGCAGAAACCAATCATCTGTGTGAAAGTGGGGTAAGTGAGTTGGTAAGAAATGGGTCATTAATAAGCTTAATTGCTCTCCTCTGTATTGAGTCAAGCATTTTGAGGGAGCTTTAGGGGTTCCATCCCATATGTGAGAGAAGTATTCAATAGCTGGGCAGATTTGCGATTTGTATAAAGTTAACAGCTGTTCACGAGTAAAGTAACGTCTTGAGCAAAAGAGAAATCCTAGTTTTTTAGAAGCTGAAGAAGCAATAGTTATGATGTTTGTGAATCTGTTGCCTCTTACTGCATGTCCCACTTCCTTTTTGCCTCTTCCTCATCAATACAAAGGACCACACCTAAAGAAATATGATTTTACTATGGATCACAAAAAATAGTTCAAAAAATTCATAAAAAACATAAAAACTCCAACTAAACAACCCACCAACATTAATTGTTACCAAAAAAAAACTTTCCACATAAACTTCAACAACAACAACAGTGGCTAAAAGAGCAATATAAACAATATGCACCACCATCTAGGCACAGAAAATATCTCTTCCTGCATAGGAAACCAGGGCTGGGGGCATAGAAATCCAAGAGGAGAAAGATTAATACAGTTCTGTGAAGAAAACAATCTGGTAATAGCAAATACTTTATTTAGCCATCCTCCTATAAGACTTTACACATGGAAAAGTCCTGGAGACAGCTGTAGGAACCAGATTGACTATATAATGATTAAAAAAAGATTCCGAATAACATCTTACAAGCCAAAATATACCCAGGGGCTGATATTTGATCAGACCACAATCCTGTGGTCATTAAAGCAAACAAAATTAAAGAAAACAACGAAACCTCTGAACATAGAAAAATACAATCTTGGCTCCCTTAAAAATCAAGAAATACAAGCTAAATTTTTAAAGGAACTGGCACAATCCACTGCTATTAATGTTCCTGATCCCACCAAGTACCATTACCATACAGATGAGATTGAGGATACTTGGCAGAAATTTAAAGAGAGCATAAAAAAGGCAGTAAAACAAACAATTCCCAAATTTTAGAAGAAAATGAGTAAACCATGGATGAATGACAAGATACTGAAAATGATGGAGGAAAGAAAGAAACACAAAAATCGTCCTGAATACAAGAACTTAAATAAGGAGATCAGGAAAGAATGTAGGATTGCAAAAGAACTATAGCTCAACAACAAATGCAAGGAAATTGAACTTCTGGACAAAAAGCACAAAACCAGAGAACTTCATGAAAAAATCAGGGAACTAACAAATCTTGCAAAAGGATAGGCTCTCATTGCATTGAAGATACCAGTGGAAACATCCTAATGGAGAAAGACAAAATAAGGGATATATAGGTAGAGTATTCAAAGGAATTCTACAATCATGATAGAATAGATAAGCCAATGCAAGAAGATTTAGGGGCCTACTATTCTTACCTAGGAAGTAACAAATGCCATTGGGAAACTGAAACCAGGAAAAGCTCCAGGAATGGATGGAATTATGGCAGAATATCTAAAGGCTTTAGAGGGACAAGGCTATAAGACCACTGACTGACATATGTAACAAAATATACGAAGCTGGACACCTGTCAAAAGATTTTAAGCACTCAACATTCCTACCAATACCTAAAAAATTGAAGACAATCAAATGTGAAGAATACAGAACAATCAGTCTGATTAGTCAGACTGATTGTTTTGTATTCTTCACATTTGAAAAAAAAAAAAATTTCCATTTCGATTTTATGTTATATATCATCCTAGAAAGAAATAAACATAAAATCGAAATGGAAATTAATGAAACACAATCTGGTTTAAAGGAAAATAAAGGAATTAGAGAAGGACTCTTTAACATTAGAACTATTATAGAAAGTTATCTGGAGAAGCAGAATTAAGTCTACTTATGTGTTATTGACTACACAAAGGTCTTTGACAATATAACAACATGAACAACTAATCAAATGCATCAGAAATTAAGAAGTAGATAGTAAAGATACCAGATTAGATAATTGATAAATCTACATTGGGAGCAAACTGCCTCAATAAAAATATCAGGAGAAATCTCGGAGGAATTCCCAGTAAAGAAAGGTGTCAGACAAGGCTATGTTCTTACCCCTATATTGTTTAACCTCTATACTGAAAATATCTTCCAGCAATTAGAAGAATTTAAAGGAGTCAGCATAGGAGGCAGGAATATAAACAACTTAAGATATACAGATGAACAGTACTGCTAGCTGAAAATAAAAAAGATCTTCAAAACCTACCAAAAGAGATGCTGAAGCTCAGTGAAAAATATGTACTTAATTTCAACTTCAAAAAAACCAAAACCATGCTGGTAACAAGGGAAAAAGGGAAAATACCCGATATAAATTTTAAGATCAGAGTTAATACTTTAGATCAAGTAGAGAGTTATATATATTTTGGTCAACTAATTACAGAGAATGGAAGTGTGATAAGGAAATATTAAGAAGGATAGAAATTGCTAGATCAACCTTCATTAGCATGAAAAACATTCTGACCTCAAGGGAAATTCACACAAAAAAAAAGAATTTGGCTGTCCGAATGCTACGTATGGTCAACACTGCTATATGGAGCAGAAACCTGAACAATATCAAAATATTGTGAAAATAAACTAAAAGCCTTTGAGATGTGGATTCTCAGAAGAATTCTAAGAGTCCCATGGACTGCCAAAAAAAACTAATTTAGAAATATTAGAGATGACTGGAGAAGATAGGAATCTGTTGAAAACCATTAAGAAAAGAAAAACCACCTATCTTGATCACATACTAAGGCATGAATCCGTACAAAAAACACTACTAGAAGGAATGATACAAGGAAAAGAAGAAGAGGAAGACAAAGAACAGATTGGATGGGAAATATTAAGGACTGGACCTTTTTGTCCTATGAAGAATGCAAAAGAGAAGTAAAAAACAGTACGTGGTGGAAGCTCATAGTAGTCAACCTCCTGGAAGGAGATGACATAAGACCACCACCTACAGTCACCTAAACCAGAATTACTATTCATATTAGAACCCCAACTGGAAACTTCAACAACCATTGTCCACCTCAACTGTCCAAATTACACATTATGCAATTCTTTCCACCACAAGGGGTACTTTTGCATTCATCGTAACTGATGTACCATGCTTGAGATTGCAAAATCTCAAATCCCCACTGTTTGATCTACTAGGTTCAAAATTTCCTTCCAAATTAACCTGTCCTTTTCATATGCTCCCCATACTGCTCTCCAAAATGCATTAACCACTCTGACCTCTTCAACTATTTTCTGTAACGCTCGACTTTCTGCAGCTGAAATACCCAATTGTGAAGTCATCCTTTTTGGGGAATTCAACATCATAGGCCAGCAGCAATGACCGATCACAGATCATATCTCTCTACAAGAATACCAGACAACTCCCTCCAATTTTCCAGCACACTTGACCTCTTCTTAGCAAGCTTCCCTTCCAAGTATACTGTGAATGTCATTTCTCCTCGTGGTAAGTTAGATCACAACCTCATACAGTCTCTTTTTACACAGAGCAACCTTCACCCACCAGTTTGCATTCTTGTGTCCTTCGGAAGCACAAAATGGGATGACCTCTGTGACTTCTATTCTCCTTCCCATGGTATGACTACTGTTTCAATTCTTTTGATCCAAACACTTGCTCAGACTAAACAACAGAAATCAACCTCACAGGAATGAAAGTTTTTGTCTATTATTCTACTCCAAATTCTTAGCTACCTTGCCTTGGTTCTCAAAAAAGTGTGCAAATGCTGAGAAAGAAAAAACCCTGCATACCACGAATGCCTCAAAACCAACACTCCAGCTGTTTTTAGAATCATCACCAAGTCCAAATCAGACTTTGAAAGGGGCCACAGCTGCAAACTTGCCTCTTATCCAAATGGCTGCCACTCCTTCGGATCCAATGCCTAGGCCACTGTGTGCAACTTCTACCCTCCCAGATTTCCACCGCTCTCACATCCAGCTGATACAGATGTTACCTCACATTAAGATAAGACTGACTTACTCTTCTATTCCAAATACTGTATTGATGACTTGTAAACTGAGCAAAGTTGCCTCCACTGCACCAAGAATAACTCTCTCCATGTCATCCATAGTCTTCTGCCCAAAAGAAATCCGAAGAATTCTTAATAACCTGAACACAAACAAGGCATCTGGAGCAGAAAACATCCCACCAATGGTGTTAAAAAATTGTGCCCCAGAACTAACACCTATCCTGTATCATGTCTTCGATCTATCCTATTCAAATAGCACCTATCCGACAACGTGGAAACAGGTCCACATCCAGCATATCAAAAGAAACGTGATAAAAATCAACCCACCGAACTACCATCCAATTGCTGTCATTTCTGTTCTCTCTAAAATTGTGGAGGAAGTCATCAACAACCAACTCCTGAAAGCTCTACAGACATACCAACTAATCAGTGACTAGCAGTATGGATTCTGCCACTAACAATTTACAGCTGATCTTGCTTTCATCACCCACCTATAATCAAGCCATGGAGAAATTTAAAGAAACTCACGTGGTTGCCCTCAACATTTCAAAGACATCTGATTGAGTTAAGGGGATAATAAATCCCTCATTATTTTAAAGTCGGATACAAAACTCGGAGATTGAAATGTAAGAGTTTCATGCCGAAGAACTATCGGCGAGTCCAAGCGTAAGTCAACACCTGGGTAGTACAACACTAGGGCAACTCGGAGCAAGGTGGAGCAAGCTCCATCACTATCCTTAATATTTTCTCATAATGTAAAACGCAGCTCTTACAAGATGTATTACTGTTTTACATTATGAGGAGAGGTCACTACCCAGACCGGTTTCGACCTTTATTGAGGTCTCATCAGTGAGTAGGTAGACCTGGAATACCAAGGTTTAAGTGAACAGAACTTACATATACTTACCTCTTGGCTCTTTATCGTGGCATTTAATTGAGTTTGGCACAGGGACCTACTCACCAAACTGCCATCTTATGGTCTACCTTCCCCTTCTGTAACCAGATCAACTTTCTCACTGGTCACTCACCATATGTCATGGTAGATGGCAGATTTTCACCCAGTATAGGAGTACTCCAGGGTTCTGTTCTTTCATCCCCCCCCTTCTCTTTCTTTTGTATATACACGACCTGCTCTCTCTGTCTTCCAATGTCATCCATAGCTTTGCTGATGACAGTACACTCCCTCCTCCTTTTCATTCAACAAACCTGTTAGTGCTGAAGTATTACAATCTACAAGATATGCCATGACCAGGAATATGAACTGAGATCTCTCTTCTAAACTTCTTCAAGAACAACCTTCTAAACTTCAATAGCACCAAATCTCCAGTTGTGTCTGATCTCTCAAAAGAAAGAGCTCGCATCCCCCCTTCCATACTTTCAGTAATACTGTGATATTCAAATACGATCAGATTTCTCTTCTTGGACTAACTTGCACCTCAGATCTTTCTTGGCACAACCATATTTCAACAATAGCTTCTGCAGCTGCCAAAAAATTTGGTGTACTTTTTCGCACAAGACACTTCATGCCTTCTCAGCTGTTAACTGTGATATAATTGTGATAACTGCTAACTTGCTAACTATAGAAAGCCCAAATCCACCCGGCCATGATATATTTCTCCCATATTTGGGGTGATGCACCAAAATCCTCTCTAAGATTCCTCGATTCTATCCAGAAGATGGCAATCCGGATAATTAATAATTCCTCTCTCATGGACCCACTTCAATCTCTCTCTCTCTCTCACATAAACATTCAGCCTTGTGTCTCTTCTACAGATACTTTCATGGACAGCGCTCTGCTCAATAGCCACTATTATTCTTCCAGTCTCCTCCAAAATCATTAAAAGAAGACCCACTGCTAATAAACACCCTTTTACAGTCCATTATAATACTCACCGAAACCAAATTCACTGCCTCCTCTTTACTTCCATCTACTTCTGGCCTCTGGAACAGTTTCCCCCATTCTGCCTTCCCCAAAGATTACAACCATCAGCTGTTCAAGAGAAATGTGAACAGACTCCTCCTTCCTTCTATTCTTCTTGCCAACACATGGCACTAGTGTGCTATGGTCTTGTGGCCTTTCATGCATGGACCAGATATAAAAAAAAAGGTGGAAGTGCTATGAATCACATTTTTACTTTAAAGGACAACAATGAAAAAAAGCACACATAGAACCTAGAAGCTATTTATACCTAAATTAGACATATTTTGATAAAAGCATTATCGTTAATTATTAGAAGTTAAGGAATTCCTGAAAAATATGTGACAATAATCAAATAAATGTATAAAGGAAGTATTATGGCAAACAACATCTGAATGGTTTAAGATAATGTAAGGGACAGTTATATAATGTCTGGTTTGCTGTTTATAAATAGTCACTAATTGGATTATTAGAAAAGTTAGAAGCGTAAGAATAGGAATTAAATGGAATTCTATGCTAGAGTTAGATCTAGGTTATGCAGATGACATAGTTTTGAAATAATCAAAATACAATGATATAAAAGCAAAATTAGAAGTATGTATAAAACAGCTGAAATGACTGGTCTTATAATAAATATCATTATACAGGTATCTCCATGGAATCAGAAGAATCATCATGAGAGATCCGTTATTCACACACCAGCTGTCATTTACACAATACCTAGCATATATTTCCTTAAACTCATTCACTGATGAAGCACCCAAAACACCACTGGTAACCCATTCCACACATACACCAAACTCAAAGCAAAAAATCTAATCCTAACTTCCTTGGCTAATCACACTCTTAGACAACTTCCACTGGTGACTCCTTGTTCTCTCCCTTCTTGCCACGTACTGAAAAAAGGTCTTCAGGGTCAATCCTATAAAACCTCTTTAATAACTTACATGCTTCTATTATGTCTCCTCTTTTTTGCCTATCAGCTAATTTTTGAAGCCTACATATTATCAATCTATTCTCATTTATTGCATTCCACAAACTTGCCACAATCTTTATCACTTGCCTATGGATCCTCTCCACAATGTCTTCATCCCCATGGAATCCAGGAGTCCATATGTGGCTTTATATATGAGAAATAACTTCTCTATCAATTTTAGTGAGTTCTTCATCAGCCATGTAATCTGATGTGCAGTTATGTTTACATTCACCATATGCCCTCTAAACTTCAATTTCCTGTCCACAATCACACTCAAGTCGATGGCCTCATCAGTTTTCACAGCTGAGGTCCATCAATATAGTGCACAGCTTTTGATCTCTTCTCAAAGTGCATCGGCTTACACTTGGTTACATTAAACTGGCAGCCATTTATATTTGCCTGTACTGCTAGTCAGTTTAAGTCTTTCTGCAGGATCTCTGTATATCCTTCATTTACTCTATTGATATACAAATTAAACAATGAAGAACCAAGTACTGAGCCCTCTGGTACACCAGCCTTCTCCTGGACTCAACTCCATAAACCACTCTTTTATATCTGTTCATCACCCACCCCCTAATCCAAATCACCAGATTCATATTCATCTCCATTTGCTCCAATTTATGCAATAGAGATCTATGTGGAATCTTGTCAAATGCTTTTGCAAAACTTAGAAAAGGAAGACCTATTCTTCACAAAGCTATGTTGTCCTTTATAGAGTATCATACTCATATCCATCCAGTCCTGAATTCTGTCTTTCACCAATTTCTCCAATACCTTAACCACCACACCTGAGATGCTGACTGATCTACAATTTGCCACTTCTGTCTTGGATTCTCCTTTATATAATGGGGTTATTTTGGCCTCTTTCCACTCCATGGCACCTTCCCAGTACTAAGGCTTAAATTAAACCAGTTGGTCAGAGGAGCTGATAATTTCCTTGCACATCTCGTAACATACGGGGATGATATAACATCTAGTCCTATGGCTGTTCGTATTGAGGTTCTGCAATATTTTAAGTACCTCTATTTCTTCAATATGCACTTAACAAAAGTGTTTAAGTTGAACAGTAAAAGCCACAATGAAATTAAAATTAATCAATGTGCAGTAGAAGAAGTTAAAAATTTTACATACTTTGAGCAAATGTAGATACTGCAGGTGAAACCAACAGGAATATAATGCAAACATTGATGAAAGCTAATATTGCTTTCAAATTAAAGAAAATATGAAAATCATTCAAATATCATAATAACACCGAAATAAAGATCTTCAGGAGCAATGTTAAGACTTTATTATTAAATGAATCAGAGACATGGAAAGTGACCAAGAAAAGGAAGTTAAATCAAATATGTTTAAAACATATGTTTGCGTAAATATGAGATGCCAACAGAGAAAGCAAATGCATGCTTACTGGGACTCCTTCACAGCACAAAACATGAGCTTGAGCAACTGGAGAAATGATTGGTGCATGATACAGAAAGACAGAGAATGAAAGAAAAAGTGAAAGCATAAAATGTGAGAAACTGAGAGAAAAGAGATAGTATTGTATGCCAATTTGAAGATAAGAGGTATACTTAATGAGAAAGTGATGAAAACATATTTTCCAGGTGCAACGATAAAGGATGTTAGCGAAGCTTTAAGTCTGCAGAAGAAAGAAATGAACAAATGAATTCTTTTTGACAGGCACAAATGATTTGAATGGTGAGAAATATGCAATGAGAGAAGTATGAAAGAGTTGTTAGAAGCAAAAATGAAGAATAAGAAAATAAAGATTATGAGTCTGCTGCTTCGGTATGAAAGGACTGAATAGAGAAGAAGGGCCATGATTGCTAATGAGTCAATAAGAATATTGTGCAGGAGGAATGGTGTGCAGTTCATAGATGTGCAGAGTGAATCTGTTGGACATAAGGACCTGTATATGCCTCATGGACTGTACTTAAATGGTTTGAAATTAGCAGTTTGGAGAAAATGTTGTTCAGCAAGAGTTTGGAAGTGCAAAACCAGGGAAACTAGCGATATTAGAGGAGAAGCGATCAAGCATGTGTCTAGCCAACTCTGGGATAGACGAGTGCAGCAATGATTATGAAGAGCTAGGTGCAGTTTTCCTAGATTTGAAATTGAATGGGCGGGTAATGACATTATGTAAGGGTAACGGTGGGCCCAAGGGCATATTGAAATGCATGTACACGAATGCCCAAGGTATCAGAAATAAAGGAAATGAGTTTTTAGCATTGGTCAGCACAATTTGGCTAAACATTATTGGCATCAGTGAGATCTGGTTGTCAGAGAATGATGTAGTTACAGGAATATATAATGTAATGGAGAGAAATAGAAGATATAGGGCAGGAGGAGGGGTAATTATTAATGATAGGTGAAGAACTTCAACCATTACATATAGAAGTTAAGGAAGATTGTAGATCTGATGGAAATGGTGGCTGTCTGGTGTGAGATAGAGGCCAACAGGACAAAATAACTGTGGGTTACTGCTATAGATCTGATAGATCTATAGCAGTATAATTAGAATAATTATCTAAAAAGCATGTGATGGAAGCAACCAGAGGTTTGAGAGTGCTGGATCTGGTAATAGCATCAGAAGATCTATCTATAACTGCAGTGGCAACTCTACTTCGATTAGGGAAAGTCACCATGCAGTCTCGTCCTGGGAAGTTACTCAACATGTGGAATTCTCAACTAAAAATGGGTTTAGGTGGAACTACAAAGTTAGCAATTATCACAAACTTAGGAAGCAACTTGGAGCTGACAACTCATGGCATAAGAATCTAGATGGAACGAATGTCATTAGTGCATGGGAAGTGGTCAAATATTGTTTAGGCGAGGCAGATCAGACTGTATACCAGGGTCAGGAGGATATATCAAGTAGGGATTAAGTGGATGACTAGCAATATAAAGCAGGAGCTGCAAAAAAAAAAAGAAAAAAAAAGCATCGTGGAAGGAATATAAACAACAAGGTGATCAGCATGTCCATGACCAATGTAAAGCACAAGCAAGAAGAGTAACTGATATGATAGGGAAGAATAAATCTGATTTTGAGAGAAAATTATCTAAGCAGATGAAAGTAAATCCAAAAGAGTTTTTTTTTTTGCTATGTAGCAAATAAGAGAAATAAGGATTATGGAAAGATAACTTTTCTCAATGTTGATGGTAATAAAGTGACAGAACAGAAGAAACAGTTCAGTTACTAAGTGATCACTTTGGAAGAGTATATCATCCTTCTGGTGACTTTGCAGTTACTGAGGTGACAAAGACTGTTGGAGTAGATAAACTGGAGGTACTTAGTATGATGAAAAATATCAATGTGAATACAGCAGCAGGCCTGGATAATATGTCTGCTCATGTGCTATGAGAATGTCCAAGTGAACTCACAATGCCTCTGATAAAGTTGTTTAAGGCTCAGCTCTGGTCAGGTTCCAAGGGAGTGGAAAAAGGATAAGATAGTTCCATTACATAAAGGTGGCTCCAAGACAGAAGTAACAAATTATAGACCAATTAGTATCGCTGAAGTGGTGGTTAAAGTAAAATTCAGGAATGGGTGGATAAGTATTTACCTCAAAGGTATCTCCACCTAGACATGGTCAGGGGACTTGCATGCCCTGACACCCCGGAGAGCTATACCGGCGGTTGCTTAGCAACTGGCAGGGCCATCAAAGCCAGTCAGGTCTCATTAAGGTAGATGCCAGATTAAGTGAGATGCCCTAGAAGTCGACAATATCACCAAAGGGTTGATGTTCAGAATTATTGGTAGAGAAGGCAAGGGGAAACCACTCTATTATCCTCCCATGTCAACAATAGCATTAATATTGGAAGCATTAAAATTAATTTTTAATCCTTTCCTAGTGCTGTCAAAATTCATTAAACCCCCAACATGATCTCCAGGGTTTCATTTACAACAGTGTTTCTCAAAATGTGGTACGCATACCCCCAGGGGTATGTGAAAGGTCTTCAGAGGGTATGTGGCAATTTTCGGATAGGCATCATTAACACATGGAATCATTATATTTCTCAACAAATATGCAATTAGAAACAACTGGGATAAAAACGGCACTCACTAATGAATCACATCTCCCCTCCAACAGAAACTGCTGTATAGATTCAAGCAAAACCATATATTGCAGGTGCAACATAGTTTTTCTTGACACCACACTGTCGTAAATGTGTTAAATCTAAGAAATATATACTGAATGTGTTTCAAATATTATGGAATTCGGTTGAAGGGAATTAGCATTTCGACTCAACTTAAAATGCTAATTTTTTTTTGGTTCGCGTGATCTTTTGTTAATACCGCACCAATCGCATGCACTTCTTCATAGCTGCTCTATGTATATCTCAAGTCTTGTAAATTACTGGCAATTTTTGCTTGAAATAATGGGAAAGAACATGAAGCTATTTGGGTAGATGACTTTGACGATGCACACAAGGAAACTGTTCTCGATGCCAAAAGTAGCGGTAGCGAGTAGGAGCTTCTTGGTAAATCACACCATTTTCAGTTTTTTTCTGAAAACTTTAGTTTCCGAAAATCCCCGCATATATCTCGCACCCTGATTTTTTAGCTTTAATTTCGGGAAAAAATTCTTTCAAATTCTTAAGTATGGATCATTGGTTAAAGACTGGATTTATAAAATGCAAAAAAGAAAGCAATATAGCAAATACAAGTAGCTGTAAGCAACAAGAAAATGTTGATATTGCATCTGGATCAAATGAAACTGATAAGGGTGTGTCTTTGACATCTCTAGAGAACCAAATAGGAAGAAGATGAAAAATCTTTGTAAGTATGATATGAATTACTTGAAATGTGGATTTTCATGGACGGGAAATAAAGAGGAACCTATTCCAAATTTTGTTCAATTAAAAATAAATCATATTTTTTGTTTACATGAACATATAAATTCAAATAAAATAGACATTTACAATGAAATATACTTGATTATTTATTTATTTATTATTTGATAAGGGGGTACTTGGTAATAATGAAAATTTAAGAAGGGGTACACAGATATCTGAAGTTTGAAAACACTGATTTACAACATATTCAAGGAAGCAGTTAAATAACACTGGTGATAAGTTGGAAAAGGGGTGCTACGATTCCCTTTCATTTCAACTATCATTTCAGAAGATAGGTACAGAGATTCAGTCAGTCATACTAGTTTGTTTTCTATTCCGTAATGTTGCAAAATTTTTCAAAGGACATCATGCTATTCTATGTATTTTTCTTCAATGATATGGAGCATAAATATATGGTCAATTGTACTCTTGTTCTTTGGAAGTTTATTTTGCACTTGGCTAGACTATAATAAATTTAGTTTAATCCTTTATCCAAGTGTAAGCAAACAAAGTTTGCACCTGAAAATATTTTCAGGACTGAGGTAAGGTGGCGCAACACCAGGCAACTCCGAGCAAAGGTGGACCAAGCTCTCATAACTCGTCTTAGTATATCCCATAATGCAAAGCACATCTGCTTACACTTGGATCAAGGATTAAACTAAATTTATTATAGTCTAACCAAGTGCAAAATAAACTTCCAACATCTTTCTCTAAACCCAGATTACAGTAAACCCTTGCCGAGTGCAGATTTGCAGAAAGCAATTTTGCACATACACGTTATCTTAATTGTTTCCATTTAATTTGTCCAACGCTAGAATTTCATTCATACGCGGTACGCTGCAGAGCGTTGGCCGGCAACCCTGCTTGGCGCTCTCCTCTAGCTGAGAGACCCAGGACGAGTTGCGATCATTTCACTTATGTTAGTAGAGCTGTAATCACGCATTTATCAGTGTTTATCCTTTTCTCCTTTTGCATTTGTATTTCTTTTAATTTCAAAAATTCAATATGACATCTAAGAGGAAGAATGAAGATGATAAAGCAGCAAAAAGATGCAAAGTTTTGACATTTTCTCAGAAAATTGAAATTTTGGATAAGTTGAAAAATGGTACACGTGTTTCATCGCTTGCAAGAGAACTAGCTATAAACGAATCAAGAATAAGAACAATATGGGAGAATGAAGAAAAGATTCAGTCTAGTGTCAAAGCTTCAGGCGATATTTCGGCAAAGGTTGCTCAAGTTTCAAGAAGAATTCCGCAATTGGAAAAGATGGAAAAAATATTAATAGCTTGGATTGACAATCAAGTAAACAAAAAAGGCTCAGTTGTGGATGGTGTTGCTATATGAAACAAAGCTTTAGATTTGTTTTCTTTCATTTATATAAAGATGGCCAATCATCAGAGAAAATTGACTTTCAAACAAGCAAAGGTTGGCTTGAAAACTTTATGCGTCGTTTTAATTTGCACAAAGTAAAGCTTCAGGGAGAAGCTGGCTCTGCAGATAAAGAAGCAGCAGAAAAATTCAAACCCCAATTTTTGAAATTCATTGAAGAGAGGGGTTACATTCCGCAACAAGTTTTCAATGCAGATAAGATGGGCCTATTTTATAAGCGAATGGGACAACGAACTTACATCACATAGACACAAAAGGTTGCTCCAGGTTTTAAAGCTTTTAAGGGTAGACTCACTTTGCTTTTTTGTCGAAATGCATCAGGCGACTTCAAGTGCAAGCCTCTGCTCATAAGTTCTCCTAATTCTCGATAATGCTCCAGGACACGATGCTGAAGTCCTCACAACATTGCATCCAAATGTAGAGGTTTTATTCCTCCCACCTAACACTACTTCCTTAATCCAACCAATGGATCAAGGGATCATAAAAACATTCAAAGCCTATTATGTCAGGCATGTTTACACCTCTGCAAATAAACCACTAGACGAAGGAAAGCACGACATGGTAATCGCATTTTGGAAGCGATTCGACATAAGCCGCTGTATAGAAATGATTAAACTCGCATGGGAACAAGTGAATTCATCAACATAATGCTTGCTGGCACCAGCTCTGGCCAGAAGTTGTCAACAATTTTAAAGGATTTCCATCGATTGAAAATGAAGCCAAAGAAATCGTACAAATTGCAAAAGCAATGGTGGTGAAGGATTTTCAGATATGGAAGAAGGAGAAGTCAAAGAATTAATCGAGAATGACGATCGAGAAATGATGAATGAAGAATTGGATGATCTTGTAACACCAACAGACAGTGAAAGCAGCGATAGTGAAGAAGAAGATAAAGAGCCTTTAACTTACAAGAAGTTAAACGAATTGTTAAAAAAAGGCACAGGAACTGTCTGATTTTGCAATGGAGATTGACCAAAATGAAGAAAGAAGAGGACACTTTATGAAAGGCATTGAAAAACTCTGCGCTCCTTACCGCAAAACTTTTAAAGATTTGCGTCAGTCATTATCCCAAGAAAAAATCACTAGCTTTTTAAAAAAAAATTGTATCATGTACCTACTTATTAAGTAGTAATAAAAATCCTTTCAATTAACATTTGTTTCATTTTTCCGTTTTAATTACAACAATATTTAGGTTAGTGTAAATTATACATACATACTTTCTTAATTTGAACTATACCTAACACATTTTTTTCCATAGAAAGTTAACTTTGCGGAAGGCGATTTTACCGTGCGTGCAATGTATTAATAACGAAACCCCCATGTTCGGCAAGGGTTTACTGTAATTCAATAATAACAAGTTGGCAACTTGTATAGGTAAATATGACCTCTCCTATTGCTTCTGCCTTAGTATCTCCACGTTTGGGTCTGCCTTCCACTGACGAGACCTCAATAAAGGTCGAAACCGGTCTGGGTAGTGGCCCTTCCCTTAATGCATAGCAGTATACATCTGCAAGGAGATGTGCTTTGCATTATGGGAGATACTGAGACAAGGAGTGATGAGAGCTTGGTCCACCTTTGCTCAGAGTTGCCTGCTGTTACACCACATTACCTCAGCCCTGAAGATATTTTCAGGTGCAAACTTTGTTTGCTTAGATTTGGATAAATGGTTAAACTAAATTTATTATACTCTTATTCTTTCTTAATCAAGCCTGCAAGTGTAAAAAATTTAATTCCATTTCTGCTTCGATATGCAAGAGTAAGATGTCCAAAAATATTTTGCTTGGGTGGCTGATGAGGCTAACTGCCCTAAAACTGTTGCCCTTTTCTTTTTTTCTGTTTCTTTTCTTCTTTTTGAACAGGAATAAGGAGATAACTGTGCCAGTCTTTTAATCAGATCTCAGTATTCCACACCTGCTGGCAAATTTTATGGAGTGCATTGACAATAAGTTCTCCTCCTTTAAGTAGTTCTGATAGAATATTGTCAATTCCTGCTTTTTTATCCTAATTTTGATCTTAAGATGGCTCCTTCTGATTCTTCTCTAAGTATAGGATAATCACTGTTCTATGTTCTCATTGTGACAATTCCCTCTAAATTTTGCTGATCCAAACTATCATCATGCTTAAATGGTTTATTTGAATAACCATACCATCTTTTCAATATTTTTTCATGATCTGTAATATTTGTTAAATATCCTTAATTATCCAGCTCTTAGGAAGAACACAGTTACATAGTAATCAGCATTCTTTTTGGTAAAATATGGCGACTTGAACCATGTTAGGAATAATTACTTTAATTTCTCAATATTTTGACCTTTGTATTAAGGTCAAATACAAACAAGCCTATAGTTTGATAACTCCATTCTACCACAATTTATGCAATGGCACTAGCTTTGTCTCCTTCCATTCTCTTTAAAAAACCTATCCCACTGGAAGATGTTCATTAATCAGCCAAGTTAATGACAAGGTCAGTTCCAGGGCACATGTGGTGAGATTCCATCTAGTCTCCTGACTAAGAGATATTTAGTCTACTTAGTATTCAAAATATATCCTGTTCACAAAGCCTGCTATACCAGAATGGAAAAACATAATAAAGCTATAAACAGCTCAACTATGTCATCTGCATTGGTCACCTGAAACCCACTCCATCCAGCAAGGTAATATTTTCATTTTAGAGGCTTAATGGAGTGAAACAGCACTGAGCAAAGATTAAAAATAATATTTAATTCTTCCAATATTTTATCTCAGTCACTGAGATATCATCAAGAAGTACACTATGAGACTTGTAATACATATACACAAAGGCAACACAAAACCAAGTGAAACACATGGATGAAAGGCTAGAGTCCTAATTAGGTGGGGCACCCTCTGTGGTCACCTGTTGGTGGCAAAGGATGTCAAATGGGACTTCAAAATATTAGTGTTTCCCATATTTTGAGAAGTTTAATGCAACTGTATTCTTTTAATTAGGCTAATTTTTGAGAGCAAATGCAATTTCAAAAAGTCTTTATCTTCTTAATTTGCTGTGATGGAGCATAGTGGTCTTTTTACAATAGATTCTATGAGCTGTATCAAAGCATCGTCTGGAAGAGCCGATTAACCATAGTCATAACTGCAAATGTCTTTTTAGCAGAAGGCTTGAGAGATTCTGAATCAAGAGATTGTTTTTTGAAATATTCTGTAAACAAATTGGCAAGGGGGACAGAGAGGGGGAGAACCCACAGAAAACCTGTATTTGTGTATAAATGTTGTGCTTCCAAGAGAAATATTCAGAATGGATAACAAAGGAAAAGAGAACAGTGATATTAGGAGGAAAATTTCTTTTTTTATAAGTGATAAGGTGTCATTTAAGGGAATACTGACAAACAGTAATGTGATATCAAAACTAACCAAAATATCTGTATCAGATAACGTTAAATTCTCAACGGAAGTTTCAAAATGGATATATTTTTATATAAGAAGAAATGGTTGACCAGTGAGAGGGTATAACAATGTTGGCTAAATGTTCGCTAATTTATAGCATGGAGAATCTCTAATATCTACTACAGGTCTTATTTTTTTTTTTTTTTTTTTTTTGGGGGGGGGGGGGGAGCAGATTTTTCAATTTTTTTTTTATCTGAGATTTGATGGGATTGTAATCTAAAAGTCTAAACTAGTTTCTTGAGGACACTCAGTTGGCAAGATGATAGATTTCTTTGAGCAGGTGTAGATCTAGAAAGAATGTTAGTAATGTCAAGCCTAATGTTGTCAGCTATTTCTATAGTTCATATAATGATACCACAATTGATGCTGAACATTCGGTGTAGTGCCAGTATTTGCTTCACAGCAAAGGAAAAATTATGCCAAAGACACTGATGGAAGCATCGCCAAGCCTTTTTGACATGTTAACTACTGTATGAAGAGGTTGAACTAGAAATACGAATTTAGAATCCAGAAGACTGTTGTACTTTGTTATATTTTTATTTTTAAGAATTCTTTCTGAGCAGAGGCTTGTGAAATAACAAAGAGAATGGTACAGAGTTCAGTGTTTAGAATATCTCAGAGCTTCAAATGTGGTGTTGGTAGACGTGAGGACAGTACAGGTAGCAGCGATCTGTTTCCATAATGCAGCACAACTGGCATGCTTGTAGATACAGAGAGCCTTTTTAGATTTGTACTTTACTTTAAATTTCATGCAGTTGGGTAATATATCTCTATTTCAACATCTTTTAAGAAAGGCCAGCCTGTTTAATTCTCTAGACAATTGAAGTTTTAACTTTGATTGTTTATTGAGAATTTCATTTTAAATAATACAGTTATTTAAGTGAGTTTGGATATCACCTTGTAAAAATCTCATATAATCGTTTCACTTGTTCTGTTCTCTAACCTTACTAGAACGGGTTGAAGATTTGCAGATTACAGAATTTGGTTGAGAGGCAGAAAAGGGGTGATTTTTCAACACAGGTCTGGGGATGTGGAGAATTAGAGGCTGTCCTTGGAAACTGAGCAAGAGTGTAATTAGCAAGAGTGTTAGAACTAGATTTTTTGCTGGTAAAATGGCAAATGAGTGTAACAAGTGCCAGCATTCTGTTGTTGGTGCCATGACTATTAATGAGTTTCAAAGCAAAGCATGACAGATACTGAACAAATGTTGGACAGATCTTGGCATAATTTTTAGGGATTCTGTCGATGAGTCTAAAGGACTCCATGGAGTAGCCCATAATAATGATAATAATAATAATAACAAAAGCACTGACAGCACACAATCACTGTGTTAATGGCCATGTTATCACTTAAATTTCGCTTTGAATCTCGATGACAGAAGTGTACATTAGTTTGTTTTTAGAACAGCTGTGGTTGGGTAAGAGAAATGCTAGCAAGCAAAGAGTAGGGCAAACAAGCAAGGAGAGCCAGAAAGCCATTACAGAAATTGCCTTGGTAGTTTAATAAACTACCAAGGCAATTTCCGTAATCTTGGAGAAGTTAATATGCATCTTTAACTAATCTCCAAGGAGCAACTATCAGGTTATCGATTGAAGGACAGTATAAAGTATCGAGCCTTTGTAGTTTAGTGAGTATATTTTGTGCTTAATGAAAAGTAACTGATATAAGTTCCAAGGAGCAATATGGAATATGCAGAAGAGTTCCTTTTATTGGAAGTGTATTCGAAGTTGCTCAATTAAATGTATTCCTATTGTCCGAGTGATTATTTGTCATGCCTACTTCAGAAAAATGAGGAAAATGTGCATTAAGGAACTTGCTTACTGAAAGGAGACACATGCAAGTATACATTACATATACCAAGAAATTTTATACTTGATTTTAATCCTTTTCTGAATATATTTCCCGAGCAAAACAAAGTTTTGCTTGGGAAATAAATTTAGGTCTGAGCTACTTGTATATAGAGGATAATGAATTCATATTGTTTACCTTAGTATGCATCACATAATGCAAAGCACATCCCCCCCCCTTTTTTTCAGACATGTATAATACAATGCATAATGGAAATAGCTACATGATGATTTTGCAAAGGCATCTGACAGAATACCACAAGGAAGTCTGATACGCAAATTATAACAAATGGGGATGGATGTGACACTGGTTAAGTGGATAAGAGGATAGCTGATGGACAGATATCAAAAAGTGGTATATGGAAGGGCAGAATCAAGGCAAAAACAGGTGGCTAGTGGTGAGCCACAAGGTTCAGTGCTGGGATCATTGCTGTTTAATTTGTACATAAATGATATAGGAAAGAACCTGAAAGGATATTCAGCTGTTTGCTGATGATGAAATTAGGTAGACTAACAGTTAATCAAGGTAATGTGGAGAGCTTGCAGGATTATTTAAATAGGCTGTCAGTATGAGCAAAAGTTAATGGGTGTCACTTTAATTTCGAGTAATAGAAGTCATGCATTTTGGGACAAATAGATTACAAGTTGTATATCGCATTGATGGCACTGTACTCCAGGAAATAGATGAAGCTAGAGATTTACGAGTGGTGGTAGACAGAAAGTTCAAGTTCAGAGGACATATTGCTAAGGTTGCTAAATTAGCTCATAAGATTACTTGGCTAGTGAAGAACACATTAACAAATAGAACTAAGGAAGTTGTAATTCCTCTTTATAAGACCCTGACATGCCCACATCTGGATTACTGTGGGTTTCTTGAGAATGAGGAAATGGTGGAAAGGATTCAGAGGCGAGTGATCAAGATGGTGAATGGCCTGTGGAATGTTCCCTATGAGAATAGATTGAAGGGGCGTGGATTGCAGAAGTTGGTTGAAAGGAGAAAATGAGGAGATATGATAGAAACATTTAAGTTGCTTAAAGGATTTTATAGGATAGATGTAGGGAAAATGTTTCAGCACTTGTCTAGAGGGCCAGAACAAGGAGTCATCCCTGGCAGTTGAATAAGGGTGTGGTCAGTAGGGGTGTGAGGACCAGATTTTTTGCTTGTAGATTGGTGAATGAGTAGAATGGGTTGCTAGAGTCAGTTGTGAGTGCTCTGTCTGTTAATGGGTTCAAGGAGAGGTATGATAGATTGAGTGGATAGATTGGGTCTCCCATGATGAGTCTTCAGATTCCACGGAGACTCGTATAATAATAATAATAAATGAGGTCCTGTAGGTTGGTGTAGCATATTACGAAGGTTCTGTGAGGTTTGCTGTCGACCTCATGGATCATGCACATTCCCTATACAGTGATAGAGTTCAAGTCATGTACTGGCTGGTAGTAAGACTGGATTTTGTATTAGTAATCCTTTTTTTTTTTTTATAATCGACTGTACATGAATTGTTTCCACTTTGTCATTTTTCTTCCAGTTGTTACTATAACCTTGTTCCCTATGCACATGAGTGAGATCTAGCCAGGAATATACATGCAACGTGGTAGGGATGTTGATGCCTTTCAACATGTTATTCATGACAATTATGAATGCTAATCTGCTCAGTAGTGTGTCACAAGTCACTTTGCTAGGCATGTGGAGTGTCTGTTATTATATGCTTGAAGCGATGACAGCTGACAATTTTTCTGGGGTCAAATTTGCATTCATTGTCATGCTTACATATATCACTGCTTAGTGCCGTATCTGTTTCAGAATGAAATTCAGTACAATGGCATTATATTTTTTTATACTTTGCCTCCAGAGTATCTTGGACTGACATGGTAATGTAACTGCAAAGCTCGTTGGCATTTTCATCAGTAGGCAAGTTAAGTTCAAGGCAATAATTCTGAATTGCTTCATTTTTTCTTCTAATATGTCAATTTTATGTGAAAAAATATCATCAAACAATCAGATGCTTTCCAAGTAGTTCATGTGCTTTCTGAGATTTAGAAACTGTTTAACAGAGGGAAGCACATGCACAAAAGGATGGATGGCTGAGGTTGCTCAGGTGTTTTGTTACTGATTCATGAATCTTTGTGCAGTTACTGTATATTGAATGGCAACACAAAAACTGCACTGAAGGCTCTGTTTCTTGTCTGTAATCTCCAGCTTGCAACTACAGCACTTCTGAGCTTCAGCTGGCCTGTCAGAGTTAGTGACTCATAGTGCATTGTCAGTGCTTGGCTTTGTTGCTGCCATCTTTGTTTTGTGCTTCAGGCACATCTGTATGTAGTGCATGAGGGCTTGCTTTAGCCAATATTAAAGTAGAGAACGTAAAATCCTTTTGTTGCAAAGCTCAGAATACTTACAGTTCGTCATGAGTTCTTCAGTTCTTTTAGATCTATTGCTATACTGTCATTTGGAAGTAAAATTTGTTAAAAATCCCTTTAAATAGTGGAAGATTAGAGAGAACAGAATCTAAGCAACACAATCCATAGTATTACACAGCAGAATCAAAGCAAGAGAGTAATAAATATATTTTATTGAAAGAGAATGGGAGGTAACTGGTATACATCCAATCACTTCCTATTCAGTTTGATTACCTCAATGTCTGTTTTTTTAACTTTAGGTATGAAATTGCATGCACTATCATTAAGAACCTCTTAAATAGTGAATAACGATAATAGTAATAAATAAACTAAATCAAACTTATGAACTCATTACAAAATGAATATATGTGGATACCTTGTATAACTTTTACAGTTCAAATGTTCCTCTATTATACCAAGAAGGTAGGTCAACTTCAAATTCCCTAACTTACATGCAAACCACATTGCTTCTTTCCACATACCGAGCAAAAGCATTAATTCCATAATAGTAGTAGGAGTAAGGATGTCTTGAAGACCTTCTTTAACTAAATGATTTGTGATATCACTGGCTAACAAATGGTGCTTTCCTATAATAAGACACAAAGCTATAACTATATATAGTTATTTAGAACTCAATGAAATAAAAATAAAGCTTTGGTAAAACAAGAATATGGTTTTGCATCACTTATAATTTACTTTCCTCCAAGAAAAAAACTTGCTACGCTATACACACAATAGCATATCATACCTCACCTTAGAATATTTTCAAGTGCTAGCATGCTCATTAACTATACTAGCATCATATACCACCTACCATCCTCATGCAAAGAATTGTCTTCTCACTCACTTGTTCACAACATCATCATAGAAATTATAAATATATCTCTCATTTTCCCAACATTCACTATTCTATACAATGTGAAAAGAATCCTTAGTCCTAGGATTTGTTGACAACATGTTCATCTGCCAGGTGTTTGTTATCTGAGTAGATTGTCCTGATGTCTTCTTTCAGCTGGTGGATAAATATTCTTCTTTGGGACTCCTTGTGATCATCTTCAATTTGGTTTTACCTTACTAAAAGAACATGCAATTAGGTCCCAAATATTTCAATATTCTCATCTGAATGCTATTGAGAATTTTCTCTTCTCTCCTCTCTTATTGAAACTTATCTGATTGTTTTTTTCTCTGTAGAGACTTTTCAAATTTCTCACCATATCTCAAGTCTTCCAAAAGTCACTATCACATCTGGTCAGTGTACGTGTTTCTGAAACACACAGAAAATACTTTGTATGTACAAAATTAGCATTCTCTTCCTATTATCATTCTCTCACATGTGAGAGGCCAAACCATATTAAAGGCCTTGGAAAAGTCATGTGCAATGGTTTCTCCAAACCTTTCCATGGTATGGCATGCATCCAGAAGTGAACAATGTAGGCATGGAGACCTTATGTGGATCTTGATTGGCAAAATCCATATTGGTGGTCACTGATAAGTTCACAGTTCTCATTAACACCAGAGCACTCAACAGTCAAAGCATTTGACTGTTGATGACCTTCTCCATTGCTTTCACAACAATGAGACAGAAGCAATAGGTCAACAGTTTGATAGCACACACATATCACTTTTTTTTTAATTGGTTATATATGAGCTTACTTCCATGTTGTAAAAGAGATTTTAGTTCAGTATAATATAGTGCAGACATTTTAAAGAAAATAAATAGTGGCATAAAGATAAATGGTGAGCAAGTCATGTGTATGAGATTTGCTGATGACATAGCCCTTGTAGCAGAAAACAAAAGAACGTTAAAAACAATGCTAGAATTACTACATAATAACCTTGAAAAATATAAAATGAAAATCAACACAGATAAGACTAAAATCATTGTTACAGGTATATAGACATCAGCGGGAAACAAATAAAACAAGTGAAAAGCTTTAAATATTTAGGAAGCCTAATAACAGACGATGGCAGAACAAGAGAAGACATAAGATCAAGAATAAACAATGCAAAAGCCCAATTCTCTAAGATGAAAAGCATTTTAACAGGAAACCTCAACCTACAATTGTAAAAAAAATTAGTAAAGACAGTGATATGGAGCATTGCACTGTATGGATGCGAAACCTGGATTCTAGGCAGAGAAGATGTAAGAATATTGGAGGCTTTTGAAATGTGGTGCTGGCGCTGCATGAACAAAATAAAATGGACAGAAAAAAAATCAAACGAACAAGTCCTGAGAGAGATAAAAGAAAAAAGAACTCTAATTAAATCGATCAAAATTAGAAGGGACAGGTGGTTTGGATATATACTTCGACATGATGGACTTGTGAAAAGAATAACTGAAGGCAAAATAGAGGGGGAAAGAAGAAGAGGCAGACCAAGGAAAAGCTTTCTTGACCAAGTCAAAGACAGCATGGGTTTGAGGAGTTGCCAGGAGGTTAAGACGAAAGCCAATGACAGAGCGGAATGGAGGAAATTACTGCTGAGCTACCAGTCCCAAGACTGATGCAACTGATGATGATTTTAAAGAATAAATGTTAGTTGAGAAGCACATCTCTTGGGCAAAACTGGTGTGCGTGTGTGTTTGTGACAAGAGGTTCCATCAGGATCAGAAGCCTTTCTGATATCCAGGTTGCTTAAGAATCTTCTGATGCCATGCTGGTGGAATGTATAGGAGCCATCTGATGCAATGTTCCAGGTAAAGTATTAGGTTATTTCCCTTGGATATCTATGCACACAAGTTGCTTTAGTCATCAATGCTGAAGTTGGATAAGAACTCAATGCAATGTGTTCAACTTTAACTTTCAGTGATCTTGCAATACTACCATCTGGATGAGAACACAGATGGAAGTACAGATGGAAAAAAATTTCCACCCAACAGTTTTTTCGAGGGAGAAAACATGACTGCCTCTGAAACAGGTGGTGAGTTTTATACATTTAGCCCCTTAAAAGTCAGAGTTAGTCCTTCAGTGACAGCTTTGCACATGTTGCAAACTTTGGTGTAGGCTGTGAATGAAGTTGGAGTTTGTCTCACAGCACTGATGATAACTGTTTTCTTTTCTTGTACCACCCTGGCACACTTTTTGAAAAATTACAGCTTAGATATAGAGAGGGAATTTTGAGCAGAGTGGAGTTATTCCAACATGGATAATTTCTATAACAGGATCACAACAATTATCTGAATCTGGAGAATGGAAACAGTAGTCCTGAAGCAGTCATCTCAACAGTGTACCCAGAAGAAATGATTAAGAACAGTTCCTGAGAGTTTGGTGAGTGGAGAGGATTGTCAGGAAATCCGAGGAGATTTCCTTTGGATCATTTCTTAGCAAATAACTATTTTTGTCTTCCAGCTTAGCCAGTGGAATTGAGAAAAAGTGACAAGGTAGATAACTTCAATGTTAGGGAATTTGGATTTCAGGAAATCAAGCTTCAAAGATAAGGTCAAAAAGGTGGGAATGATTCTCAGAATTTGGGGGGATGGTCTGCAGATGAATAATACATAATAAAGCAAAGAAATCACAAGCCATGGAAGGCCAAAAAGGAAAGATCCAAATTTAAGCATCTGCTGGCATGGAATATCAAATCGCACAAAAGCGCAAGTACCATCCTTGTTGCAGAAGAAATCATGCATGGTATTGTTTGAAAAGATAAGATGGGCCATGGTTGTGGTGGCAGAGGTTTGGGATTTGGTTAGAAAAAAAAAAAAAAAAAAAAAAAACAGGATTGGATGTCTGCTGGTAATGATGAATATTATTTAGATTGGTGTTAATACATCTGTGGAAAAAAAATTTTTTGTTTAATATTTTTTGAGTTTTATTAATTTTTTGGGGAAATTCCTTGAGATGAGATTTTTTCTTTTTTTTTAAATTTAACCACAGTGAGACTATATTAATTTGGGTTTAGTGTCATATTAATATTTCAAAGCTGAAGAGAAACAGGGAAACATACTGTGGAATGAGATCCAGTCTCCATGCAATACCATGGCCTTGACAGCATTTCTTGTATATTAAACAGCTTCCCTATGTACACAACACAGCATAGATAATAGCAAACTTCTGCACTAGCTGATCAGGAAGCCTCCTGAATGTGTTACCATTTGGTTTAGCACCCAACACACACACACACAATCTGGCAAGCAGACTACAGAACTGCTTTACTGCTGTATTCTCAAAGATAGACAGAAGGGGTAGGTTTTGAATCTCCACAGTATGTTTGGCAAGCCCTGGAGGGTATTACTCCTACCACATGATGGAAGATGCTACTTTGCTGATAGTTATTTTTATTATATTTCTTCTAAGCATCTGTCATTTTCTGTGAAGAGTGGAATGGGTTGCCAGAGTCAATTGTGAGTGCTTTGTCTGTTATTGGGTTCAAGGTGAGGTATGATAGATTGGGTCTCCCACGATGAGTCTTCAAACTCCATGGAGGTGCCTGTATAATAATACCTAAATTTTGATATTTTTGGACTAAGTTTTGATCTAATTACAGCCAACAATAAAATTGAAAAATTTTATTGTGAAGTAATTTGAGGCTGACTTGCCTTAGGATCCCATAATGCAAAGCACATATCCTTACAGACATGTATGATGCTATGCACTATGGGAAGGGTCACTACCCAGACCAGTTTTGACCTTTATTGAGGTCTCATCAGTAGGAGCAACGTTTGCCAGAGGAGAAGAATGCCCATAAACTTTTATGAACTTCGAATGAATTTCTTTTGGCGTTAAAAACCTTCTTTTACAAAGAATTTTATAACTGCATGATACTCAATTTTATCCATTTCAAGGGATACAGACAACATTTTTGCTTCAGATAGCTGTATAAAAAAAACTACTTGATAGAATGACTTGCAATTTCACATGAATGCTTATGAAAGACATACCAATTTAGAAAAAAAAATCTTGCTGATAGTGTTGCATCTATGGTCAAGGCCGAGAACATTGCAGACCACCCTTGTAGACAGTGAACCTTCCCATAATGCATAGCGATATACATGTCTGAAAGGAAATATACTTTGCATTATGGGATAATGAGGAAACTGATGTTGTGAAGATACCTCATGCACAAACTCAATTTGCTTACATTTGGGTGAAAGATTAAACAACATGATTTCTTTGCAAGTGCAATTTGCTTGGTAACCAAGTAAAAAAAAAACTTTTTACAATCATCTACCTCAGCCAATGCATTCCATGCACTTACCAATCTCCATGCAAAAGAACTGTTTCTCACCAATTGCTTATTTGCTTATTTGTGCAATTTCAAGGATGGGCTCTCACTTTTGAAAAGACATTTTGGAATGTCTTCCCAGCAAATTCACAGCTTATGTCTTGATTTCATGAACACATGAAAATATTATAAGCATTTTCATGTGTTCTGCTCCACTGAACTGGTGACTACCATTCCTCTGCTTACCTGTAATCACGTAAGAACATGAACAGCAACCATTAGTCAAGATCCATACAGTTCAGTTATCAAGGTCTTTTTTTTCCCCAAGCTACCATCTTATGGTCTCCTTCCTGACCTTTGTGATTAGATAACTAGCTTCCTATCTTTCTCTGGTCATTCACAGCAGGTCATGGTGGACAGTTTCCTCTCACCAGAATTCTCTATTAATGCTGGGATGCTCCAAGGTTCTCTGCTTTCAATCACACCTTTCCTCCTATACATCAATGACCTTTACTCACTTACTTCATATCCTCTTCACAGTTTTGCTGATGTCAGTACACTCTAGGCCTCTTCTTAATTCAAGAGGATATAATGTTCAAAGTACTCACTTTTCAAGATAAATATGCAGTAAAAACTGATCTCTCTGTCACTGTCAAGTGCACCGAAGACAATCTATTAATTTCAAGATTAGTTTTTCTCATCTTATGTTAACTTTTCCATCTAGCCGATCCTGGGAAAAATCACTAATATCATACCTAAATATCACATCTACAGCCTCCACAGTATCCAAAAAAAAAAAAAAAAACTGGCATTATTCTACTTGATTTCAAAACACTACATCTCTCCTGAACAATCCCTGTCACTTTTACATCTTAATTCCATATAACCCTGGAATACTGTTATCACATCTGGGTTGGTGAATCATATTCTCTAACAGAATACTTGACTGTATACAGAAAAGAATGATTTGTCTTAGAGATCCTCCCGCCTCCTTGCTCACGGACTCTTTCTAATTACTTTCTCATATTGACATAATGCATTATTTCTGCATTATGAACACATGAAAATATTATACGCATTTTCATGTGTTCTGCTCCACTGAATTGGTGACTACCATTCCTCTGCTTACCTGTAATCACGTAAGAACATGAACAGCAACCATTAGACAATATCCATAAGAGTTCAGATACAAACGGTATCAAACCAACTTATCATCTTCTTCTTCCTCCTTCATTCCATCAACCACTTTCCACAATGAATATAATTCTATTCTAGTATATCGGAAAACACATTTTCTCCATAATTAGTAGCCACCCTCCCCCACACCACATTTTTCTCTTACAGAGATTCTGGAACCTCTCATGTGTGAGATAGATAAAAGAAATAGGACATCAATAATCACCGTTGTTTATTATTTTAACGGTATAATAGAACACAGAAACTAAGTAAATAATTAATTTATTAACTTGATGCTGATATTTCGCTGGTATTATAACCAGCATCTTCAGAGTACAAAAACACTGTTTGTCACAATACGCGAGACTAAAACAACATGGTGTACTTAAACAAAATTGTAGCAGCAACACAAAGACTAGAGTCCTGATTTTGTCGCCCTCTATCTGAAAAAAAAAAAAAAAAAAAAAAAAAAAAAAAAAAAAAAAACGCTATCATATATTACTAGAGTCCTAGAAAAGTGCTAGTTTTTTCTTAATATGACTGTCTCCCAGATCTTCGGCAAGTTAATACAGCCATATTTGTTGAGATTTGGAGTGTGTTTTAGGGCTTCTGTCGCCTCTAAGAACAATCTCTCTGATTTATATGGGTTTCTGTGTAGTACTTTTGTGTTTTTCCAGTTGATCCTGTGTGCAGGGGTATCCAGAGCATGGTCTGCTAGGCCCGACTTCCCATAATGATATTTCCGGATGTATCGTTTATGTTCGCTGATGCGGATATTCACAGTTCTTCCTGTTTGACCGTAGTAGGCTTGATTGCATGAGCAGGGTACTTGGTAGACTCCTGGATGTGATAAAGGAGGAATGCTGTCCTTGGGTGAGCGCATGAGGGTGGCTAATTTGCTACATGGTCTGAATGTAGTGCGTAGTTTATGTTTATTGAGAATTCTTGAAATCTTTTCGGATGTGCCTTTAATGTAAGGGATGGTGACTGTTTTGTTGTAGTTCTCTGTGGTGGATGGTGGGAGGGGTTTCTTAGGAGTGTTTAGTATTTTGTTTATTTTTTGTGGATTGTAGCCGTTGGCCAAGAAGGTGTGGCGTAAGTGAGTCAGTTCAGCAGTAAGAGCCTTGTCATTTGAACAGATTGCTCTCGCTCTATGGGTTAGCATTTTTAATATGCCATATTGTTGAGAAGGATGATGGTGTGATTGTTTGTGTAAGTATCTGCCTGTATGTGTGGGTTTTCTGAAAACTGAAAATGATAAGGAACCATCTGGGAGACGTGTGATGAGTGTACCCAGGAAGGGCAGACAGTTGTTGGCTTCCAGTTCCATAGTAAAGTGGATTTTTGGATGTTGGCTATTTAAATGTGCTAAGAATGTTTTCAATGTCTCAGGGCCATGTGGCCAAATAGCAAGCACATCATCAACATAGCATAGCCAAAGTGTTGGTTTGAGAGTGGCTGTATTGATTGCTTGTTTTTCCAGGTGTTCTATGTAAAAGTTGGCTAGGGGGGGAGAAAGGGGGGAGCCCATGGCTGTCCCATCAATTTGTTTGTATATTTTCCCTTTCCATGTGAAATATCCTGCATGTATTGTGAATTTGAATAGTTCAAATATATCAGGGGGGAAGTGTGACTTCAGTAGATTGAGGGTTTCTATTAGTGGTACATTTGTGAATAGTGAAGTGATGTCAAAGCTTACTATTAAGTCTGAGCTTTTTAGGGTGAGGTGTTGTAAGATGCTTTTTAGGTGTGCTGAATTTTTGATAAAGGAGGGAGAATTGTTAGTGAGAGTGGCTAGTAGCTTCGCTAAATGTCTAGCCAGTTTGTATGTGGGACTATTTATACTGTCCACAATTGGGCGTAGGGGTGTGCCTGGTTTGTGAATTTTTGGTGATCCATAGATCCTCGGTGTTTTAACATGGAAGGGTTTGAGTTTGTTAACTGTGTCTTTGGGCCAGGAAGTGACTTTTTTTAATAATTTTCGTGCCTTATTCTTTTGTGTGTTGGTGGGATTGCGATCTATAATTTTGTATGTTGACTGATCTTGTAATAGTGTGTGCATTTTGTTTTCATATTCCGTTGTGTCCATCACCACGGTTGCATTTCCTTTGTCTGCTTTTGTTATGGTAATCTGGCTGTTGTTGTGTAGCTCTTTTATAGCAACAAATTCCTTATGTGGGATATTATTTTTTGGAGGCTTGGACTTGATTAGGATGTTGGCCACATCTAAACGTATGTTGTTAGCTATTGTTGGAGGCAGGTCGTAAATTCCTCGTTCGATGGACGCCATTATTTCGGTTTTTGGAACTTGCTTGGGAGTTATGGCAAAGTTTGTGCCCTCGACTTAAAGCAGTCTTGGCTTCTTTGCTTAAGGTGGGTGACGATAGATTCACGACGACGAGGTCTTGTTGTAATTGCGGTCGTTGTATGGTGTTCCGTTGTTGTAGATTTTCGAACTTCTTTTGGTGCCGGTTTGTGACTCTGTCGAATTCTTTTTTTGCCATTGCGTCGGTGATGTTCTCTAAGATCTGCCAAAGTTCCGTATTTAGAATATTATGCAGTGATTCTCGTAATGCGCTGATGGTTGTATTTGCTTGTGCTAATTCCTGGCGAGTGGTGTTAATTTGTTCGCGTAAAAGCACTACACTCGCTCGTTTATAGATGTGTTGGGCTTTGGCCGAGTGGAACTTGTTTTTGATTTTAAAACAGTTTGGTATTAATTTGGTGTCTCGGCACCTCTTTAAGAAGGTTAACCTGTTTAGTTGCCGCACCAATTTCAACTTCCACTTACCATATCGTCGTGTCTTGCGTACGATAACGTCTCCGTGAAGAATCCTTAAATGTGTGGACAGACTTATGTGTTCGTCGAACATGTTGTTTATTATTTTAACGGTATAATAGAACACAGAAACTAAGTAAATAATTAATTTATTAACTTGATGCTGATATTTTGCTGGTATTATAACCAGCATCTTCAGAGCACAAAAACACTGTTTGTCACAATACGCGAGACTAAAACAACATGGTATACTTAAACAAAATTGTAGCAGCAACACAAAGACTAGAGTCCTAATTTTGGCGCCCTCTATCTGAAAAAAAAAAAAAAAAAAAAAAAAAAAAAAAAAAAAAAAAAAAAAAAAAACCGCTATCATATATTACTAGAGTCCTAGAAAAGTACTATTTTTTTCTTAATATGACTGACTGTCTTTCAGATCTTCGGCAAGTTAATACAGCCATATTTGTTGAGATTTGGAGTGTGTTTTAGGGCTTCTGTCGCCTCACCCAAGGAGAGCATTCCTCCTTTATCACATCCAGGAGTCTACCAAGTACCCTGCTCATGCAATCAAGCCTACTACGGTCAAACAGGAAGAACTGTGAATATCCGCATCAGCGAACATAAACGATACGTCCGGAAATATCATTATGGGAAGTCGGGCCTAGCAGACCATGCTCTGGATACCCCTGCACACAGGATCAACTGGAAAAACACAAAAGTACTACACAGAAACCCATATAAATCAGAGAGATTTTTCTTAGAGGCGACAGAAGCCCTAAAACACACTTCAAATCTCAACAAATATGGCTGTATTAACTTGCCAAAGATCTGGGAGACAGTCATATTAAGAAAAAACTAGCACTTTTCTAGGACTCTAGTAATATATGATAGTGGGTTTTTTTTTTTTTTTTTTTTTTTTTTTTTTTTTTTTTTTTTCCCAGATAGTGGGCGCCAAAATCAGGACTCTAGTCTTTGTGTTGCTGCTACAATTTTGTTTAAGTACACCATGTTGTTTTAGTCTCGCGTATTGTGACAAACAGTGTTTTTGTGCTCTGAACATGCTGGTTATAATACCAGCGAAATATCAGCATCAAGTTAATAAATTAATTATTTACTTAGTTTCTGTGTTCTATTATACCGTTAAAATAATAAACAACATGTTCGACGAACACATAAGTCTGTCCACACGATCAATAATCACCCTCAATCCAGAACACAATTCCACAAGTTGTGTTCAGCACCAAATTTGCAATGCATTCCGTGAACTCTCTCTCATAATCACCATCAAATTCCTGATTTGTATCTTTAGGAAGTGTACAGGATATGACAGTACTACATGAAATATTTACATCATTACTAACTTCCTATCTACAGTTTTCCTCCAAATAAATCTGTTACCTGTCAAGACTCCAACATTATCAGATCTTATATTTCTATTTTCTAAGGCACTTTTTACCATATCAATCCACCTATATCTAAGTCTTCCTTTGGGTCTTTTTCCTGCCAACCTGGCAGAAAACACTTGTTTTGCTAATCTTTCCTCTCTCATTCTGTTTAAGTGACCATACCACCTGAGGTTAGCTCTGCTAACGCATTCCTGGATACTGACAATGTCAAGTTCTTTCCTAATATCTTCATTTTTAATATGATATTGCGATTGATTAATTTTGTTCATGCCCCTACCCAGCTCTCAGATCCATAAGTTAAAATTGGCTTGAAAACTGTCTTGTATATAGCTAATTTAGTGTTCTGACTAATTTCTCTCTTATTCCATATAAATTTATTTGATTGACTCCCTACAATACCAGCTTTTTCAATATTTAATTTACCATCTTTACTAAAAATCGTAGCTAAGTAGCTGAAATGTTTTACTTGTTCTATAGGTTCTCCATTCACAATGCAGTTCATATTTTCAGTGCTTCTGCCTATTTTCAATGTCTTTATCTTGTTACTGCTGACCTTCATACCATATCTATTACAATAGTTATTCAATTCAGTCAGGGAATCGTGCAGACTTGTATTGGATTTATTTAGAAGTATAACATCATCCACATAAAACAAAGAGCTGAGTTTAACATCTCCAATTTTGATATCAGGTTTAATACCACTTTCCTTCATAATATGATCCATATAGATAATGAATAAAAGAACTCCTTTAATCAGGGGAATACATCCTTGACTGATACCAGATTTAACATTAAACCATCTTCCTGTACTTCCTTCAATTTTTACTGCTGACTTAACAACTGAAATAAAGACAAAGTATTGCTTGATATAATGCCCCATTGATACCACATAACTGCAGCATATTGAATAGCTTCTCTCTTGGCACCTTATCATATGCCTTTTCCAAATCGACAAAACTTAAATAAAGATCTTTGTTATATTCCCATGCTTTCTCGACTATTTGTCGTAAAGTGAAGATCTGATCCTGACAGCCTCTGTTTGGCCTGAATCCAGCTTGTTCTTCACCAAGCTTTTCTTCCACAATTCTTCTCAACCGTTTCTCAAGTATACTTGCATAGATCTTGCCAGGAATACTCAGTAGGGAAATACCTCTGTAATTCTCACATTCAGTTTTATTTCCCTTTTTATATATGGGTACTATGAGAGCTCTACTCCAATCATCGGGAATTTGTCCCTCTGTCCAGGCTTTCTGTACTTCCTTCAATTCTAACTGCTGACTTACAACTCAAATAAAGACTAAGTATTGCTTGATACAATGCCCCATTGACACCATACAACTGTAGCATTTCGAATTACTTCTCTCTTGGCACCTTGCCATATGCCTTTTCCAGATTGACAAAACTTAAATACAGATCTTTGTTGTATTCCCATTATTTCTCAACTATTTGTCATAAAGTGAAAATCTGATTCTGACAGTCTCTATTTGGCCTGAATCCAGCTTGTTTTTCACCAAGCTTTTCTTCCACAATCCTTCTCAACCATTTCTCAAGTATACTTGCATAAATCTTACCAGGAAAACTCAGTAGAGAAATACCTCTGTAATTCCCACATTCAGTTTTATTTTCCTTTTTATATATGGGTACTATGAGAGCTTTACTCCATTCATCTGGAATTTGTCCCTCTGTCCAGGCCTTCTGAACTATGCAGTGAAGCCACTTTAAGACTTATACTTCCAAACGTGAGCATTTCTGGTCAAATATCATCTACTCCTGCTGCCTTTCCACATTTCAGGACTCTGAAGGCTTTTTCTACTTCGAGTATAGGTATGTATTCTTCAATGCATGTCTGTTGAGTGTTTTTTATTACTGTGCTGTCATCACTACTTGTTTCATTTAGTAATTTTTCATAGTAATTACCCCATACTTCAAGGATATTTTTTTCTCCAGTTTTCATGTTACCTTTATCATCTCTAATTCCTTTCACAGCACTCTTTCCTCCATTTCTGAGCTTCTTCAACAATATCCAGAATATCTTGCCATCTTCTTGATATTTATTTTCTATGTTCTTGCCAAAGTCCTCCCATGACTTTTGTTTAGCTAGTTTTACAGTGTTTAGCTTTCTTACATTCGTCACTGTATTCTCTAAAAGCACAAGCTGACTTATTTGCTAGGAACTTTTGATATGCTTCCTTCTTTTCCTGCACTGTCTCTTTAACTTCCTGTGTCCACCCTGGGGTTCAGATTTTTCTATCATTGCACACAACTTCACCACATGCCACTTGTGTGACCCTTCTGTGGGACCATAGGCACAAATAAGTCTCGTTGTCCAGTTCCCATTCTGATATTTGCTCACATCACTCTACTTGATAATACTATAGCTACACCTTCTTTTCCCTAACTGTCATTGCCTGAATATAACATTTTGTATTTATTGCTCAAAAAGATCTCACCAGTTTTTGTGTTTTTTGTTTCAGTCACCCTTATTATGTCAATCTGGTACTTATCCAATTCCTTAGCTAGCTCCATTTCTTTGCCATTCAGGCTTCTTATGTTGATAGTACCGACCTTGAACTCTGGTGAGGTTGAGTTGGGTTGTGTTTTAAGATTTGTTCCAGTAGCTGACTTTTTGCTGTTCGCCCTGGTTCCCTGACAAAAACAATGGGGGCCTTGTTTTTGTCAGGGAACCAGGGCTAACAACACCGGACAACACCACAGCCGGCATGAAATTCTGTCATGTTGTACGATCATTTTTATATTTTGATTTAAGCCAATAAGAATACAATTTGGTTGGCTAAATCCCAAATTGCCAGTCCATCCTTGTTCGTTCAGTATCAAGGTAGATACCTAACAGGGTGCACCACGAAAAGGTGAGGATTGGACATGAGGTCAGAAGTCCTGGTCGGTTCTCGACATTCCTTTAAAGGCTATGTGGAGGTGTCCTCTAAGTTATACAGCTCTCTGCCACATTATCTCATAATCGATTTTCTCTTCCATGTTCTGGTATGTCTTCACCAATAAAGTATGAAGCCTTTCATCTGTGGATCCCAAAGTTCAAAATTTCACACACTTAGCTACTTTAAACTGGCATCTCCATTCATGTGGCAGATGTAGCTAATTCAAGCCTTGAAGAGAACTATTACACTAGCATTATTATTAATAACCACCTCCCACATCAATCCACATAGATTTGTGTGGGAGAGGGGTATTAGTAATAGTAATACATATTTATACCTGCAGTAACAGAACATCTTCCAAAGGTTAACAGTACCAGTCTGGGTACTGTGTCTAGTGCAAATCTTTAATATTTATCAGAATGCTATATGAGAGAATACTGCATGGAAAACTATTACAAAAGTTGAAACAAATGGATATGAAATTGATAACATGGATGCAGGGGGGGGGGATAACAGACATCAGAGAGTAGTATAGGCTGGAGTCCAATCAAGAAGTGGAACAACTAGTGGAGTGTCTCCGGGTTTTGTACTAGGACCACTACTATTTAATTCGTATACCAATGATACAGGAAAAAAATTAAGGTGGGGGGGATATTCAGTTTTTCACTGATGGAGCAAAACTGGGCAGGTTAATAGTTGATAAGAATGATTTAGATATCCTGCAGGGTGATTTAAATAAATTGGCATTGTGAGCATAGGATAATGATTGACAATTTAATGTTGCAGAATGTAAGGTTATGCACCCTTTCAGGTTAAAAAGGTTACATACAATGTATAATATCGATGGTACTGGATTGCAGGAAATTGATGAAGCTAGGGGCTTGGGGATAATAGTGGATAGAGAGTTGAAATTCAGTATGCATATTGCAAAAGTTAGTAAAATAGCTCAAAGAATGACTTGGATGTTGATCAACATGCTAACAAATAAATATAGGGATGTCATCATCACTCTTGATAAGGGTATGATTCAGTTGCATCTTGACTACTGTGCACAGATTTGGTCATCTGAGTTACCTGGAAATTAGAAGGTGGTAAACAGGATTCAGGGACAAGTGACTAAGGTGGTGACAGGTCTTTGGAATGCACCTTATGAGGACAGGTTGAAGGTGTGTGTGTATGTTACAAAGTTTAGCTGATAGGCAGAAAAACAAGAGGACATGATAGAAACTTATAAAATATTCAAGAGGTTTACACAATTAATGCAAAGGAAATTTTTCAGCATATGACAAACAGAGAACTAGTGGTCATTCATAAATTTTGAGTGCCTTGACTCTATGGATATACCAATATAACAACAATAACAACAATAATAATAATAAAGCCAACTCCCGTTCTAATCTAATATAATAACCTATTCATTGCTACTTAAATATCAACTTGTCAAAAGGCTTTATTCAATAAGTTGGCAAAATAAAGAAAAATTACAGTATACATATTCTCCTCACCAACTATTCTGGTTACTTCAAAGGTGTGATCACTGAAACAAGAGAGCATTCCTTAACAAGTTTAGGTTGACTATCCATACATACATCATCAGCAATTTTTGATTGCTCTCTAGTCTTCCAGTAACTCTGTTTCCATCTCTAGGGTGCTATTATGCTGATCAATTATGTCAATTTTTAGGTGTTACTTTTTGCAATATCTGCCCATTGCCAGATCTTTTAATGGCTGTTATAATGTCTCTCAACCTAGTCTGAGCTCTGATCCATGTATTGCAATTTCTATCTAATGATTTTTCCATTTTCCTCTAGGTAATCCTCAACTTGTTTAGTCCAAGTCCATGTTTCATTTCCATATCTCATGACCAGAAGTATACAACTGTTGAATCTATATATATGTTGAGCTTATTAAGAACTATACTGGATTGGACTATCAAGAATATCAGTGAATAATCAGAACACAGGCATGTTCAATTCATTGGAACATTCCCTTAAAACACATGGTAAAACTTCATAGGGCTCTGATTCCTTGTTGACATCAGCCTACTTAACAGTACCCATTTAGGTTGGGTGTGTTGTCATGTAGCTTATGCAACTCGCTGTACACAATTCACATCAATTTGTACATATGATTGTATTTTTATTCATGTATGAAAGTTTTAAAAATGTATAGTGTGTCAATGTTCATGATAATTGGTCTAATGCAATTAATTGTAGGATAACTTTGAATATTTTAATTTATCAATTAATATTATGAGATTCATGATGAGATTAGATTTTCATTGGCAAATACTAGAGTGAGACACAGATAATCTGAATTTTGATATGATTTTTAAATACAGCCATATAACATGCACAGAAATCAGAAAAAATAGCTTGGGAAATTATTATTTTTCCGGATTGAACCAAAGAAAGGCTGAAATAACTCATTTTACTTATTTATTTATAAACAAGTTCCAACCTCCTTCAACTATAATTAATCATACAATCCACGAAAGCTTTTTCAGAAAATGGGACATTCGGTAGATCGTCAACACTGCTTCCCATTGAAAATATCAGCAATTATTTATAGAAAATTAAACTTGTCTATATCAGTGTCCTAAACGCATCAGTTCACACTTCATAAATGCAAAACAGATGAAACTCAGAAAACAAAAATAACAACTCGTTACAATGTTCAATTGAATTGGTTGACATAATAACCAATCATAGCCACTGATTTCTGGGTGCTATTGTCTTAGTGCATACCCTGATCACCTTCTGGGTCATTTAAAACCACTGGAACGCTGCACCATCTGTACGTCTGTTCAAAAGGCTCAATAGCATCCATATTTGCGACTGCATACCTGGGCTATTAATGTGAATGTGATGCAGTGTTTGTGGGTCGAAAAGTGTCATCTTCATGAAAAATTACTATATTGTTTAATTTTAGTAATCATGCGAAGGCAGGAAACAATTAGAGGAGTCTTTAACAGGAATAAATGCAAAAATATAATATCAGTGATATTGCTATTCCATGGGTGTGCACTGCAAGCATAGCACACCCTGAATGCTATTTAATATTCTAAATATTTTCATTCCATCCCTTTCTAATCCTTCAAACATACCCATGGGAGCTTCTGTGGCTCATTCAGTATAGACCAGGGGTGGGGAACCCCTCACCTGTGGGCAAAATTTCGCCTACGAGTCTATTTCAATTCGCCCCTTTGCTGATGTACACGTATGTACATCAGCATACTACATACACTATATATAAGAGTTAAAATTTGCCAGTCGCCCGTGGAAGTTTTTAAATTAGCAATTTTCGCCTTTGACACTAAAAAGGTTCCCCACCCCTGGTATAGACAAAGCTCTTTAATTAAAAAGACTTGTATTCAATTCTCGTCTATGATGCAAGGAACCTCTATCAGATCTTTTCAACTGAAGGGGAGTCGGCCAAGTTCATACTGAGGTGGAGGGTTTTCTCCCAGAAACTCAGGTTTTTCATCCCTCAAAACAGGCAAACCAGTCCCATGAACACATAATCTACAGACATACAACACTTTGTGGAATGGCTCTGACCCATGTCTCAGACCAATACCTCATCTCGGATCCAAATGCCAATGCTGGTATCCTGGATACTCCTATATACTAACAACAGCACTTTCCTTTCTCTTCTAGGAACAAATGAGCTCATCTATATCATTCATATCAGAATTCATACCTCCTGCACCATTCAGCAGGATCATTTTTTCATCTTGGGATTTTCCTTAGACCACAGTACTAGTTCCCTCTCACATTCTAATTTCTTCTTCCTTAGCATTGGCCACTTTCCCAGCTTCATATTACCCCTGCAAATGCTCTCTATTTCTGTTGAAAGTTTCTCTAAATCGAAAGTAATTTAATAAAAAAAGGTGGCACACCTTTTGGCAACTTCTATAGGTAAAGATGACCTTGCCATTGCTTCTGCCTGGTATCTCCACTTCTGGGCCTGGCTCCCACTGAAGAGACCTTAATAAAGGTCGAAACTAGTTTGGGTAGTGGCCCTTCCCTTAATGCACAACATTATACATATCCGCAAGGAGATGTGTTTTGCATTATGGGAGATTCTGAGATAGGAGTGATGTTAGCTTGGTCCACCTTTGCTACGAGTTGCCCGGTGTTGTACTACGTTACCCCAATCCTGAAGATATTTTCAGGCGCAAACTTTGTTTGCTCACACTTGGATAAAGGATTAAACTAAATTTATTATATGCTCTCTACTTCTCTTCACACCTTTCCATAGCCACTTGTTCTATTTCACACCATTATTCTATTGCTTTTCTACTGTAGCTAAACAATTCAATCTTCCTCACTTTAGATACACAGAGCTTGCTGCTGATAAATATTTCATAACCTATACACTACCCTTGTTATTAAGGGATCCAAGGACTCATCATGAAAGGCAAACCACTCCACACAATCTACTACTCAATCATCTGCTAACATACTGCTACTATGCATCATCTGCTCACAACAACACCTCCACCCAATAGTAGTAGTATTTTTTTGTTGTAAATTGTGTGTGTGCGCGTGCGTCCATGGGTATTCTTTGGCCAACTTGCCTGTATCATAATGTACTTAGGAATCGAGCTAGGTCCTAAGTATATCATCTTCTTGTTTTAATCCTTTACCCAAGTGAGAGCAAATGAAATACATGCATAAAATATCTTCACAACTAGGATACTTGTATATGGAGGCATATACAGCTTAATATCAAAACTGTTCTATTATCCCCAAAAAATGCAAAGAATATGTCCTCTCAGACACAGGATACTAAATCAATTTGATGTGAAATCTTCTACCTCCATATGCAAGTATATGGTGGATCAACCAACTCTTCTCATAATTCAAAGCAAATATACAAGTCAGTCTACTCACGAAGATATTTCACATCAAAATTTGGTTTGCTCATGCCAATTGACCATAGGGGTTGAAATAAATATCTGAAGAAATAATCCTTTTTGATCTATCTTCAGACAATTATTCCAGAATCATCTTCTTCTTTCACTACACGTTATTCCCGCTTCCTATGCAGGATCCGTGTGTTACTTAGATGCGACTTCTTGTTAGTACTACTCCCAACCGACCTGTCGCCTGGTCTGCCGCTCGGAGGGGAGGGGGGATATTTCTGACTGTAGAGGCATATGTTCACGGGGTCGGTTTGCCTGCAGGATGAAAAACGCCAGATAAACTGGCAGGAAAAACCCTACTGTCCACGCCCAAGACTAGCTAACTGGGCTATGCCTGAGGAAGATCCTCAAATTCCTCACGTCTACGACGGGAATCGAACCTGGGACACTCCTTCCCCAGGCATATGGTTGCGAAGCGCAAAGCCACTAGGCTAACCTCGCGGGCACAATTATTCCAGAATGGAATATATTTTTTTGTAAATATATTTTTTAAAGGATTTATATATATATAATATAAGAGGATTTCTATTCTACTGTTGATGTTTAAGTTCTCGGATATCTATCTTTGAGAATTTAATCCACAGGAGCAATGATTTTTTAAATCATTCCAGTTCGTAGCAAAAAATTTCACTCTCAGAAAATAATGCTCCATCTGAAAAACATATATACTGATATATATATTGTGTGTGTGTGTATATTTCCAAGTCAGAGCAATAAGTTCACTCTCAGAAAATAATGCTCTGTCTGAAAAATACTCATGCGTGAAAACACACACACACACAATATGGGAGGTCTGGAAAGTTCTGATAAATACCTACAACAAAAATTAATTTGTCTTCTTATATATCCTAAAAGAAAAAGAACAAATTATTACAATTTGATGAAACATGGGGGTGAAAGTGTTTTAAGATATGTTCTTTCTTGTGGTTATATCAGTTGCTTTACCATTTTTGTTCTAGGCATTAATTAAAACTTTCCAGACCTCCCCCCTCGTATATGCATGTGTGTGTGTGTGTGTGTGTCATATACACTACTCCAAAAGTAGTGTCAATTCGTGTTCGAATATACTTTATGTTTGTGTTCACCACGAACCAAAAATTGGAAACACTTCTATAAACCTACAAAATCTCACACACACACACACACAAAGAAATATTAGAAAGCCATAATGTAGTTTACAAATTTCCTTGCCAAAAAGACTGTCATGTCACCTATACAGGTTCTACTATCAGGTGTCTACGGGCAAGACTACAAAAACACTTCTGTGACTGTAATATTCCTATTCCAGAACATTTAAACAATAAAAAAACGCAACAATAAAAAGAAAAACAGAATACAAAGTACAGGGAAAACAGAAATAGCAGTCCATGCCCTTGAACAGAAAAATACCTCGCAAATCGACAAGGCCAAAATAATAGACATACAAGATAACGAAAAAATGCTTAGAATATCGAAAACGATAGCCATAAAATGTGACAAAAACCCAATAAACATCTACCAATCTACATAATCTCCGAGAGTGGGAAGCTCTATAATATAAAAATTAGGTCACGACTCTGACCAATAGGAGATAACACAAACATACCAAAGACAGAAACACCAAGCCGGCTCGACATAGCCTCCACCTCTCCCACGAGTTCCGAAGACGACGCACTGTCGAAACGGCTCACACCCCCATTACTCACACTACTGACCTTTTCCCATCAATTCTTCCTCTTCCTCAAAAAATAGTTTTCTATTTTCAGTTCCTTCTCTCACCTCCGCTCCCAAAGCGCTCTCTACCCACCCTTAATAATAATAATATTACACATATAAAAAACCCGGGTTTTTTCAAATAATTCCACCACTTTTTCCAAACTCCCTTCCTTTTTAACAGCTTAACAGCAGATGAATGCATATCGCCGCAATAAGGAGACAGCCAACAACATTCAAAAAAAGGTATGTCCGAATTTTCTTCTTATGTTATTCTTCATATATCGGTTTTTATAACACATCACTAATGCCCTAAGATTTGAGTAAAAAGCCAATGACATTGTAAAAAAGGGCACTCCTAAATGAAAGTAGGCTATATAGCCATAAAAATAATAAAAAAATTTCTATTCGTGATTAGAAAAAAAAAAAATTCCGTTTGAATTGTTCTGAGAGGAACATTTTATTTTGGTTCAAAGTCATTTCAAGCCCTGGTTGAAGGACTAAAATAAGAATATAATTCCTTGTCTAGTGTAATTTACTTTGTAAAGGCCAAGAAGACCTTCTACAATTACAATAACCTGTCTTACAATTTCATATAAATTCCTATCTCCACCAGATAAATGGTGAACAAATAGTGAGAAAGCTGACTATCCAATTACAGAGGGTGGAAGGTAGACTGAAGGCAGGTAATTTGATTAGCAGGCCTCAATGCTTAACATTACACCAAGCCCTAGAAATGTCATGAATAATAGCAAGTTTCTTTGAAACTCTCCATAGTGTGCATACAGTGCTGGGTGAGGCAGGGAAAGAGATCAGCAGTGGATACAAATTGGCCAAATCCATACTGATAGTCAATGACTATCTGGTGAACCTCAGGTAGTGGAGATTTTGAATTTGAGAAAGGCTAAACTGCTATTAGTTTTCTTTTCCATCATAAACTAGAGTCTAGAGTGAAGATTACTGAGGTGAGAAATGGAGTCTAATATGTCTGTGATATGAGGTCAAATGAAGAACATCCATATATCTTAACCATATAGAAGGCTTAAGAGATTCTGAGTCAAACAGTTTGTTTTAAAAATATTCTGTAAAGAAACTGCCAAGCGGTAGTGAGAGGGGTAAAACCCACAGATGTACCATATATCTGTTTATAAATGAATAGCAAAGGAAAGAGAACAGTGATATTAGGAGGAAAAAAATTTTATAAGTGATCAGGGGTAACTTAAAGGAAAATTGACAAAAAGTGAGTTGATATTAAAACTAACCAAAAATCTGTAATTTAATGTTAAATTCTCAATAGAAGTTTTCAAATGGGTTTTTTTATATAGCAAGTGGTATAACTATTGGGGTGGAGGGGATAAGAGAACTTCCTATCTATTTTGCTAATTTATAGCATGAAGAATCTATATCATCTACTGGTCCCTAGGGGAGGGAGGGGGGACTGGGGATTTGTGTATTTTTGGTGATCTGTATAGCCGGGGGGAAGACTAGAACTGAAAGGTTTGACTTTTTTATGATTTCAGGAAGGAAGCCAGCAAGAAACTTTTTTGAACAGACTTTTCAATTTCTTGACTGAGATTTGGTGGGATCATAATCTAAAGGTCTGTAGGTGGAGCAGTCTCTGAGAATGATGACCATTTTTTCTATTGTATTTACTGTTACTAAGAATAACAGTAACAATCCCCTTATCATTCTGGTGATAAATGTACTGTTATATTTGCACAGTTTCTTGAGGACACTAAGTTGGCAAGATTATAGATTTCTTTTAGTTGGTGAAGATCAAAAAAAGAATACTGGCAACATCAAGCCTAATGCTGCTAGCTTTTTCCTAAGCTAAATTAGGAATACTACATCCAATGTTGAACATTAGATCTGGTGCTGGTTTACAGATTATAGATTTATGGATTACATTATCTAATTCACTTTGGGGAATAATAATAATAATAATAATAGCAATGCCTCACAGTGAATGCCACATGTTATATAAATTCATATATTTTAAATACCAATAAAAATAGAACTTTTGAATACATAAAGTATTCAGTTTTGAAAACAAGAAACCTGCATGCTAGAAATTTTTTTTATTATCATTTTTGTAATAAGTGTATGCTATATAGTAAAAAAGTAACTTATTTTGTCCATGTTACAAACAAAAAAAGGAGGAAGAACTTGTCCACTGTAATTTTTTTATCATTTTACATTTGGAGAAATTCTTAAAAAATTTTCTCGGTATCTTCAAATTACACTAAGCGTGAGAGTTACTATAATGTAATATGAAAAGTTAATATGAAAAGGGGGGAAAAAATGTGAGCTTACCTATATAGTTTTGTTTTTTCATAAGTGATATCGCTGCTTTTCCAGAATATACTGGATATAAATAAATTGGAACATTTGCAAAATATGCAGCAAAAATTCTTGCAAAACTTTTAGCTACTCTTCTTACAGTAACATTTTCCAATCCTTTTATTCTCTCAAAGAGACTTTTCACATTTAAAGCTGAAGATACTTTGAAATCATGAGTGTGTCTTGACCTTTTTCTAACAGCCAAATGTTCATTCACAAAAACAACAGCATCTTTATTAATAAGACCATATATAAATATAACTGCTTCAGTGAAAGTCCCTTTTAACAGGAGTGTATATAGAATACCATGTGCCAGATGAGATAAATGTTGCATGTTATTCTTTGAAGAAGCTGTGGGAGAAGAAAAAATGAAAATAAATCCACTAAGGTATATTTTTATAAAAATTATTTTTTTTATTAGGTACTATGCCAAACATATAAGAAATTAAATTGGCTCAAAAATACAACAACAACATTGTTTATACTGCTTATCAAAATAAAATAATTTGGAGAAGAAGAAAAAAGTAGTCTTCTATTATAAGCTTCTAAAATTGACAATGAATGTCAATTTTAGAAGTAAATTATAAATGTAAATTATAAATAAAGTAGCAAAATAATCATAATTAAAACTTAATATCAAATTTACATTTAATAAACTGTTTAACTGGATATATTTGCTATCTATATCAAGTTAATAAAATAACTGTTTAGCTATTTCTACCTGATCACAAATATTTATATCACTAATGTGGCATATAAGATCATAAAAGTCATAGTATTTAAAAATATAGTCTACAACACAGAACATGACTCATATCATGTAATTTGGGAATGCTTCCACAATTTTGGATGGAACAGCAAAAGAAATCCAACATTCTAAAACCAGCCTAAAAGGGACTGCTAAACAAACTTATCATAGACAAATGCAAAATTTTAAATTCAATATGGCATGATAACAGAGAAATGTCATTTGACTTACATAACAGAAAAAAAGTCAGGAAGAACTATTATTATCTAGACAGCTCTATTGAGGTGTAGTCTGAGGACTCATTAGGAAAGATACATACTAACCATCAAATACAAAATATACATACAAAATACACCATATGTTTAAATTTCATCATAATAGCTCTATAATGAATTCTGTTTGACAACTTACAAGGCTGAGTTCGCTGTCAGACAATGTTTACTATTCCATCCATAACTGTGGCAACATTCTCAAACTCAAAATATACAGTGATTTGTATTATTATTATTAAGAGTCCAGGGAGTCAAGAACCAATCTAGGTAGGCCACATACGCACCAGCTGTCATAGTTGTGATTGAATTCATTAACATTGCATACATACAACATCCAATGGTAATCCATTTCAATCATGCAACACTCTATGAGAGAATAATCTAGACCTCGCCCTCTTCTTGACGATATTCATTCTTAGCTTCCAAGGATGCTCTCTACCCACCCATCACAAAATTAAATTTCATCAACTGAAATCCTGTATGAACCTTTCAGAAGTTTGAAAGTCTCAATCATATCGTCCCTCTTTCTTCTGTTTGTTATTTTCAGCAGTCTACAAATTCTCAATCTGTCTTTAAAATCAGTATTCCACAATCCTAACATGATTTTTAACACTATCCTTTGCACTTTCTGTCCACTGTATCAGAATCCCAATGGAAACCAGGAGACCAGACCTGTGCACAATAGTCCAAGTAAGGTCTTATCAAGGCCTTACAAAGAGGCAAAATGACATCCTTATCTTTACATGTCAAAGTTTGTTTCAGCATTTCACTTATCTTTTGAGTCGCATTTGCAATCCTTGATACATGACCATGAACTTCAACTTCCTATCAACTAACACTCCAAGATCCTCAGCTTATTAACTTCTTCTAGAATAATTCCACCAATATAATATGAGATTGGATATCTAATCAAGCCAGAGTGCATGACTTTACTAACATTGAACTGACATCAGTTTTCCCATGTCCACAATTAGAGCCTATTGAAATCATTCCGCAAGTACTGATATCATCCACATTCCTGTTTACCCTACCTATCTTTGCATCATCAGCAAATAACTATATGTCACCTGTCAAATCCTTCCTAATGTTATATATTATTCAGTCTTTATGTCACAAGTATCCTTAAAACATCAAATTTTAATCCTTCATGGGGAAAATGTCACCAAAATAACCAGTAAATTAGGAAAACTTTCAGTTATACAAGGTAGGTTATGAGCAAAGATCAATTTTTTTAAAAAATACTGCGACAACAAGATTATTCCCAATTTCGCTAATATTAAAGAAACTATAAAATCTCCTCGAGCTCATAATATTTACCGGAACACCAGTTTATCGTTAATCCGTAACCAACTTAAAGCTGCTAAACGTGATCTTGCTATTCACCGTCAACATATTTCTGATCTTTGCACCTATATTTCCACAAACGTGGATCCACATCTTTCACACATAGTTCTAAATGTGGCTAAACGTTCTACTCAACGAGCATATAATAAACTAAGTCAACATCTAAACCGAAAATATGAAACTCTTTCGTCTAAACAATTCAAGCCCTTCAAAACTCCAGATAATTGGATTGTCAATATATCCAGATGTCCTCTGACTGATAGCAAAACCCTCATCCTGTCAAAATGACATGATTTTTCTATTGTTCATAATAAGATAGCATATCTAGATTTCCTAGTTAACATTGAACGCAATCTCAGTCTAACTAGTGATAAAGCTAATGCTCTTCGCCTAGAAGTCGCTTCTTCTCTACTTAAGGCCAAACATCCTCCTTCCAACATATCTCTTTCTGAAATGAAATCTTTACAGTCCTTGAGAAAAAAACAATCACCTCATTATCACCAAAGCTGACAAGGGAAAGCAACGGTAGTTATGGACTCAGCAAATTACAGAAGAAAACTTTCTCTTTTACTTCGAGATCGCTCCACATATCAAGAACTTGATTATAATCCAACCAACAGACAACTAAAGAAATTAAATTCTCTCTTAGATGAAGTCATCAGTTTAGATAGAGACACAACTGAAAGACTTAAAACTCATTTTGCAAGACCCACCTAGATTTTATGGTCTTCCTAAAATACATAAGATTGACTTTCCTCTTCGTCCAATAGTAGATTGTATTGATTCTCCTACTTACCATATAGCCAAATATCTAGCTAAATTATTGAAATCTCACATAGGCAACTCTAGTTCCTTTCTAAAAAACTCCTCAGATTTCTAAGAAAAATTAAAAAAACGTCTCATTACAACCTACAGATCTTATGGTGAGCTTTGATATAGAATCTTTATATACAAATGTACTTCTCAAGGAGACTTTAAAATTACTTGCTGACATCTTTCCAGAAGACATTATAAAACTATTCGATTTCGTAATACACTCTGGATATTTCTTATGCCAAAACAAATTTTACAGCCAAGTAGAAGGAAGAGCCATGGGAAGTCTTTTCTCTCTTGCTTTAGCCAACTTTTATTTAGAACATCTAGAAAAAGTCCTCTTCTCATCTATTTTCCCTCAACCATCCTTTTGGGTAAGATATATAGATGACATCTTTACTGGATGGCCACACAACAAAGACTCCTTACCTTCTTTTTTAAACAGTGTCAATTCCTTACATCATCGTATAAAGTTTACTATGGAAATAGAACACAAGCAGTTATCTTTTTTAGACATTCCCCTCATCCAGTCACCTTCAAATACTCTTACAACTACAGTTTACAGGAAACCAACTTTCACAGGTCGTTATATTCTTAAAGAATCAGCCCATCATCCTTGTCAAAAAACAGGAATCGTAACATGTCTTATCAGAAGAGCCAAAACTAATTGTTCTAATTCTAATTTTCTATAGAAAGAACTTTCTACTATCCAACAACACATGAAACTCAATGGCTTTTTTGAAAAGAGTACTCAACATCTTCTCGATTCTCATAATCCACCACAAAACAACGAAGATTCAATATGTCAAGTTCCAATTCCTTACATCTCCGGAATTTAAGAACCTATCGCAAGAATTCTGAAGAAATATGAGTTAACAGCTACGTATTCACCTATTAACAAATTATCTTCCCATTTTCCTTCTCCTAAAGACAAATGCTCAACGATATCTCTTCCTGGAGTTTATCAAATTCCCTGCAACTGTGATCTCTCCTATTTTGGACAAACTGGACGTTCTCTTGAAAAAAGAATCCAAGGACATCAATCCTCCATTCATCACAACAAACCTGAAAAATCTGGATTAGCTCAGCCCGGGATTGAAACTAACATCCTTTGGTCAAAAGCTCACCTCTTACATAGATCCTGTTATAAATTTGGGCGTTTATTCAAAGAAAGTATAGAGGCCTTACTCCATCTTCCTAACCTGAATTGGAATGACTGTATATCTATATCAAAAATCTGGGAAAGTCTAATCAGAATAACTCATTAATTCATATTAATTTTATGTTATTTAATATTATTAATTAATATCTTTATTTTAATCATGTCTCTGCTTAAAAATATTCCCTTTAATACTTAGTGATATAACATCACACGGCTTGTTCTATTTTTAAATGATCTATTGTTAGTATTCCACCTTGTATTTTTTTTTAAAACTGTTCTTGTAGTGCCACTGAAGATGGTCTGCTATTTCCAGACCGAAATATTTGATTAATTAAATATCTTTCTTGTGTTTACGTGCATATATTATTCAAAGTAAGGATTCTCTGAATGTGAATATTCAGAGTTTCCTCTGAATATTCACATTCTCTGAATCTCTGAAAATGTGTTTACGTGCATATATTATTCAAAGTAAGGATTCTCTGAATGTGAATATTCAGAGTTTCCTCTGAATATTCACATTCTCTGAATGTCAATAGTTTGATACATCAGCCTTTGCACCACTCTTGTGTAATGAGATCACTGTATATTCTTTCCACCCTTGCAGAATCTTCCCTGTTCTGAGGTTTGAATTATATAGCCTGTTCATAGGAATAACCAGTTCAGCTGAACACTCTTTTAGCATCTGTAGTGATATCCTATCAGTCCCTACTGATGAATTCTTATTCAGTTTGTACAACAGCTTTAATACCTCCTCCTAATACACCTGCGTTTCTTCATCCAGTGTAGGGGTAGCAGCAAGCTCAATGTTGCTAACATTAGGTTGATAGCTTTTAGAAAAGTGGGTATGCATTAGGTGAACAACCTTTTCTGCATCTGTCACCCTCACACCATCTGCATTCAGTAGAGTTTAATCTTTCATATTCATTCTTTCTTTTACTTACAGCATAATGACTGAATTCTTTGTCGGTTGCTTGCAGAGCCAGTTTCTTTTCAAACTCAGACTTAGCTTTCCATACAATAGTAGTAACTCTTCTGGTTTGCCATTTATAATTTTCATAACAGATATCCTGCTTATGCATACGGCATTCCTTCCACATCATCTATTTCTTACGAATCTCTTGTTTGATAAGATTACGCATCTCGCAATTCTTAGAACTCGCAGAAAACATTCTGAGATTGAATCATTTAAGTATTTTTTAAAATACTTCCCATGCAATGTTGATATGCTTCCCATCCAGCAACCAATGCACTGAACTCAGTATACTCCTAAGCTGGTCATAATTTTCTGCTCTGTGGTTCAGCATGTAATCTCTTCTGAATGAAACATTCATCAACTTAGCCACTTCCCAAGTGAGTACTGCATGATGACTGTCACCAACTGTAGGCAGAATAGTCACATCTTTAACTGAAACATCCTCTGACACTATAATCAAATCTAACACTCTTTGACCTTGAGTTTCTTCTGTCACATACTGCTTGAGGAAGTTGTCTCACAAAAGCACAATAAATTTAGTTTCATTCTTCTCACCCACCAATATGTATTTGATCTTGTTAGATATCACCTCACACCAGATGGCTTTAAACTCACTGCCATATGAAAAACTGTTACTAGCATTACAATCATAGGTCTCAACACTAACCAAATTCAAGTCATCCAATATTAGCAGCACGCTAGCTCCTCTCATATCCTGTCTATCCTTCCTAAAAATACTGTACCCTTTACACTCAATACCGTTAGTATGTCTGATTCTGCTAGCTAGTTCTCACTAATGACTATAATATGAGGTCCCAACATACTGACCAAGGCAACAAACTCTACCTCATTTGTTTCTGATACTGTTTCTGATGCTGTCTGTAATCTGTCTAACACAATTGGACAACTTGTAGATCTCCGTTCTTTTCTAGTGCTTTATATATGTAGGCATCTTTGAACATGTGTAATAGGTCCAAACCGGATGAACAGAAAATTGAAATCATTCTTTCCTCGTAATGATTTCCATGATGATGCATATTGTAGATATTTATATTATGACTTTATTCTCCCTTTGTTAATGTAATACACTACATTTTAAGCATAAAATAACTATGAAACTGTTCTGTGAGCTCAGTATACAGGAAAACAAGAATAACAAGGAAGCAGTTTACTCAAAATAAATGCTAAATTTAATATTAAATTTTACTTATTTACACACTGCATATCATTAGGACTTGCTGAAGGTCAGAAAGAAATGGTTAATTTTGAATGCTCATAATAAAAGCAAACACATTTTTTATAACACATTTTTTAAAAGGGATTCAGTAAAAAGAATGCTATCTATGTACAAAGAAAAATAAGATGTGACAAAACTTTGTATTCAGTATACAGGTTTGATTTATTTTAACCTGGTGCAGTAATGATCTTTAAAAGTATATAAAGACTCTTAAATGTCTTATACATATAAGACATATGAAGAAGATGATATACAGGGTGTTCGGGATAAATTTGACAGTTTCGTAAGGAAAAAGAAAATCTTCTTTGTATCTATTAAATTTAATGAATTGACAAAAAAACATTACAGGCAGAGTTAATTACAATACTATCAACAAGATTTACTCAAAATAACCACCATTAGCATCGATCAAGCTTCAATTCTGCTTCAGAACCTCGAACAAGCTGATGCTACAGTCTCCCTGGGAAGGGCCGCAAAAACTGTTTTAATTTTATCCATTAACTGGGCTTTTGTATTACTGGAAGTGCGATTGGTGTCTTTTTCAACTGCGCCACATACAAAATAATCCATGGGGTTAAGGTCTGGGGAGTTTGGAGGCCAAACATTTGGACTGGTGAAGTCGTAGAAATTTTCAGACAACCATTTTTGACTTTTCCCAGAGGTGTGGCAAGGGGCCGAATCCTGCTGCCATACATACGGCCTACCATTGCCTACCCTTGTTATCCAGGGCTTGACTACAGTTAGCAACTCCACGAACAAAGCCCGAATTCCAATGCCAGGGTTCTTCAACACCTGTTCCTGCAGATTTGCGAGGAATTCTGCTGTACGAACGCAATCAGATCGTCTGCTAGGGATCTTTCTTCTTGCTACATCCTCGTAGTCACCATTGCAAGCCTCTAGTTCATGCCTGATTGTTTTTACTGTATTCAGGGAGCATTGGGCAGCAGTCGTAATATCCTTATTTTGATGGCGGGCACGAATCATCATGATACAAGTTATTCTCTTCCATGATTCAGGTGGGTTCCAGCTATCCATCCTTTCTGACATCTTGTATATGAATGAAGAAGGGTCCAAACTTTTAAATGAAGAGAAGTGTGTGTTAATACATGTAACTTACGGAAAAATATAATTAATTATAAATATGTCAAATTTATCCCGAACACCCTGTATATATATATATATATACGGGGGTCCTCGAGTTACGTCGGAGATCCATTCCTACGGACCGACATAAGGCGATTTTTGACGCAAGTCGGAATTACCATAGTCTAAGTTACTTACCTAACCTAAAACATCCTAAAGTCTCCTTGTCTTGAATTAACATGAGGCTAATTGGGATACGGCATTGATGCTGGTCTTCCAGCCAAAGAACAAGAAGCCTATCCATCTCAATCATGAGCCTACTACGTTTTTTCGTAATCACGGTCAATTTCATTGCCGCCAATCCTTTCACGTGTTCAAGGATGCGAACTTTATCCTTGATAATTGTCCCAACTGTGGTATGACTGAAGTTCAACGCGCGGCCAATGTTTGTTGGCATTTCTCCCTTTTTTGCCCTTTTAATAATGTCTAATTTCACTTCTAATGTAATGGCTTTCCTTTTCTTCGACACTGCCATCGGAAGAGTCTGCCTTACATTTGGGAACCATATTGAAGGGTAAAAAGTCACAAAAAAAAAAACACAAACACAAAAGTGAGAGAGCGGATGTAAACAAAGCACGCAGTACCCAAAGAGTGCATGCTGGGACCCAAGCGACGCCACCTCTCCCAAACAAATGCCGCGTAACAGCATATTCTTCCGCTGCACTCGCAAACAAGTTCGCCCGCGACGTTTGAATTTTACGCGTGCTGCTTCAAGTCGAAATTTATTTTTTAAATTATTTATGGAATTACCACCGTAAAGTCGAAACGACGCATGTCGAGGACCCCTGTATGTATGTATGTATGTATATATATATATATATATATATATATATATAAAAGACTCTTTGTTATATGCACAGCCTAGCTAATATATACTAAAGTCTAGATATAAAATTATTATAATCTTCAATCCAAGAGCATAAATTTCAATGCATTCCACTCTAATATAGCAAATAATGTTTAAATAAATCTTCTATCAAAGTAATAAACAAAAGTATACCACTAAGAGGACAAAGACTGCAAATTCTCAGTTTTGTATTATTATTATTTATTTATTTCATATCAACTCCATATAAGAGGAAGAACAACCTATAGCGAAACAGTGCCATATGTAAAAAAAATAATAATGGCTTCTGAATGGGACTAATACAATGAGCAATACCTATAAATGCAGCATTGTATTCATAAATAGTTCACACATTTTTTGGGCTCTGTATTTTGAGACTATTGTATTTCTTGAGCTTTTAATAGTTATATGGTTGGAAATGTTGAAAACTACTGAAATATAACTGTCATCATATCTCCATACAATGAAAGACTCATTATTTCACGGTCCCCTCAACAAAACTAATGTCTCCCCCAAGGGGGGGCCGTGGCCCACATTTTGAGAAGCGCTGGCCTAATCAATGATTTAACATACAAGTTTGCTATATTATGGCTTAAGATCCTGGAGTACTGCAGTCCTAATTATAATTTATAATGAACTCTTAGAACAAAAATTTATGTAGGTAGAACGTGTGCCATCTATTCTTGGGACACTTAGACCATCATGTCAAGCCACATTTTGGTGTGATGTAATGAATGAGTGTCTTTCCAATCAATTTTATGTGGAGTATTCAGGGCATGATCAGAAAGGCTAGATTTACCACATTTTGTTACATTTAATGCATCATTTATGTTCCTTTTTCCAGATAGGAATTGTGCATCCAGTTACATTATTATTATTATTATTATTATTATTTGACACCTCCAGGGAGTCCAAAGACTCATCGAGGGAGTGTGCACCAAGCAGCATCAAATGATTGCTCCTTCCAACGACTAACCGCACTCAAACTTGCTTAACTTTTTGCGAGCTATTAGTAGCAGAGGCTCTACCAATCGACCAACCTTTGCTGACAATGATGCCATTGTATAAGGCCTTGACCTCATGTGGATTATCGTGCACAGATTTGATTGCTGCATTTTCATGGTGATGAGGATATATATGTTGGAAAGGATCCAGAGAAGATTCACAAAGGTAGTCAATGGTCTCTGGAATGAGGAGTACTAGGACAGATTGAGAGAATGTAAATTTTAAAGCCTTGTAAATAGGAGGAAGAGAGAGGATATGATTGAGACATATAAGCTAGTCAAGGGTTATTATCAGGTTGACATGGAAGAGATTTTTCATAGAATGGGGGAGAGTGGGGTAAAACAAGAGGCCATTGCTGGAAACTGTATAAGGAGGGTGTAAGCAGAGAAGTGAAGGTCAGGTTCTTTGCATGGAGAGTGGTTGGTGAGTGGAATGCATTGCCTGAGTGTGTTGTGAAAGTAGACACAGCAAATCAGTATAAGGTACAGTTGGATGAGCATTGTGTGCAATAGTATGATGAGTCTCTGAACTCCATGGAGGTCAGAATGTTAATAATAATAAAGTTTCAGGTGTATTAAATACAGTATGCTCCAGGGTGGGTTGGGGGGAGGAAGGGATCCTTGTAGGAGATGAAGATGAATAAGTTCTTTAATTCTGCAGGATGTTTAAATGTGGCATTAAGGTCGTATTTATGTAGTGTTCTGTCCATTTTATCTAATATCCCTTTAATGTATGGAATGGCTACAGTTTTATTGTAATCTAGTTTATTTTTATTATTAGGTGCAGTCTTGTGAACAATTTTGTTGATAGTATTTTTGTTGTAGCCATTTTTAAAAAAGTATGCTGGAAAGAAGATGTAGGTTAAATGTATATAGAAATAAAAGATTGTCCTGATTTTCAATTTCAAATTGAAAGCCAGAACATATCATCATTATCGCAATAATCCACTTTGTCCTCATAAGGTCTTTCAATTTCATATTAAAGCACATCATTTAGAGTAATTCATTGATGGATGGAACTAATAAAATGCCAACCTTGAAGCTACCTTTAAACCTCAACTCCTCCAAGGAACCCTTCCTTCCTTCCCTGGAGTACACTGTATTCAATGTACCTGTAATTTGCCATATATAAGTGAAACTGGATGCACAATTCCATCTGGAAAAAGGAACATAAATGACACAGTAAATTTAATAACTAAGGTAATTCTGGCCTTTCTAATCATGCCCTGAATATTCTATACAGAAGTGACTGGAAAGGCAGCTGTTCATCACACCAAAACGGCGTATGAGTGGAAATTTATGAAGGCCTAATAAATTCTGATCAACAATTCAAATCTTAAAAATAATGATGGTCTAAAAATCTCAAGAATATGGATGGCATATAACCTTTTGTTCTAAGAGTTCACTATAAAATATAATTAGGACTGTAGTACTCTTGGAGCTTAGCGTTAACATAACAAATACTTATGTTAAATTGTTTAGGTCACAACTATATCTGAATTAAAAGATTATATGAATTTGTTCTTTGATCATGTTATAAAAAATATGAGTATAGCTTTGGTGTTAGGGTTATAACTAGAGGTGAAGCCATTAGAATAACAGTTGATTAAATCATTGTCACTTTGTCATAGTGTTTGAATTGTACTGTAGCTTGTGTCAATATATAAGCGTGTACTCCAGAGAATGACATTAATGTGAAACTTGAAACGTTGGGAAATTAAAGTAATTATTCTTAACACAATAGTTGTCTCCATAATTTATCAAAATGAATGCTGATCATCAGGTATCATTAAGAGAGACAATGCGTGACAGTTACTACAAACACAACCCGAGAGACTCTGTTGATCAAATGAACTATCATGGGCAAAATTGTGGTATAATATTAGACTGATCTATCAGCAGTAAATGGAAACTAAGCAGATGTAAAGCGGTAAATGATAAAGCAAATCCACACTCCTATTATGTCCTTCTACCATTTTCTCCATTCAATGCCATCCTAACATAATCATTCTTTTTTTTTTTTTGCTTCATTAGCTAACTGATGCTCACACTGAACTTTTGCTACCCCTACCAGCGAGTAATATTTCCCTGTTCTTTGTATTCCTCATGAAATTGATTATTACCACTCCTCTTGTGTTACATATCTAGCTTGACCTACATAATACTTTTTTATCCCCCCCCCTTGTATTGAATGCTTAATCTCTTGATTCATCCATTTCACATCTACCTTATTTAACCATTTGACCTTTGGAATATATTTAGACATTACTTCTACTAGACAGTTCTTGAATATCACCCAAGCAGCACTGATCTCCTTTAAATCCAACTCACCATACCTTGCTGCAGCTTTAAGCTGTCTCCTGAGGTTTTCATAAACACCAGCCTTGTAGTTCCACTCTACCCTTTCCTCGTGGAAGTTCTCACATGGTTGTCAACCACCCACTGGAAAGAGATTTGACACTTCATTTATAATAATATCCTCTGATGAAATTATCACATCTCGTCAGTTGCTATCTCGTCAATCCAATCTATATTGGCGTAATCAAAATCACCCATAACGATCACTCTTTTCCCATTTTCTTTTTGTTAATTTGCACATACATTTCCAGGTCATTACTCTCCACATTACAGGTCTATGGTAGCAACTAAAGAAGTATTTCATTCTTATATGGACATAACTCTTTTTCTCATCAACAGCACTCCATCTTCCTTTGAGTCCATTGAGTTCATTAACCCAAAAATTGTTGAAATAATTAAATATGGTTGGATGAGGATGACATTCTGACAGGAATAGAGATTGAAGGGTATGATATTTAGTGAAGAGAGAAAGGGTAACTTTCTATCTTCACTAAATATCATACCCTTCAATCTCCATTCCTGTCAGAATGTCATCATCCAACCATGTTTAATTATTTCAACAATTTTTGGGTTAATGAACTCAATCAATGCAACCGCAACAGCTCATTCCTGGATCTATAACAAGTTTCACTGATACCACTTATTAGATATGAATTCTCCTTACTTTTCTTGAGCCATTTCTTCTTCTCCTTACTCATTTGAGAATGTTCTTCAAATCCAGCTGTTTTACCTACATCCCAGGTCATTCCCTTACCTTTTTGTTTACACATACATTCACATCCTCTTGGAGCATCATCCTTTCCCAAGTTGTGTTCCCCTATCCACCATGAGTCTCTCTGTTTCCCTGTTTGTTTTGTGCCACTTGTTCTCTCATTCTCTACACTCATGCTAACCCCTTCTTCATTCATAAGCACCACTTCAATCTCTCCTTCCTTAAAATCCTGCTCTTTCCCATTGCTTCTTACTTGCTCACATTCCTTCTCTACGCTCATTACTCTCTCTTCCAACAGCAGTCTCTCCACTGACTTGTACCAAAAACATTCAAATGCAGTCTGTCACCCTAATACAGTTCAATTCTTGTCCTGGTTTGGGCTATGGGCAGCATTTCAAACCAATTGAATGTGTTCCAAATGCTTCCTAAGAAATCACTCTACCACAGAGCATGAAGACAGATTTTTGGTTATAACAGCAAAATATAATTGACGCACCACGGCAGACCTACTTGCAAGTCAGCTCCATTCAAGCATAGGTAGGCAGATATCTCGATAAAGTGCAGCAAGATATCTGGCAACAAGTAGGCCAATATGCCCAAAGGCCAGCAGTCTGCATCTCTTTGTCCACAGCATAAAGCACATTTTCAGTGGTGTTATATCTATTAAAATTGGACAGGACACCGATGGGTTAATGAACTCTTTACAGATGAGAGTCATTTTAGTATTTCATCTGAATCTAGACAACATTTGATCTGCCACAAAAGTGTTACTGCTTATCACTTTTGTACCAGATCAAGTGTTATCTTGAAATCATCTTGAAAGGAATAGATATCGTGGTGCTAGGGTCATGGTATGGAGAAGCATTATGCTTAATGGATGCACAAGCTACAAGTGCTGGATAAAGAGACTTTCACTGGTGAACAATATTGCAACACCATTCTTTAACATCATGTTCAATTGTTTCATGGTGCTGAAGGTGAAGAATTAATTTTGATGGATGACACTCCCACACCACATTGCAATACTCCCACACGAGCAATAGAAATACTTCTGGAGAGTGAAAATCTTAACTGATTCAAGCAGTCAGCACACTCCCCAGATCTCAACCCCACAGAACACATTTGGGATGCAAAATAAAAAAATAAATAAAAAATCAAAATTCCCCACCAGAAAACAAACGAGGCTTACTCTGCAGGAGGACTGGGCCAGTTTGCCTAAAGAACTCCTGAATAACTTGGTACTGAACATGATACAACATTGTGAGAGCTGCATCACAGTTAGGAGTGGATGATATTCCATACTGAAATGTCTCTCCACATAGTTTTCTGTAAGTCCTGTACATTAATTTCTTAACCATGTCCTTAGGAAATTTGTAACTTTTTGTTAAAATCATATTGCAATTTAATTTGTATGAAATTTATAACACATTTTTTGTGTAACATAAATTATTACAATGCTGGCAATAAATTTATGCCCACATTTGGCCATAACAAGAAAATTTTTTTCATATACAGGTAAAAACATCCTTTGCTTTTTGACACTAGTGTATTAATAATAAGAATAACGAGACAACCCCCTCAAGTACAGGTATCCCTCGATTAACGAGATTAATTAATCCCTCTATGTTACCGCGTATATCAAAATCACGTTAATCAAATCTAATAATCAATGGTAAAAATGACAATTCGTCCATAATCGATTAATGTATTAATAATTCATTTTATATAGTACTCTTTTAGGAAAGATAAAAAAATGAATGCAAAGTAAATATTTAATAAATACTTGTCCCTACATTATTTACTGCAATTTTTTTATCAAAAGAAATTATCAAGAGCCATTTGAACAGTTTTAGTTTTTTTCTTATCGGCATAAATTCCATGATAACAAGCAAAATGACTCTCCAGACCTCGGCAAACAAGCAATAAAACAAAGAAAAAACACTGCAAATATAATACATGATGGTACAAATTAAGTGGATATTGAATCCAACATTATTTCAAAGCCAAATATAGAAACTATAAGAGTTTCGTGCCGAATATATAGAAACTAAATGTTTCAGCGGATGCAAGCATAAGCAACCTTATGGGCAACTCGTAGTAAAGGTGGAGTAAGCTCCAGATCACTTTCCATAATGTAAAGCACATCTCCTAGAGGACATGTATGATAAATAAGCCTTTGGCTCTCTATTTCAGTAATATATGATGGTTTATTTATTTTCAGTTATAATCTATAAATTATTGAACAAAGAATAAAAAAAAAAACAACTAAATCATACTATACTGACATCGGAGGTCACGGTATCTCTCAGATACAATTTACTGTCAAATATCACAAACCTTTACATAACATGTGTTAAACCAAACTGACAGCAAAAAACAGTGTGGAATATCACTCATCACATATGAATGAACAGCTACTCATGACCTCCAAGCTATACACTGAATTGTGTAAGAATATTTATATTAAACATTTTACATGTATCTGTCAGATCAGCTGCGAGATCTGCAGGGTTCAAGGTACATTAATGAAAACTCTTGACGCTTATATCAAGGGATTGCCACAATTAATTTTGCTGCATTAATCAAATCCCGCGTTAAGAAAGGGATAACCTGTACTTGGAAAGAAAAATAAAATATCAAAAAGAAAAACATCACAAATTTGGAACACACATATGGAAAATGCAATAAAAGAAACACAAGTAGCATAGAAATCATTACTTCAGAAATAAACAAAGGAAACGGAAGAATGGTGAGAAATTAATTTCATCACCCAGGTATGAGATCACATTACTGGAAAAGGTTCCATTTTCCATCTGTAGAGCAGGGTTTCCAGGCTATGTACAAATAAATAAAAAAATTATAAAAATTAATAAAAAACAATACAATAAAAAAATCCTTAGCCCACTCACAGTACTAACATACTATAGGCTTACAACCTTTCATGAGTGGGAACCACATAAAAAAACGACAAAAACAAAAGAAATATAGCTAAAAACAAAGTATAGAAAGCTCACTGAGATTCTTGGGATGGATTTATTAATGAAATAAAAGAAGATATATATGGAAGACAATCATAGCCTACAAAATATTAAGAATTTACACAATGGAGAAAGAGATACAGTACAAATCAACAGAACACAAAAGAAACAGAGGATGGAACATTATAAGAATTTATGGTATGACCTAAATTTATTCACAGAAAATAGAAAGAAACAAGATATCAGCTAATGCCTTTTATTCCCTTATATGGAGTAGGAGAGGCTGTTTTAGCCTATCTGACCTTTGGAGATAGAGTGAACAGTTCAATCTTCACTGGTAGGCAATCACAGATAGATGGCTCGACTATCGTTAATTATAAGTTGCATTCAATGAAGAGATGAATGACAAGTGTCGCAATTTCATAGTCAGTAACTCAATTTATTACTATCTGAAATAGTGTAGGCTATACACTATTTTCTTGAGTTTATAGGATGAAAAACTCAGAGTTTCTGCAAGAAAAAAGCCACTTGTCCATGCCAGAGATCAACTAACTTAGGAATCAGTAAAAAAGAGGCTTAGAAATAGTTCCCCATTGGTGACTAGAATCAAACTGAAGACATTCTTCAGGTGGCCAAGCATAGAGGACTCAAATGCCAATTCCAATGAGCTATACAGGCCTTACTAAAAAAAAAACACTGGAGGATACTGATATAGAATTACATAGATTGAAAGAACTAAAAGAGAAATAAAAGTATCAAAAAACAGAAAACCAACTGGACATCAAAGATTTTTTAACATTAATAAATAACTGTTGGAGGAAATGTGATGTTGCATCAGATTTGCCAAAATTAAGGTCATATCTATATTTAAGAAAGGAGATATATGACGGTGGTCTGAAAAGTTCTTGGCTTAATAATGAAAAACGAATTTATAGTTTCAAAATTATTTTTATTTTCAACATAATCTCCCTTAAGACTAATACATTTATTCCAGCGATGCTCCAGCACCATTATCCCATCCCTGTAGTGGTTCTCAGTAAGCTCTGCAATCACCTCTTGATTCGAAGAAAAACACTGACCAGCAAGGAAGAGTTTTAGTTTTGGGAAGAGATAGAAGTCAGAGCCAAATCTGGGGAATAGGGTGGATGTTCCAACAATTCATAGTGCAGATCCCTTAATTTTTCCATTGCCAAAACACCTTTGTGGGCAGGTGCATTGTCTTGATGAAAGATGATGTTTTTCTTCTGCAAACTGAATCTTTTCTCACGAATTTTTTCTTCTAGTCTGGATTAAATATTAGAATAATATTCCCCGGTTATTGTTTTACCGTTTTCAAGATAATTAATAAACAAAAAAACACCGATGCCGTGACCTTTCCTGCTGATGGAACCGACTTTGTCTTTTTTGGCACTGAACAACTGGCTTCTGTCCAATGTTTTGATTGCTGTTTGGATTCTGGTGTGTAATGGTGAATCCAAGTCTCATCCATAGTAATCAATCGACACACAAAGTCAGTTTTATTCTTGTTAAAACGCTCCAAGCACTGTTCAGAGATTTTCATGTGAGTGCAAAAACACACTCGCATGTGAGCAAGCGTAGTACCTTTTTTATGCAAAGCTTTTTCATTTGCAATTATTCGTGCAAAATATATCCTACACATTCTTTTGAAATGCCGATAATCTCAGCAATTCACGCACTTTGACTCACCAGTCATCCAATACCATATGTGCATTTGATCAGTGATTTCTGGTGTTGTTACACACTTTTTGGACGTCCTTCATGTGGATCATCTTCAAGGCTGGTATGGCCACGTTAAACTTGGCAGCCCATTTCTTAATTGTCGAAAACGAAGGAAAAGAGTGTCCATAAACTTTTATGAACTTCAAATGAATTTCTTAAACCTTCTTTTACGAAGAATTTTATGACTGCACAATACTCAATTATATGCATTTCAAGAGATACAGACAACACTTTTACTTCAGACACCTGTATAAAAAAAACAACTTGATAGAATGACTTGCAATTTCATATGGATGGTTATGACAGTGCACCAACTTAGAAAAAAAAATCTTACCGATTGTGTTGTCATCTATGGTTGAGGCCGAGAACGTTTCAGACCACCCTTGTATATGCATCGAACACAATGCTTCATTATGTTTGATTAGTCACAGTTGAAATATCAATGTTGTATTATGCAAACATGTCAAGTCACTGACATGTTTGCATAATTCATAATTTTTTATTATGATCATATGAAAATATGATCATAATTAAAAAAGCATGTTCTCAAAGTTTAATTATATTCAATGAATATAATTAATATTGTACATAATTATTTTTGCATTCAAAGTAACATCTTGAAAAATTCAGAAATAAAATTCTTAATTATATTTGAGTACTGAAACTTACTCTTGTATAAAAGGAAACCAAAATGGTTCACCCAAAATTTCAAATATCTTTTTGATTCTCCAAGAACATTTAAATTAATTCCTTTATTGAATGCTGAAAATTTATATTCCATAACTGCATTTTTTTTATAAATATGGGGTTGCAAAATCCACTGGAGAAGAAAAAAAATGTTTGCTACTCTTCTGTAATGAATGGTATCTTTTGTCAAAGAGAGAAATTTAACTGAAATCTTCTCGTAGAGAACTAACCAATGCTTCATCAGTCTACATAAAAAATAAATAAATACAAGTAATCAATTACATGCACCACAGTGACAGTGAATAAATAAAGATTCTTCAAAAGATGGTGACAGTGAACTATTTTGCACCAGTCTGTCTGGTGCCAAACTGACAATAACCATATCAAACACTAATAGTGCCAATGATTTTTATCTCATGAACTCTCACTAACTTGATAAATAAATTTAATAACTATAGTCTCACAGCAATCATTTCTTTCAGGCAGACAGCTTTTCTGTCTCTCTCTCTCACACACACAAATACAGTGCTTAATTTTCTTCATCTGTTTTGGCATCTATTGAGACACTTGACTCTGCTGAGTCAAAAAACACCAAGACAAAAGTCTTTAGCAATTAACTCACACATTTCATTCACACACATATGCACTGAATTCCATCTGATACATGATGACAGATTCACTAAGGCTGCACCCCATTTCCAAATCTCTCTCTCTCTCTCTCTTGCCATCTGTTATGTCATCAGCTGTGTTTTTTTGCAAAAGGGATGGAAAACAAAGATAATGGATATTTCTTTCTTTTATTTTTTTCTTTGCATTTATTTTCTTTTCCTTGGATCAGCGATGAAGCATATGATTGAATTAGTTAATTAATTTAATATAATTAATAAATTATTTATATTAATTTATTTATTAAAGTTGGATTTTTTTCCCACCAAATAGTGTTTAACTTCTAACAAAACAGGGATGGAACCATTCATTAAAAATTTCTTTTGTAACCCAACCTTTTTTTTGTTTGCCTTCCAGTGCACTGGTAACGTGTTAAAATCCACACCTTTCATTGCCCATGATCTTAGGAATCGATTAATGAGTAATGGGTTTTAATATACAATCTCCTGAAGCATTGCTGCAAAATAATAGTCACACGATCCTTCGCTGATTAAAAGCCACCAACATGTTTTTGTGATTTTGCTATATAAGTTCTACTTGGCATTTTTTTCCACAAAAGGTCAGTCTCATCTGCATTCCAAACTTGATCAGGAGTGTAGCCACCATTTTTAATAATTTTAGACAGTTTTGAAAGAAATTCCCTAGCTGCCGGCTTATCTGTAGATGAGGATTCTCCTTTTATTTTTACATTATGAAGCGTGTATCCTCTGAGAAATTTTGTAAGCTAACCTGCTGTACTTGCAGAAAAATCACAATTGTTGTTTGATATTGTTGGCTCCTTTTCCTCAATCTGTTTGTACAACCATAATGCTTTCCATTTGATGACATTTCTGCCTAAAGGTATTCCTTTTTGTGAGTAATCTTCTATCCACATCGCTAGGGCCTTTTCCCTCTTCACTTTTATAATGTCTCTTGTATACGATGACGACTTAAACCTAATTTTGTTCCATAAACAACAGATTTTCTAATGGCCTCTTCATTTTTCTTAATCGTTCTCACGGTAGCTTCGTTCAGTCCAAAATATTTCCCCAAGGATGTTGAATCTTCTCCAGCTGCTAAACGATTTAAAATTTGGATCTTAATTTCTAAAGAAATAGCTTTTCTTTTCTTTTTCTCTCTAACTGAACTATCTGACATCGTGATTAATGGGGTAATATTATGAAAATATCTGAAAATAATAATTAATTTTATTAATTTGATATTACATGTATAAAACTTCAAAATTGAATATATACCTGTGTACCTCTATTGCACGAACAAAACACAAGACGTGTAAATGTTTCGAATTGTAAACAAGAAATGATTATTTAGCAAACAGCTTAACTCCTTCCACACAGCTTTATATAGGCAGGTCTCCTGCAACAGACCAGCATAACTTAAAGGAATCAGCATAGCACCCTTCTGCTTTCGGTAACCAACGGTAAATGAATATAACGTATCGTCTCTCAGCTTAACTTACGGGAATCATAATTACAAAAATTGATTTCATTGTTGTCTACATTCTGTAGCAAAAGCAATCCCTGATATTTAAAACATTGAGGGGGGGGTCCCCAAAATTCAAGTTTAAGTACATAAATGATAATTATAAAGGAAATACCACTTTTAACAGAACTGAATTCAAGCAGAAATTTAAAAAATAAGCAGCATTTGAACCGTGTAAAATCAAAATAAGACATGCAAAAATAGAATTTCTTCTGTTTTCTAAACTGTTCTTTCGAAATCGTGTAAAAAGAAAATTAGCTGTATATAACTAGAATGAGAAGAATAAAATCTCAGGCCTCATGTTAAAGTTATATCCCTAAACCATCAGGTCCCGGGGATTTTTTTGTCTTTCATTCTTCTTCAGTTGTGGTACTTCGGCTGCTGAAATGGGTCTGTTGAGCCCTTCTTGGATGTGAACAGGAAGGTCATTAATGTTCCAAGAGTTATGGTTTCTCACAGAAGTATTGTCTTCAAACAGACGTATATAGTGTTTTTGAAAGAATTCAAGGATGTCCTGTGTGGTGGACATGTTTTCACCAGAGTTGGGCAATAGTCCTTTCTTCACGAATTTGATGAACTGTATCGAAGAATGCAGCTCAAGGGCTATTTGCTAAGTGCTGCTTGTATTCTTATTTTAAAATTTCTTTCTTCCACTAAGAGCATCCATAACTCAGTTGGTTTAGAGGAGCCCTTCAGTTGGAAAGACCTGAGTTTGAATCCAATCTGTGATGTAAGGAACCTTGATCAGTTTTCAATCAAATGGTGAGTTAGCCAGTCTGAAATGGAGGTGAAGGTATTTTTCCTCCCAGAAACTCCGATTTTTTTTGTCCCTCAAAACAGGCAAACCTGGTGGAAGAATACATGTAGACATAGAAAACATTGTGAATAAGGATTAACCAACCTATTCTAACAAATTTGGTTTTGAATACCTGCATGGTAAAGTGTGGGTCTACACATAAGTGTAAATCAACTGTTCTTCCACTTAATTCTGCCTTTCCATTTTTATTTATATGCTGATGCTGCATTCTATAATCCCTGCATTGATTTGCTATGAACCAACTTCTCTGTTTATACAGGACTTACCTTTTTTTTTTTGAGGAAAAAATATAAACTCAATCAAGATAGGAACAATACTTTGATTCTTGTAAGTGTAAGCTTGGAGATTAGGGTTGTGAATCCACAATATGTCTGCTTCAGCATTATCAAGACATATTTTAACTGTGCGTATCCTACTTTTCCACTTTTGGGATGTCCTCCTATTTTGTCCAATGTGGTATTTTCAATACGGATCCTTACATACCGTGTTATAAATAATTATTTTAATTTCCCAATGTTTCAACCTTCATATTAAGGTCATCATCTCGAGGATACAAAAACACACACACACACGCATATATATATACAGGGTGTTTGGGATAAATTTGACATATTTATAATTAATTATATTTTTCCGTAAGTTACATGTATTAACACACACTTCTCTTCATTTAAAAGTTTGGACCCTTCTTCATTCACATACAAGATGTCAGAAAGGATGGATAGCTGGAACCCACCTGAATCATGGAAGAGAATAACTTGTATCATGATGATTCGTGCCCGCCATCAAAATAAGGATATTACGACTGCTGCCCAATGCTCCCTGAATACAGTAAAAACAATCAGGCATGAACTAGAGACTTGCAATGGTGACTACGAGGATGTAGCAAGAAGAAAGATCCCTAGCAGACGATCTGATTGCGTTCGTACAGCAGAATTCCTCGCAAATCTGCAGGAACAGGTGTTGAAGAACCCTGGCATTGGAATTCGGGCTTTGTTCGTGGAGTTGCTAACTGTAGTCAAGCCCTGGATAACAAGGGTAGGCAATGGTAGGCCGTATGTATGGCAGCAGGATTCGGCCCCTTGCCACACCTCTGGGAAAAGTCAAAAATGGTTGTCTGAAAATTTCTACGACTTCACCAGTCCAAATGTTTGGCCTCCAAACTCCCCAGACCTTAACCCCATGGATTATTTTGTATGGGGCGCAGTTGAAAAAGACACCAATCGCACTTCCAGTAATACAAAAGCCCAGTTAATGGATAAAATTAAAACAGTTTTTGCGGCCCTTCCCAGGGAGACTGTAGCATCAGCTTGTTCGAGGTTCCGAAGCAGAATTGAAGCTGTGATCGATGCTAATGGTGGTTATTTTGAGTAAATCTTGTTGATAGTATTGTAATTAACTCTGCCTGTAATGTTTTTTTGTCAATTCATTAAATTTAATAGATACAAAGAAGATTTTCTTTTTCCTTACGAAACTGTCAAATTTATCCCGAACACCCTGTATATATATATATATATATATATATATATATATACAGGGTGTTCGGGATATATATATATATATATATATGTATGTGTGTATATATATATATATATATATATACAGGGTGTTCGGGATATATATATATACATATACATATACATATACATATATATATATATATATATATATATACACACAGGGTGTTCGGGATAAATTTGACAGTTTCGTAAGGAAAAAGAAAATCTTCTTTGTATCTATTAAATTTAATGAATTGACAAAAAAACATTACAGGCAGAGTTAATTACAATACTATCAACAAGATTTACTCAAAATAACCACCATTAGCATCGATCACAGCTTCAATTCTGCTTCGGAACCTCGAACAAGCTGATGCTACAGTCTCCCTGGGAAGGGCCGCAAAAACTGTTTTAATTTTATCCATTAACTGGGCTTTTGTATTACTGGAAGTGCGATTGGTGTCTTTTTCAACTGCGCCACATACAAAATAATCCATGGGGTTAAGGTCTGGGGAGTTTGGAGGCCAAACATTTGGACTGGTAAAGTTGTAGAAATTTTCAGACAACCATTTTTGACTTTTCCCAGAGGTGTGGCAAGGGGCCGAATCCTGCTGCCATACATACGGCCTACCATTGCCTACCCTTGTTATCCAGGGCTTGACTACAGTTAGCAACTCCACGAACAAAGCCCGAATTCCAATGCCAGGGTTCTTCAACACCTGTTCCTGCAGATTTGCGAGGAATTCTGCTGTACGAACGCAATCAGATCGTCTGCTAGGGATCTTTCTTCTTGCTACATCCTCGTAGTCACCATTGCAAGTCTCTAGTTCATGCCTGATTGTTTTTACTGTATTCAGGGAGCATTGGGCAGCAGTCGTAATATCCTTATTTTGATGGCGGGCACGAATCATCATGATACAAGTTATTCTCTTCCATGATTCAGGTGGGTTCCAGCTATCCATCCTTTCTGACATCTTGTATGTGAATGAAGAGGGTCCAAATTTTTAAATGAAGAGAAGTGTGTGTTAATACATGTAACTTACGGAAAAATATAATTAATTATAAATATGTCAAATTTATCCCGAACACCCTGTATATATATATATATAGAGAGAGAGAGAGAGAGAGAACAAGCTAAATTACATTTCACATAGTATGCTGAAGACAATGATTTGATCAACAGTTATTCTACTGGCCTGACCTCTAGTGAAAATAAAATAAAATTACAATAAATAAATAAATGAAATGAAATAAAATAACTACATGAAAGCTATATTCTATTTATGACAACATCAGAAAAACATTCTTTCATACAGATAGTTTTGTTACAGTGAAAATGATGTCCTAATTTAACATGACAATTTTTATATTAGATTTAAGATCCTGGATTACCTATGGTTCTATTTATAAATAACACTTAAGGAGAAAGGTTAAGTGAATAGAATATGTGCCTTCCATATTCCTGGGATTTTCAGACCATCATTATTGTTAAGATTAGGGTGGCTGATAAGAATCTCACAGGTCTCCTTAAATTTACGTTCATACCATGTTTTGATGTGATGTAAACAACAGGTGCTTTTCCAGTCAATTCTATGTAAAGTGTTCAGAGCATGATAGTAAAACTCGGACTCGTGATGAATGGTAAAGCTGGTGAAAGTCTTGATCATTACGCAGAATGAATGCTCGCTGAAATTAACTCATAGCTCTTTTTTGCAATGCCGATGACCTATTATACTGCAGGATATCATCTAACTAGAAAATTATATTTGCTTTCAAACACTAATGTTGTACTTCTTCTCTCACTTCGGGCACATTTAAAAAAAAATGGATACCACTCGGCGGTAACTTTGCTAAAAAAAAGTCCTAAGCATCGTCTGCTTCCGTTGTTACGACTGCCGCGCCTCCTCACCACCAGTACACAGTTTAAAGAGAATTCGCAAGTCTTCGTGATAAAAATCTTTACAACTCCCTTTGGGGGAACACATCTGTCACAGGAGTGTTGATGTTGCATCTAAAAGAAAATTCAGGCGAGTAATTGACGCTAAAATACAAGAAATGAGGTGAGAGCTTTATGGTGCGATGCAGCTCCCACAAACAAAGAAAACAAAAAAAAAAACTATATAATCATCATTAACTAAACATCAAGAAAATATATAAACATTATTAAGAAACAAGCCAATAACATTAATTAATTATATCAGTTTTTAATCTGGAAAGGGCATCGGCATTACCATGACGACTACCCTTTCTATATGTAACGGTCATATTATAACGTTGTAGGGCTAAAGCCCATCGGGACAACTTGGCACCATGAGGGGCACTTTTAGTTAGATAGGTCAGAGGGTTATGATCTGAAATTACCTGTATTTCAGCACCAAATACCCATGTGTCAAACTTTTTCAACGCCTCCAAGACGCAAAAAGCTTCCCTTTCAATGGTTGATCATTTCATTTGACAGGAATTTAGTTTCTTACTGAAGAAAGCAATGGGCAATTCTTTTCCTTGTTCGTTGTTTTGAGCTAAGCATGTGCCAATTGCTGTTACTGATGCATCCGTATACAAACTGGAACGGCTTGTCGAGATCTGGAGTATGGAAAGAAGGCATTTTTATAAGCTCTTCTTTGAGTTTTGTAAAAGCTTTATCAGCATCAGTAGTCCAAGGAATATTGTTTGGGACAATATTCTTTTCTTAGTCAGATTTGTCAGTGGTAATACAATTTGGGAGAATCGTGGTATGTAGTCAGGGTAGTAGCTAGCCAGCCCAAGTAGACTCCTTACTTCCTTCTTTGTCGCTGGTGTCGCTAAACCTTTTATAACCTCGACCTTCTCTGGGTCCAGGGAATGTTGACCGGATCCAATCAAATGACTTAGGAACTTCACTTGATTTTTCCCGAATTCGCATTTTTCTAGGTTTACTGTTAAACCCACCTCTCTTAATGTTTTGAAGATTTCATCTATATGGGTGAGATGTTCAGACCATGTTTTAGAAAATATAACCAAATCGTCGATATAAGATCGGCAGTATGCCTTATGTGGAGCTAGTGCTTTATCCAATGATTTCTGGAATGTACTTCCAGCGTTCTTCATTCCAAACGGTAACATGTTCCATTGATAGTGACCAGAATGTGTCACAAATGCAGTGAAGGGCTTTGCTTCCTTTTCCATAGGGATTTGCCAATATCCCTTGGTGAGGTCAACTACAGTGATAAATCTTGCTTGTCCTACCTCAAATAATAAATCTCTAGCTATTTTCATTGGATAAGCATCTGGAATAGTAAAACTATTTAGCAATCTAAAGCCAATGCATAGTCTGACACTTCCATTTTTCTTAGCCACACAAACCACGGGATGAGCCCATTCACTGACACTTGGCTCAATGAGACCCATATCTAACAGTTCTTTGACTTGTCGATCTACTTCCTTTTGTAGAGTGATTGGCACCCTACAGGGTTTAAGTCTCTTAGGGGAACAGTTCTCTTTAACTTTGATGGAGTGTCCGTCAACTTTGGCATGACCAGGTTTGGAACTAAAAATATCTGCATATTTCCGGAGGATGTCAAAAAGTTCTTGTTTTTGTTCTCCCGTCAAGAGAGTTTTCATATCCTCAAGGTGTTTCCTAATATCTTCGACTGATTTATTTATCTTGTCAGCGGGTGCATAGTGGAGTGTTCCGAAATCTTCATCTAGCTCGAAAACTAGACCGACATGATTAATTCTTTGAATATATGGTCGAAGCTTATTTACGTGTAGCTCCCTGATACTTCCATCCTTCATCTCAACCTTCGCAGAATGTGGTCTAGTAAGTTGGACGACTGTAGGGTCCTGTCCAAGTATTTAGAAGCTTATGAGAGGATGAAGGTAACAATACTAAAACCTTTTCACCAACAATGAAGGATTTTTCTTTGGAACGAAGATTATATTTGGAGGAGTATTGTTCTTGAGACCCTTTGGCGTTCTCGGATGCAATTTCATGAGCTTTTCTTAGATTTTCAAGAAGCTCTTGTAAATAATTTTCAATCGAGCGAGAGGCAGTGGTTGGGATGCCTCGTCCACTAGTCCATATTTCCTTTAACAAAGATAAGGGGCCTGGAGATAATCTTCCATATACCATCTGGAAAGGTGATAACCCAGTAGCGCTATGTGGTACTTCTCGGTATGCGAATAGAAGATAGGGAAGATGTAAATCCCAGTTTCTTCCATGCTCCTGTATATTCTTATTCATCATCTCTTTTAAAGTTCTGTTCCAATGTTCGACAGCGCCCATACTCTCAGGATGTCCTGGAGTGGAAAAACGTGGAGCTATGCCTAGCAGATCTTCAAAAGCTTGAGTGAATTTAGATGTGAAATTCGTACCTTGGTCGGTACAGACCATTTTAGGAAATCCTGTCTGAGTAAAAATCCTCATCAGAACATTACATGTAGTTTTAGCACTTATTTCCTTGACAGGTAGGGCTTCAGCCCATCTAGTGCATAAATCAACAGCACATATTATGAATCGATGTCCTCTTCCCGATGGAAGTTCTAACGGTACGACACAATCCATACTCCATACCTCAAACGGAGCAAGTTTCTGGTCTGACGATAGGTCGTATGGGGATTCTATCTCTATATGTAGCAGTCCTTCTCATTTGATATTCCTTGCAGCTTTCGCAATATTTTTTCACATCTTGTTTAATGGTAGGCCAAAAGAATGAGTACTTGATTCGCTGATGGGTTTTCTTTTAGCCGAGATGGCCAGCAAGAGGGATTTCATGTGCCATCTTTAAGACATTTTCTCGTTTCACACATGGTAGCACTACTTGTCTAATATTCTCGCCACAAATATGTTCGTTATGAAGCAGAACCCCCATTGTCAAACGCACAGGCATTTTTCTGCCTTTTTTCCCATTCAAAACACCTTCGGAGCATCTCATCATCCTCTTGAAGTTTGCCGAATTCGAATTTTGTTTTTTCGTATACACTCATTTTCTGCACCTGGTAGGGACTCTATCGTACTAACTGCCAATGCTGTACTGGTTATTTTCGAAGGCATGTCTTCGTCTTCATCATCTTCTGACCATTTATCACTTAAATCTTTTGATTTCAGAACTGGTGTCTCCCAATGATGACTACTCTCATGAAGCTCGACGCTTTCAACCAGTATTTCATAGGAAGAGGAGCTCAGTAGCAGATCGGTAACCAGTCTTCTTGAGATGGCACATGTGACTGGAACATTACCATGTAAATTATCATCAATTTTCATTTCAAAAATTCTCAAGAGTGTTATTTCATTTTCTCCGAAAGCAGAAGATATTTCTATCTTACTTTCTCCATCATGGGGCGTATCTGCCACTAAATCTTCGTGCACTACCAATATTTGGGCTCCCGTATCTATTATTCCATTTAAAACCCTACTTCCGCATTTGATTTTGACGACCTTCAAATCATCTAAGTTTCGACCAATGTCCACTGATTTGGATACTGGAATGGAAATTTTGGCAGTCAACACACCTGATTTATTGTCATCCCCAGTGGTAGATGTTTGAACTAGGTTACTGTGTGCTGTAGCAGGAGTACCTCTTGGCTGACTATTTTTCATTCAAAACTTGGCGATATGACCTTCCTTTCTACAAGTAAAACAAGTTGGTTTGTAGTGAGGCTTGTATGAATCATCAACTCGCCACGGCTGGTACCATCTCGGTGGACTTTGAGAGGGAGATAACTTATTCTTGAATGTTCACTCAGCAGGTGGAGTATAAGGTCTAAACTTTTCAGTAATCTTGTCCTTCGGAATAGCTCCAATGGGTTTCCTTGATGTACTACGAACACTGTCGTATTCGTCCAATCTGTCAGCTAACTTGGTTGGAGAAACGAATTTTGCCCAGTCGTCTAAGAGATGTTCTCTCACTTCGTGTGGTACTTTCTTCTTCAGTTGATCCGTAATAATTAGATCTTTTAACCCTTCAAAATTCTTGATATCAAGGCCACCAATCCACTCTTCGAAATAATTAGTTATTTCATAACAGAAATCCCTCCAAGATTTTTCAGCAACCTTTTGGTGCATCCCAAACTTTTTTCTGAAACTTTCAGGATTCAGCCTAAATCTCTTTAGTAGAATTGTTTTAATATATTCATAATCTTCGCAATTTTCTTCTGACTCTCTACCAATTAATTGGACAATCTCAAATGGTAACAAAGTCAAGAGACATGATATCCAGTCTTTAACATCTATTTTGGTTCTCTTAGCTTGTCTTTCAAACAGGGATAGGTATATCACAATGTCATCCTCTTGTAATCTAAACCTAGGCATTAGCTTAATTAGTTCATGGTTTATTGTCACTGGATACTGGAGTTGAGGTTGGTTGAACACGTGCTTCAATTTCCAGTTTCTTCAACTCTAACTCCATTTGATCTCTTTTCTGTTGGGCTCCCAATTCATCTTTCCGGCATTGGGCTTCTAGTTCTTCCTTCTGCCGTTGAGCTTCTAATTCTTCTTTCTTCATCAGTTCTTCCTTGAGTCTGGTACTAATAATCGTCTCCAACATCCCTTTAACAAATTCTTCTTCATAAAAATTTACTTCCCGTAATAATCATTTTAAGATCTATCACTTTCATTTCAACAGTTGGCTTCTCTCCCAATTCTTCAGCCAATTTATGTAAATCTTCCTTTCTACCTTTGGTTAAATAAGCCATGGTGCTTAACAATAACTCTCTTTACTGATAAAAAAAAATCACCCTTAAAAAGGAATCAATTGCAATTTTTTTTTTTTAAATGCCCAGAAAGAGATGTATATATTTGGCGATTATGGGACTCATAACTAAATTCAACATATCATTTGTAAACATAGATAAATCTTACAATATTATCAGATAAAAAAAAAAAAATCTTCAACTACACAATTTACTACACTTTTAAATACACAAATATATATATATGTGTGGATATATAAAAACAAAACAAAAACAAAAAAAGAAATAGTTTCGATTTTACACCGCTACTATATCATAACTTAAATCTCGAAACAGAACTATCAAAACAGTATGCAAAAATGAACTATGGTAACACTGTCGTGTTCTTTCTCTGGCGAGAAATCACAAGTACTGACTGTTCCAAGATGGAACAAACATGCAAAACAGGACAAATCAGTAAATGCAGAACAGAACAAAATAAATTTAAAATGAAAAAAAAAAAAAAACTATTCTGATTTATCTGGGACGAAAATATAGCTTGAACACTGCCGTGTTTTTCTTTTATCCAAACTATTGTACTACTGTTCCAGGATGGAACAAAATTTGAATACTGATGTATTCTTTCTCTGACGAGAAATCAAAACTACTACTGTTCCAGGATGGAACAAACTCCGAACGCCATTTTTTTTGTTTTGTATTAAAAACAGACTTTTGCCCAAATAATCAAAATAGAACTCTAAAACATGGGAGCATGCATTTACATAACGAATTGCTCTAACCTTGTAGAGCCTGTCGGCTGCGGCAGTAAAACTCGGACTCGTGATGAATGGTAAAGCTGGTGAAAGTCTTGATCATTACGCAGAATGAATGCTCGCTGAAATTAACTCATAGCTCATTTTTGCAATGCCGATGACCTATTATACTGTAGTATATGATCTAACTAGAAAATTATATTTGCTTTCAAACACTAATGTTGTACTTGTTCTCTCACTTCGGGCACATTTTTAAAAAAAATGGATACCACTCGGCAGAAACTTTGCTAAAAAAAGTCCTAAGTGTTGTCTGCTTCTATTGTTACGACTGCCGCGCCTCCTTGCCACCAGTACACAGTTTAAAGAGAATTCGCAAGTCTTCGTGACAAAAATCCTTACAATGATCAGAAAGACCAGCTTGACCATAGTTATTATATTTAATGTGTCGTTTATGTTCCTCTCTTTCTGATAGGAATTGTGCATCCTGTTTCCGCTATATGGGCAAATTACAGGTGCAATGAATACGGTATACTCCAGGGTGAGCCAGCGGAGGGAGTGGATCCTTGGATGAGTTGAGTAAGTTCTTTAATTTAACAGGATGTTTAAAGATGGCTTTAAGGTTGGAATTTTGTATCAATTTATTTTGTCTGATATCCCTTTAATGTATGAATGATTACAGTTTTATTGTAGTCTTGTTTATTTTTGTTTTTAAATGAGGTCTTATACAGAATTTTGTTGATAGTATTTTGGCTGTAACCATTTTTTAGGAAAGTAATGCTGATATCTTTTAATTCATTTTTAAGTACTTGTTCACTGGAGCAATTTCTTCGGTAAACAGTGAAAGAAAGATTGAAGGACTGCCAGAAGGAAAACATGTGACAAATGTATTTAGAAACAGAAGTGTGTTCTGCTTTCCAATCTCAATTGTGAATTGTATGCATTTGTGTTGTTTGTTTAGGCAGCTGAGGAAAGTGTCTAATGTCTGGCAGCCATGGGGCTAAATAGTAAAAACATCATCAATGTATCTAAGCCAGACTTTGGGTTTTAAAGGAGAGGAATCTAGAGCACATTGCTCAAAATTTTCCATTTAAAAGTTAGCAATGGGGGAGGGGGTAATGGTGAGTTCATGGCTGTGCCTTCATTTTGTAGGCATAAAGTGTTTTGCCACACAAAATAGCCAGAATGTAGTATATGCGCAAAGTGCATGGTGATATCAGGAGGGAATTTGTCCTGTAATAGAAGGATTATGTCTTTGATTGGGACATTTGTGAAAAGGCCAGACACGTCAAAACTGTCTAATAAATCATCTTTTTCCAGTGAAATGTCTTTGATTTTGTTCACAAGGTGTTGTGTGTTTTTAGTATAGGAGGGGGAATGACCTACCAACTCCTTGAGTGTTAACGCTAGTTTCTTGGCTAGGTGATAATTGGGCTGTCTATACCTTTGACTATCGGCCGAAGTGATGTTTTGTTTGTGAATCTTTGGTAGACCATAAATTCTTGAGGAACGAGTGTAGTGCAGAATTAATTTTTTAACAGTATCTTCAGGCCACGTGGTGACTGATTTAAGTAGCTTCTCCATTTTCTTTTTTATTCGATTGGTAGGTTGTCCGAAACTACTACATTCATTTTTTTCCAAATAAGTAGTTTGATTTAAAATAACTGTGGCACTGCCTTTATCAGCTCTAGTAATTACAATGTCCAGATTTAATTTTAGTGATTTCACTGCTGTCAATTCCGATTTTGTTAAGTTGCTGGTTATTGTTTTAGTATAATTTAAATTTAAAATGTTAGAGGATTCCAAATGTACTTTATCTGCTATGGTGGTTGGGATAAATCTAAGTTTTTTTTCTATATGGTAAATAAAATCAAGCATATGGAAGGGGCATATTCTACCCACTTAACCTTTCTCCCTAAGAGTTAATTATAAATAGAACCATGGATAATCCAGGATTCTAAATCTAATATAACAATTATCACATTAAATTAGGACATCATTTTTACTGTAACAAAATTATCTATATGAAAGAATGTTTCTCTGATGCTTAAATAGAATTTGCTTTGATGTAGTTAACTTATTTTATTTCATTTATTTATTGCAATTTTATTTTATTTTCAACAGAGGTCAGGCCAGTAGAATAACCATTTATCAAATCATTGTCTCTTCAGCATTGTGTAAGGTAATTTAGCTTGTTCTGTGTGTGTGTGTGTGTATATATATATGTGTGTGTGTGTGTGTGCTCCAGATGATGACCTTGATATGAAGGTCAAAACATCGGTTAATTAAAATAATTATTTATAACAGGTTGTAGAGTCCATAATTTGTGTAAAATGCTGCTAAGATGTAGTTGGCACTGTATAAATATGGCTGCAACTCCTGCAAGAATTTTATCTAATTCTTCCACTAGATGGAACATAAACATCTATAAACCTTAATTACACTTTCACATATTTCTAGTTTATTGTCAAGATTTTCCCTTCTGCATCCCTTTGGATATTACAGAATGACACAAGGAGGGGGGGGGGTTAGATAGATATCCATTTCTTTCTTATTGGAGCACTCCAGAGCTCCAATAAGAAAGAAATGGATATCTATCTTGTTAAAGTTTTTATATCTATATATCTGCAGCAGTATGCATCTTAGTGCAAGAAAACATTGATATTATGACATAGCACATATTCCATGTGCTAGTTAAGAATCTTTCTTAACTAGCACATGGAATCCCCAGCCCTGATAAGAAAATGGGGGTGTCAGATTTCTGGGCTGGGCATAGTTTTTTTATCTTTGTAATTAAAAATAAAAGTAAATTAGAAAATTCTTTTTTTTTTTCCTCCAGTTCAGAGCAACTGATAAGTTCTTAACTCCAGGGACAGTATTAACTGTTGATGTCACTGGGAATCCAGGTACATTTAATAAGGCAATGCAGAAGGGAGATGACATGATTAGTGAAATGTCCCCCACCCCCCCCCCCCCCCACCCCCCCCCCCCCCCACCCCCCCCCCCCCCCACCCCCCCCCCCCCCCACCCCCCCCCCCCCCCACCCCCCCCCCCCCCCACCCCCCCCCCCCCCCACCCCCCCCCCCCCCCACCCCCCCCCCCCCCCACCCCCCCCCCCCCCCACCCCCCCCCCCCCCCACCCCCCCCCCCCCCCACCCCCCCCCCCCCCCACCCCCCCCCCCCCCCACCCCCCCCCCCCCCCACCCCCCCCCCCCCCCACCCCCCCCCCCCCCCACCCCCCCCCCCCCCCACCCCCCCCCCCCCCCACCCCCCCCCCCCCCCACCCCCCCCCCCCCCCACCCCCCCCCCCCCCCACCCCCCCCCCCCCCCACCCCCCCCCCCCCCCACCCCCCCCCCCCCCCACCCCCCCCCCCCCCCACCCCCCCCCCCCCCCACCCCCCCCCCCCCCCACCCCCCCCCCCCCCCACCCCCCCCCCCCCCCACCCCCCCCCCCCCAGAATAAAAGCAGTAATAATGAATAGCATAATAGTCAGAATGTGTCAGAAGAGAGGATTGGAATATGTAGATGCTTGGAGGGCATTTGAGAACAGAAAGAAACTGTATGCAAGAGACCACTTGCATTTCAATGAGGAAGGACGTAGGCATCAGGAGAGATTGCTGTTTTCTGAACAAGTTGGTGTGTCAATGCAGGGAAACTAGAATTCCCAGGGTGAATGGTAGCAGGAGTGGCCTCTTGTGTGTGTGTGGGGGGGGGGGGGGGGGCGATGACATCAGATGACACTGAGTCCAGTGGTGTATGGAGAGGATAATGATAGGTATAGAAGCAGTGACATTTTTATGCTTTTAATAATGCCAGGAGTATCCGGAATCAAGAAGATGAATTGGTGGCACTGATACCATCAGCTTGGCCAAAGATTATTGGGATCTCTGAGACATGGCTGATGGAAGATAATATAATAACAGGAATAGAAGTAGCAGGGTACAGCATTTTTTGGCAGGATATAGGAAGAGAAAATGCGATGGTGGAGCAATGCTTCTGATAAGTGATGACGTATGTCCTCTGAGAGTGGAGGCTTTGGAAGTCAGTGACACTAATGGTTTTGAAAGCATGGTATAGGGTAGGCAAGACAGGATATTTAGTGGAGTGCTGCTACAAGCAAAGGAGCACAGAGGGTGGGGAGCAGGAGATGTTTAGGCAGTTGAGCTCAGCAAGTGCAAGAAGAACGATTGTTCTGGGAGATTTTAACTACAGCAGTATAAATTGAGAAGAAGAAAATGCATGTGGTAATAAGGGGATGGAATTTCTAGAATTCTTGAGGGACAAATGTCTTAGGCAATATGTAATAGAGGGAACAAGAGTTTTGGATTTGGTCATAGCATCAGAAGAGCTGATAATCAGTGAGATGACATTTCTTTCCCCAGTTGGAGAGAGAGTGACCATGTGGCTTTTGACTTGGAAGATGAATAGACATGCAGGAGTATCAAAGAAAAGGGAACTCATGTAGAATTATAAGGCGGGTGATTATAATAGTCTTAGATATCAACTTGGGACAGTTCCATGAAGGGAGAAATTGGAAGGGCAAGATATTATTAGTGCTTGGGAAATCATGAAGGAATATTTGTTAGCAGCAATAGTAAGCTGTTTTCCACAAGTGAAGAAGAGAGCACAATTTGGTGTAATGTGGATGACAAACAATATCAAACAGGAACTGCAGGTGAAAAAGAGATTATGGAAGAGATATAAGGAGAGGGGTGGAGAGCAGATCCGTGAAGAATATAAGACTCAGGCCAGTAGAGTGACTAGTATGGTGAAGAAGACAACACTGGAATATGAGAAGAGATTGGCATTAAGAGCTAAAGTAAATCCTAGGGAATTTTTTAGTGATGTGACCAGTGGGAGGGGAAATGATTGTGGAAGAATGACATTGTGGGATAAAAATGAGAATAGAGTGACATATGCAGAGGATAGTGGAGTTGTTCAATGAACACTTTATTGGAGTATTTCATCCTAGAGAAATGGGTTTTAATACTAGAGGGATAGGGCAGGTTCAAGGTTTAGAGATGCAAGAGGAGAGTGTGTTCCAAATACTGAATATTCTTGTAGATAAGCTTATAGATAAACTTTTAACTCTAGACCCCCCCCCCAGAATATATGGACTTCCAAAAATCTATAAACAGAATGTGCCATTATGTCCCATTGTGGACGGCATAAATTCCCCCACATACAAACTAGCCAAACATTTAGCCAAAATGCTCACACAATATATTGGCAACACACCTTCACACATTAAAAATTCAGCCAACTTTAAAGCCAGTATAGAAAACCTCTCACACCAACACACTGACATAATGGTCAGTTTTGATATCTCCTCCTTATTCACCAATGTTTCATTCAAAGATACTTTGAACCTCATCCAAGGCAAATTTCCTCCCGATATCTCAGCCCTATTTCAGTTCACCATGAACTCAGGCTATTTTGTTTGGCAAGGAAAATTCTACAAACAAATAGAGGGGACTGCCATGGGTTCTCCACTCTCCCCACCTCTGGCCAACTTCTTTATGGAGACCTTCGAAGAAAAAGCCTTAAACTCGGCCCCACTTAAACCTATTGTTTGGCTACGCTATGTAGATGATGTGTTCGCTATTTGGCCGCATTGTCTAGACACACTCGAAAACTTCCTTTCATACCTAAACAATCAACACCCCAGGATTCAGTTTACCTTAGAAAAAGAAAACAATAACAATCTCCCTTTCCTAGATACTCTGATTACACGCCAGTCTAATGGATCCCTGGCTTTCTCAGTTTACAGAAAACCTACACATACAGGTAGATACATTCACCAGCGTTCACACCATCCCCCCTCCCAACAATATGGGATTTTAAAAACTCTATATAACAGGGCAAAATTAATCAGTTCAGATAACAATGCCCTTACTACTGAACTTATTCACATTCTTAACACCTTTGTAGTCAATGGATACAACCCCCATAAAATCCAAAAAATATTAAAACCAGTTAACCCCCCCCCCCCATCCACAACAAGGACTACTCTAAATCTGTCACTATTCCTTATATTTGTGGTACTTCTGAAAAGTTAATAAAAATCTTAAAAAATATGACTTGACAACTTGTTACAAACCATATCAAAAATTGGCATCTCTTATCCACTCTCCCAAGGACCAGCCACTTCCTCTAGACCTACCTGAAGTTTACCAGGTCCCTCGTAGTTGTAAACTGTCTTACCATGGCCAAACAGGCAGGCCTGCTAATATCAGGATATCTGAACATAAGAATTATATCTGTTTCCACCGTTATAGTCACTCAGGACTTGCTGACCATGCCTTGGACACCTGCCATAAAATACGTTGGAAGAAAGCTTCCTTACTACACCTCAGCAAGTTTAAATATGAGAGATTATTCTTAGAATCAGTCTCAGCCTTAAAAGACTCCCCAAACCTCAATAAATTTGGATGCATGAGACTACCCCAAATATGGGAGGCTTGCATTCTTAGAACATCAGCCCAAACAGCCAAGATTAATACCCAATTTAGCCAACTAGGTGGCACCCATTAGGACTGTAGGACTGACTTCAGTTGTTTTTCTTCAGCCATTTTTGCTCAGTGTTAGTGCCTGCGTGCACATTTCATTAATTTTTATGTTCCCTGAAGATGGTAAAGTAACATTACCGAAAAATTGGAAGTATTAATTAAAGTTATTTAGTTAATATAATAATATACGTTGTTCTTTCCTTAAAATTAACAATTATGTTTCAAATACTGAATACTCTGGATGTCAGTAAAGCTGTGAGACTGGATGGTATTTCACCACTGGTTTTGAGAGAATGTGCTGAAGAAATGACAGCTCCATTGACCTGGCTTTTCAATGCAAGTCTGGCAATTGGAAAGGTACCCAAGGAAGGGAAGGAAAGTAAGATAGTGGCATTGCATAAGGGTGGTAGCAGACTGGAATTGTCTAATTATAGGTCAGTTTGTGTGTCATCAGTAGTTGTCAAGATCATGGAATAATTAGTGAGGGACCATATACAGCGTTGGGCAGATGAGGATAATGTTATCTGTGAGAATCAACATGGATTTGTTAAGGGGCACTCTTGCTTTAGTAATATGATTGCCTTTTATGAAAAAGTGACAAGAGCAGTTAATGAGGGAAAGGCATATACTGCCATTTTTTTGGATTTTGCAAAGGCATTTGACAGGGTACCACATTATAAGCTGATACTTAAGTTGCAGCACATGGGTTTAGATGTCGGGATAGTCAACTGGATTGAGGATTGGCTATGTGATAGGTATCAGAGAGTTGTGTATGGTGGGTCAATATCAAAGAGGCAGAAGTTTACAAGTGGGGTTCCACAGGACTCAGTACTGGGACCTGTATTGTTTAACCTTTATATCAATGACATTGTCAATGGATTGCAAGGGGGATATTAAGTTGTTTGCAGATGATGTGAAGCTGGGAAGGGTTATTAGTAATAGTGCAGATGTGGCAGCCCTGCAAGAGGATTTGAATAAACTGGACAGATGGGCGAGGATGTCGGTTTAATACAGCAAAATGTAAAGTCTTGAAGTTTGGGATACATCAATGGGAGGCTGCATACTCAATTGGAGGAATTGTACTGGAGGAAATAGGGAAGACAAGAGATCTGGGGTGACAATTGATAGAAATTCTTTGCAATATGCTCCCTGAAATTTAGGGAGCATATTGCAAAGGTGGTGAAGGTAACCCAGGGGATTGCTGCAATACTGAGAAGGACACTGACCTGCAGAGATAAAAGAGTTATCACTCCATTGTATAAGACTCTGATCAGACCCCACTTAGACTACTGTTCTCAAATTTGATCCCAGGATTTGAAGGAGATAAATTAACTGTGGAAAGGGTACAGAGGCAGATAACAAAGATGGTTTCAGGACTGTACAATGTTAGTTATGAAGATCAGCTGAAGGAATGTGAATTGCAGAGTTTGGTGGATAGAAAAAAGAGAGGTGAAATGATCGAGACTTTTAAACTGTTGAGAGGCAGTTACAGGGTTGACACTGAGGAGTTCTTTCACTTGGTGGAACAGCGGGAAGGAGCGATGACAAAGGGCCAAGGAAAGTACGAAAGGAAGTTGTGAGCAAGAGGGTGAGAAGTGGTTTCTTTGCGTGAAGGTGGTTGAACTGTGGAATGCATTCCTTGATAGAGTGGTGAGAGCAAGAATGGTCAATGAGTTCAAGGAGTGGTATGATAAACTTTGTGTTTCCTAGGAAGGTCCTCCCACGATGAGTCTCTCGACTCCATGGAGGCATGAATAAAAATAATAATATTATAATTTTTTTTATTATTATTTATTTTTTTTTATTATTATTTATTATTTTATTTTATTATTATTTATTTATTATTATAATTTTTACATACACTTTTCATATCTACTTTATGTGAATAATTTACTGTATGCAATTTTTTTGTATATAGACTTTATATGTACTCTATATGCAATCTGTATGCATAAGTTAAAGTTTAATTTTTCTTCTGTTTTTCAGTAAATTTTTCTTTTTAAACTTTCTCTTTGCACATGCTTTTATATACCTATAACAAACCTTGTACTCAACTGTCAATTTGTCTATGTTATAATCTGTTTATAGCTGATATTACACTGTTAATGGCTATGTTTCCAGTTTCCCATGAGAAACAGTAAATAAAACCATGCCGTGGTAGTATACAGTAGAAAGAAAGCACTCTGAAACTTCTGCTCCCATCCAATTCTCACTTTGTGTATCTGTCCATCTTTTTTTGTTTGTCTATTATTATATGATGATTATCTCATTCTCATCATGAAATATAATGCTTAATTCCTCTATAAGGAACTATGCTGGCTGCCTTTCTTGTCTGAGCCTTGTACTGTTCATGAGTTTGCTGGTCGCCTTTCTCTTTATATACCATCCACAGCATTTTCTTCTTCTGCAGTTCTTGCTTAATGATCCTACTCATCCATCTAACTTCTATCTAATTAACCTTCCTTATCTTAGGTATACAATTTTATACTGCTTCCTCTAGAACCCTTACCTATTTCCAATGCACTACTCCTTACATTGCAATGTTTTATGACATGGCACAGATTCTTCCTAAGCTTGTAGTTCAACATATATCCCTTCTTGACAGAATATTGCTCATATTTTACAATCTCCCAAGTCAAGAAGACTGCATGGTCACTTAGAGCAATCGGAGAAAATGTGGTCACCTTGGTTATGTATAGCTCTTCTGGGTCTATGACCAGGTACAATACTCTCCCACCCGTAGTACAATCCAACACATAGTGCCTTAAGTAATTATCTCTTAGTAGGTGCATAAATTCTATTTCCTGCCTGTCAGTGAGCTTTCTTCCTTCAAATATATATTGCCATAGTTGAAGTCCACCATAATAATCATTAGACCTGTACTCATTATACACTGGTGATCCATCCTAACTTCTCTATCTTTCCTAAAAATACTAAACTCTTCACATTCTATCCCAGTAACTATATCATCTGCTGTTAGCCAAGTCTCACTAATGCCTATAACTTTTGGCGAGGTTGCACTAGCCAATGCCAAACACTCTTCCCTCTTGTTTCTGATAGTTCTAGCATTAGTATATAGAAACTGCAACACCCCTTTATACCCCCCACTTCTACTTTCTAAATTGAATATTCTATTCAATATTTTCACCTGAGAGACTATATTCCTCAGTTGGCCATTCTCACACTCACTTGCTTCGTGGGTACATTCAAGCAAACTCACTTGCTTCCACCCTAATTGCTTAAGTTTCCCTGAATTTAATCTTCAGCATGCTCAGTTAACAAAGATCTCTCTCTCTCTCTAGGCACCTAACACCAAATCCATTTAGATGCAGTCCATCAGTATTGTACAAATCCTTCTTTCCGTCAAACACAGACCACAGATACAAAAATCCTACATCATTCCTTCTACACATTCTATGTACAGCCTCATTGGCCATCAACGCCCTCCTCCTCAGTTCATGTATCACAGAATACTAGGAGACTTACAATCTTCACCTTCTCGCTCATCAGTTTTGCCTCTTCTAACAACTCCTTTACATCCTCCCTCAATGATACCAACGAAAACAATGATATTACTGATATCACTAATGTATAGAAGTTTTGCAGTGGCTACACTGCCTAATTAAGCATAAATCATAAAACTGCATAAATTCCCATCTATAAAAAAAGGAACAAAGTTCAATATTAGAGTTATTATTTTATTATTATTATTATTTGGTAACCTCCATGGAGTCAACAGACTCGTTGTAGAAGGCCCACTCAACCAGAAGAATGTCTATTATAATGAGCTTTGAAGATATTTACACTAACTGCACTCGCAACGTACTCTGACAATCACCACAACTCTCCAAGTAAAAAATCTACTCCTCACACCTTTATACAACTTCCAGGGAAGAGCTCTCGTTCTTCCCAACTTAAAATCCACTGTTTTTATAATTTCTTCTGTATTAATCTGATAAAATCCCTTAACTAACTTGAGGGTCTCTATCATATCTCCTCTTTTCCTCCTATCCACCAATCTCTGTAATCCACATTCTCTCAAATGCTTTTTGTAACCAACTCCAGAGTCCTGACATCACTTCGGTTATTTATTTTTGGACCCTCTCTAGTGTTTCAGCATCACAATAAAAACTAGGTGACCAAATCTGAGTACAACAGTCAATATATTTGGTCTGACCAATACATTATATAGAGGCATCACCATCTCTTATTCCTATATGTCAATGTACTTTTTATCAAAGCAGCAATGCTATGCCCCCAGAACTTCAGTCCACTGTCTACCATCACTCCAAGATCCTGTATCTCATCCACTTCCTGAAGTACAACTCCACCAATACAGTATGTAGCCATATATCTCTGTATCCCAAAGTGTAATGCCTTGCATTTATTAATAATAAAACTGCAACCCAACTCATTTGTCCAAGCTACAAGTCTATTCAAATCTTCCTGTAGAGAATTAACATCAGCACTACTTTTGATAATTCTACTTAACTTTGCATCACTGGCAAATATTTGAAGATCCCCAGCCAATCCACAAGAAATATAATTAACAAATAAGTTAAACTGTAGGTGCCCAAGAAGAGAACCCTGAGGCATGCCACTGGTCACCTTACTTTTCTAAGACATGGCTCCATTATACACAACTAGCTGGTAGCGTTCAGAGAGCTGATCTCCAATCTATCTAACCAATACACTATTCTATTCCTACCTCTGCAGCTTGTACACCAACATCTCATGTGGTAATCTACCAAATATTTTTAGAAACTCCAAGAATATCACTGTATATAATTCTCCCTTATCCAACACATTTGTCACCTTCTCATAAAACATAAGTTGATTGCTAAAACAAGACCTGCTACCATCATAGAGAATCTTTTGTTGATCAACCAATCCTGTATTCAATTTCTAACCAATTTTTCCAACCTTTTGATCACAAATGCAAATATACAGACCAGTCTATAATTGGAAACTTCAGTTCTCAAATCACTTGTGGAGAAGCATTAATTTCCCTTCTTTCCACTCCTTAGGAACCTTCTCCATTGCAAGACTTTCATTAAATAACCAAGACAAGGTCATCGCTAACTCTTTTACACATTCTATAAAAATAGTGGTAATATATCATCCATTCCCACAGCCTTATTAACATCTAACTCAAGCAACACTTAATACACCTCTCATTTTTCAACTTTAATTCTCGAATTCTTGCCTTCCTTCTACATGTTGCACAGCATCATCATTCACACCACTATGATATACAACGATGAAGTGTTCATTAAAAAATTCCACTTTATCATTTACCATGGTTACTCTGCTACCATAACTACCCATCAGTATCAACCTGCCATAAATATTTTGCCACTTATTTGCCATAGCAGAAAAATTCCCTTGGATTAGCAATGACCTGACTGGCCAATCTCCTCTCATATTCTACTTTTTCTTTTTTAACCATGCTTGTCACTTGGAGTCCACTGTGAACTGTCTTTTATTTCCTCCATACATACATTTAATATGGGTTGAATTTGTGCAAATAGAAAGATAAAAATAGAAAAAGTGAATATATATATATATATATATATATATATATATATATATATATATACACTAAAACTATATGCTAAAAATCACAGATTTAAGTTCAAATTGGATCCATTTTGGATTGCATCCGGGATAGACTGGAACTGGTCCATCAATGTACCAAGAAAATTCTGCAGTGGACAGTCGTGAATAATATGATTGACGGTCTGTTGATAGCACCACACTCACATATTGGGATTTGATGCAGGCTCCACTTGTACATCATGGTAGCACATCTGGCATTGCCTGTCCTCAGGCAGTTGAGTGTGCTCCATTGCCATCTGGGCAGGGCAAAGTCAGGGGCCTCTGTTGTGGTGTCTGTAACGAGGTGTCCATTTTTTATTGTTGAAGTAAGCCAGCAATTCTTCCATTCAGCTTCAGGAGAATATGTATCTGGCGGCCTCACAGATAGGTAAGTTGCTATTTCCCATACATTTTATCCACTCTCTGTTAGCAGCAGCTGTCCTCCTTATGTCTGGTGAAATGATATTAGAGAGCGTTGGTAGCCACTCAACAGGTAGACTTTATGCAACCCCTGATGATTCCTCATGGTATTGTTAAGTTGCACGTCAACCTTGTTGACATGATGATTAAATACCACACTGGAACAGAATTTTCTGCACAAAAATACACTAGGGCATAGGCAGCAGATTTTAAAGTGTTGGCTCCTGTCACCCAGCCTGAACACACAAGCTTCCTGATGATATTATTCCTAGTTTTTAGCTTTTGACAGATATTTTCCAGGTGTTACTTGAAGGTTAAAGAACAATATAAGGTGACTCCAAGATATTTTGGGATGGGGTTGTGCTTCAAAGTCTCCTCTCTGAAGGTCATTCATCAAGCTGATGAATGACCTTCAGCCATTCATCAGCTTGATGATTGTTCAAGTGAAATTTGCAAACTTCACTCTTACAGGGATTTGGGAAAAGATGCCATTTGGTGTAACAGTCGTAATAACTTCAAGATTGGAAATGAGTCTCAGCTTCTTTCAAGTGTTTAGTCTGAGTTGCCAATGCCAGATCATCTGCATACGTGAGCTGTCAGGAGGAGGTTTGTGGCCTGTCACTAATGTATAAATTAAAGAGAAGCGGAGCTAGCACAGAGCCCTGTGGTAGTCATTTTTTGGTACTTTTAAGGGGCTATTTTTACCATTTAGTTGAACCTTGAATTTGAGTTTGATATCATGCACTTTAGAATCTTATAATCATCTTTGGGTCTTGTATTACAGTTGCAAGTTTCAATACGAGTCCATTCATCCAAACTATGTCATATACAATGGACAGATCTATGAATGCTACTAAGGGGTTTTAAGGCCTTTCTGGAAACCAGCTTCTATATGTGTAGTAATGGCAAGTACTTGGTCGCGGCAGCTGCGAGAGTCTCTGAATCCAGCTCGTTCATTTGGTACTATGGCATTAATCAATAGGTAAATTTGATTATAGAGCAATCATTCAAAACGTTTATAGATAATAATTAGTAAAGATGTTGGTCGATAGTTTTCTGCATCAGCAGGCTCTTTTCCAGGTTTTAGGATTAGTTAAGTGCTATAACTTTGCTCCTCAGGAATTCCTTTGGAATGTTTTCACTTTTTAGAATTTTACACAAAAACTGAAAAAGCCACTTATGAGCATTACTTACTTCCAATATGTTTAATGAACTCAGGGTACATACCATTCAAGCTTGCTGCTTTGTTATTTTTCGGTGATTTAAATGCTTGCAACCGTTTGTTTTGAGTGAATGGCATCGAGAGAGAGGTGATTATTTTGTTTGACACTTCTATAAACATGGATATATTTAGTCCTAATTTCTTTAGAATAGGATGCGCTAATCGTTACGTTGTTAGATGTTTACTGGATTCTAGTTGCTATGTCTTTAGGTGTGATCTGCATGACTTTCTGCTTAGAACCTGATGCAGTTGCGAGTTTTTGGAGCAAGGGCCAAGCTAGAGTGGGTGAGGGCTAAATTTTCGGTTGTGGTTTTCCAACATTGCCATCATTGTTCGTTAAGCATTTCTAAAATTCTTTTTTCAATTTCAGGATCTGGATTGTTTCTGTATTTTCTGAATAGTTCTTCAGTTTCAGAGACCAGCATGGGGTGTACTGTTTCTGGAAACTTCTTGCTATACATCATTTTGCAGCACCTACAGAACTCCTACAAAATGTTTGTAATTTTCAACTTCAAGTTGGACCCAATAGATGTTAGATTCAATTTGTTTAGAGTATTGTTCCCAGTTAGTTTTGCAAAAATTCCATCTTCATCTTTCCACAGATTGTATAATCAGATTTGTGTTCCTATAGCTACTATAACAGGTCTATGTTGAGATCATGGAAAGTTTTCAAGTACTTTCCTATCAGCGGGTAAAAGATTATCCATAGAGTTGCAAGTGAGAAAGTGGAGGTCAGGGTCTTTCTGGAGTGGAGGTCTTTCTTCCTGATTTAAAAGTTCCAGAGTCATTTGCATCAAAAAACCAGTGATAGCCCAGGGCTTTCAAGCCCATTCAGTCAGTGTAATACCATTGATATCATTTCTACAACAGCCCCAGGAGTAACTTTTAATGTTGACTGTTAAAATCTCTTATGTAGAGTGCTGGATGTTGGTGAGCTGGGATAGACCAAGTTTGTTTTGGAAGCTTGTAAACTGACACTATGGTTGTGTCAGCTACTGTTGCTGTGATGATCCCAATGTTATTATACTTAGAAAAAGATAGTATTTTGCAATTTTCCATGTTCTCTCACATGTAGATGGAAAAACCATATACTGGTGGCAGGATGTAGCCCAGTGACCTGTAGCCAATAATATTAGCTCTTGTGGTAATCTCATCTTCCTTGCTGATATGTAGTTCCTGGAAACAGATTACATCGATGTTATTTGTCCTGCAGATTTTTCCAAGTAGATCACTTTTGGCTCGGGAGACACCCTCTATATTTATTTGCAGGATCTGTGGGGTTAATTCAGTTTCCCTTATTTTTGGTCAGTTTTGGAACCTTTTCGAAAAGGTCTACTTTGTTTCTTCCTGTTACACTTTCCTTTCATTTTGCCCATATTAGCAAGGAGGTCAAAAACGACAGATTCGGCTTCCAATAGTCTTTTCTACACAATTCATCAACCCAATGTATTGATGCTAGATAATTACAGAGCTTCTGATAATCACCCACCTTATGGTTCTACATATAGACCTTCTTAATAACAATTTTTTCCTGTTTGACTACTTTCCAAACCAATACCTCATGATCACTTTAACCAACAGGTGGTATTGTTGATATTTCATTCACAACGATACCCTGTGAGGATATCACCGATTCTAACAATGATAAACCTTGTGTTGCTTCCATCACATGCTGGTTCAGACAGTTATCCTGCAGAATCCCAAAAATTTCACTCTCCTTGTTACTACACTGTATTTCTTTCCAATCCACATTCCTATAATTAAAATCTCTCATTAGGATCATCTTCCTTTAACTTGCCCAACTAATTTGTCTAAACATTTCACAATCAATACTCTCCACATTCCCTGGCCTATAAAAGCAGCCTATAAGATATACTATTCTAATGATCTCAACTCCACACTAAACAGCTTCAAAATCTTCACTTCAACTCTTGAAAGATAATTCCTCTGCTACCATTAACAGTAACCTCCTACTCTCTTCATCTTGTTATCCTTTCGGAAAATTCTATATACTACCATTTCAAGTCCTAACAGTACATCATCTTCAGTTAAACAAATTTCACTCATGCCAATTATCTTGGGACATATAGATTCAATCAATGCTACAAAGGATTTAGAAAGGAATTTCTCTAGTAAGTTTTCCAAGTAAAATGTATGCAAGCATACTTGAAAAGAAGTGGATAAAAACCGAAAATGAGAAACTGGGAGAAGAACAAGGTGGGTTCAGACCAAACAAGCTGTTAGGATCAGATTTTCATTTTAAGACAAATACCTGAGAAATCATGCAAATATGACAAGAAAATGTATTTAAGTTTCGTCATATCTGGAAAATGCAAACGAGAAAAGCTTTTCAAAGCACTAACATTTATATCAGATAAATGAAACATTATACAGGGCAATACACAGTAGTCTATATTAAAATTGTAAGTCAGCAATTAGAATTGAAGGGAATACAGGAAGATGTTTTGATGTAAAATTAGGTGTAAGGCAAGGATGCACATTATCGCCACTCATAGTCGTCTATATAGATCACATTATGAAAGAAAGTGGCATTAAACCAAATATGAGAATTCGACATGTCAAACTTATGTCAACCTTTGTCAAAAATATGCCAATGATGTTGTACTCGTAAACACATCCAGTGCAAATCTCCAGGATTCTCTAACAGCTGTAACAAATTTGGCACGAAAATCAGCAATAAAAAGACCACAACTATGAAAATAAGCAGGAACATGGAAAATATCCGTTGCATTCAGAATGGAGAGCCTAGAGAACAAGTAAAATATTTCAGCTATTCACAGTTTTTAGTGAAGAATGCAAATTAAATCTGCAAACAGGTAACAGAATAAGCAAGCTGGTATGATTGGTAGCCAGCTGAATAAATTTATATGGAGTAAGAGAGAAATTAGCCAAAACACTAAACTAGCAGTATTCAAGACAGTATTTAAACCAGTTTCAAGTTATGGATATGAGAACTGGGTTAGAAATAAAGCACCTGATCAAAGATTAGAGACCACGGATATAAGAGTTCTTAGAAAAATTAAGGGACTGAACAGATGGCATCAATGGCAGACTCATATTAAAAATGAAAACATTATGAAAGAACTTAATTCGTTAAGTCGTTTGCATTCAAGAATGTATGAGCAGGGCTAATCTTAGGTGGTATGTCTCTTAAACAGAAAGGGAGAGAAAAGGTTAGCAAAACAGTAGTTTGATGCCAAAATGGCAGAAAAAAAAACCCAGAGGAAGGCCAAGGACTAGGTAGACTAATTCAGTCAGAAGTGCCAATATTAGAGTGCACAAGTAATATGGAGGAAACTTGTCGACAGGAGATTATTAATAAGGTAAACTAAATCATGTAGTGCTGCCATAGCAGCCTGAACACTCGTAGGATAAATATGAGAAAATTGATGATGTTGAATGATCTTTATCAATAATGATCATTTCTGATCATCAGAAAAATTATCATTATTGGACCAGAAAAGGGCTTACTTTAAACGTATTCGCCTATATATAAAGAAAATGAACTTTTCATTCTATTTATTTTAGGTGCTTCTAATCCTTGATCTTGAATCTGAAACTGTTTGGTGGATAAACATTAAATCCATGGATCATATATTTTGTGCAATACACATTGAGCTCTGAGTTTTAATGTTAGTTTCATGATAATTTATTATTATGTTATAAAGATTTATTTCTATAGCAGAGAGAGAGAGAGGTATAGTATATTTACTTGATGCTTATGTTCACAAAAAATCCAGCCTAGTTGTTCTGAGAAGCACATGTGTATTCATTAAATCATAAGCAAAGCAAATCAACTTAAAAATAAAATATAATATTAAATATTTACCAAAAACTTCCATCTTAAAAAAAAAGACAATATCTTAAGAAAGTCGTGTTTCTCAAGTTAGAAAAAATTTAATTTATAGAGGCCTTACTCACAGTAAAGTTAAGCCTAAGCAGGATAAAAATCAGAAAGTTAAATAATCATAATCCTTACCGCTTTTCTGAGACCAGTGGGTAGTACTTAAAGATCCCATCATTTGGTTGGAATTCGGTTTCTTTCTTTATAATGGATATCTTATCAATAAAGAAGTGATATTTAAAATATCTTCCTGGAGACAGAATTTTGTGGAACTGATCAGTACTGGAAAATGCACACTTATTGATGGAATATATATTAGTTAAAACTAAATCTGCTTCATAAAGAATATCAAATATTTTTTCATAAGTAATACAGTCAGAAACAGCAGTATAGCACCTCAACATCAACTCACTTGTTTTAGAAACAATCTTCAGCACATGTACATGCAGATTAAAGTAAATGGTGTCAAAATAAAGGATCTTCAAAAACTCTGACACTAATTTATGAACAAAAACAGGTGCCAAAAATTTTGCCTGCTTCGAACAAATGGACACGGAAGTAATTCCAGAAAATATTATCCCTAAATCCAAAGCAATAGCCTGAAAATCTGTAAGAAATAAAAATATCTCAATCACTTATATACTTAGAAACAAATATATACCCACTGTCCAAAAAGAAACCAAACTTTTGATAGAAAATAAAACACAGGCCAATTATAATTATTCAAATCATTTATTTCAATCAATATACTCTCCCTCAGCTTCAATACAGCGTTTGGCACGGTCAATTAATTCATTAAATGAGTTTTTTTATATCGGTTTTTGGGATACTGTTGGGGGTCGTGGTTACTGCAGCTTGAACGTCTTCAATGGTGTCGTATCACTTTCCTTTCATCGGCAAATGAAGCTGGGGGAAGAGAAAGAAGTCACAGGGTGCTAAATCATGTGAATATGGCGAGTGATCCAACACACAAACTTGGTTTTTGCTCAAGAAACTGTCTCACAATGTTCAAAGAATGAGATGGTGCATTATCGTACAAAAGTGACCAGTTGCCTGAATCACAATATTCATGTGTTATGCAATGAATTCTCGCTATCAATCGCTTCAAAACTTCAAGATAAAACTCGCCATTGACTGTTTGGCCAAGCAGAATAAATTCTTTATGGATAATGCCCTTGGAATCGTAGAAACAAATCAGCATTGTCTTTACTTCTGACTTCTCCAAGCGACTTTTTTTTCGGATGCCCCTCTTCTGGTGGTCTCCTCAGCACTCTGGAGCTTTGTTTCAGGCTCATACTCAAAACACCACATTTCATCACCAGTAACAATTGTTTCAAGGAAGTTTGAGTCCTTACGAGTGGTTTTAATGAGGTCCTTGCAGTGTTCAATTCGATCCATTTTTTGGTTGTCAGTCAACTTGTGGGAACAAATCATGAATTCAATTTATGAAGGCCCAAACTCTTGGTCAAAATTTTGTGCACAGTTGATTTTGGAATCCCCAATTCATCTTCAATCAATCTCACAGATGATTTCGGGTTTTCTTTGATGAAATCACGCACTTTTTGGATGTTAACTTTGCTCGGTCCAGTTTTTGGACAGCCCAGCTTTTCATCGTCCTCAAGCGTCTCACGACCACTTTGAAATTGCTTAAAACACTCGTAAACTTGAGTACAGGATAAGCTTTCATCACTGTATGCTTTTTGAAGCATTTGATGCGTTTCGGTAAAACTTTTACCAAGTTTAACATAAAAGTCAATCGCAGCTCTCTGTTTGAAGCTCATTTTCCGACTGTTCGTCAAAACACACTGTCACTATTGGCACTATAATTTGGCTTCTAAGGAAACAAATGTCATAAACAGGTGACAACACAACACTAATGAAGGTTGCCGCTTTCGACAACAACAACAACAAGATACAACCGGTGTTGACACTAGTTTCTTCTATTTCAAAAAGTTCAGTTTCTTTTTGGACTGAGGGTGTATTCATTTATTAATATTCATATTAATATTGAATCAAAACAGAAGACCTGTAGCATGTTATCTAATGCAGAACTAGATATAATAATAAAATTAAAAGCATAATACAGAAATAAAATATGTTAAATTAAATAGTTAAGCATAATCAAGAATTTGGAGAGACCACTGTTTTCTGGGCAAGTGAGTAAGCCAGAACAAGGAAACTAGAACTGCAAAGACAAAATGTTGCATGGATGGCCCTATGGGGATAGCTGCTTGAGAAATTAATGGGTGTAAAACTATATTACAGACCAGGTGAAATATGAGGGAAGTAACAATGGCTATGAGAATACTGGCAATACACTAGTTTTTCTGTATACAAATGCTAGGAGCATTAGAAATAAAGGGAATGAGTTTGTGGCGCTGACTGACTCAGTCTCTCCAAAGGTTATTGTTCTCAGTTAACAAAGTGAAACTTGGTTTCATTCTAACAGTGATAGAAATTGAAGGATATAGTATATGTCAACAGGATAGGGAAGGTAAACATGCTGGTGGATTGTTACTCATGATAAGAGACGATCTGTGCTCTCTCAGGGTGGAGAATCTCAGTGGAAATAACACTAATGGCTTTGAGAGTATATGGTGTGAGACAGATATTTAATGGGATATTGCTACTGACCAGAGAATATAGGTCGTTACGAGCAGGAAGTGTTTAGGCAAATTAGTTTGGCAAAGTGAGCGATCGTTATGGGGGACTTCAACTATAACGATCTAAACTGGGCAGAGAAGATAGCATGCAGTAATAAGGGAACTGAATTTTTGGATTTCTGGAGCAGCAAGTGTCTTAGGCAACATGATGGAGGGAACACACAATGATCAATAGTTTTGGATTTTGCCATCACTCTCACTCCTACTCTCATTCAGATCCTCTGAATGAGAGTAGGAGTGAGAATGATGGCAATGAGAGAAGGGCAAAAGTGGAAAAGAGGAAATGAGAGGAAGGCAAGACAATGCAGGAACCAGAGATTGAGAGGTGACAGGAAAGTGGGAAAGCAAAAAGAGAAACTGTAAGAGGAGAGTGAGGGTTGCAAGTGGGCAAGGAAAGAACAGAGTGGTAAAGGGTGTGATGTATGGATATTCAATGATCTGTAGAGTGGATGATAGAGTGCTGGAGGAGTGGTTACCTCGAAAATCAATAGACAGTGTGACTATGGCAATTACATGAGGTAAAAGAGTGGATGAGATGATTGTGATGATGGACACAAATGATCTGAGAAGCAGTGTAAACTGGGTGGCGAGAAATCTCAGGTTTCATGCTTGATATCATATGGCAGAAGACTGAGAGAAGGGAGATATTGAGTGTGTTGCCCAGGTCAGGTACGACAATGCAGATCTGAGCAGAAGAGCATCAATAATGAATAATATGATAGTCAGAATATGTAGAAAGAAACTTGAATTATGTGGATGCCTGGAGTGCATTTGAGGACAGAAAAGAACTATAGGTGAGAGACAGCTTGCATTTGAACGAAGAAGATGCAGACATCTGGAGAGAATGTTGTTTTCTGACCAAGTGAGAGTATTGGTGCAGGGAAACTAGAATTATCAGGGTGGATGGCAAAGGGGTGGTATCTCGTGGAATAGTCACTTGGGAGAAGGAATAACACGTGGTATAATGCAACATCCAATGGAACCTGGAGGAAATAATGACAGGTATAGAAACACTGAAAATGTGTTGATATTTCTTTATACTAATGACAGGAGTATCGTTGGTGCTGACAGCCTCAGTCTGTCCAAAGATTATTGGGATCAGTGAGGCATGGTTGATGGAGGATAATATACTGACAGGAAAAGCAGGAGGGTATAGCATAGCAGTTGAGCTAGACAAGTGTGAAATGAATGGTCGTTATGGGAGATTTTAACTACAGCAGTATTAATTGAGGACAAAACAACATTAATAGTATTGGAATGGAATTTCTGGAATTCTTGAGTGACAAATATCTAAGTCAACATGTAGAAGAAGGAACACGAGATTCAATAGTTTTGGTTTGGTTCATAGCATAAGAGGAACTGATTGTAATAAAGTTAGTATCTCTGCACCCTGGTTACAATGGGAGTTGACTTGGACGAAGAATAGACATGAATGAATATCAAAGAGAAATAAATTTATATGAAATTATAAGCTAGGTAATTACAATAATCTCAGAAGTCTGCATGTCATTTCAGTGGATAGAAATATTAGAAAGTTGAGATATCATCACAGTGCATGGGAAGTAGTGAAGAAATATTTATTAGCAGCAATGGCAAGTTGTAAACATTGAGTAAAAAAAAAAAAAAAAACGCAGTTGGTATAAAGTGGATGACAAATGATATCAAACTGGAACTGCAGGTGAAAGAGGTTATGGAAGAGATATAAGGAGAAGGGCAAAGAGCAGATAAATAAAGAATATAAAACTAAGGCCAGGAAAATAAATAGTACGGTAAGGAAGGCAAAACTTGAATATGAGAAGAAAGTGGCCCTATGATCCAAGGAAAATCAAAAAAATTCCTTCATCAAGTTGCAAGGGAGGAGGAATGATTTAGAAGAATGACGTTGTACTAGATAAAGATGGAAGTCACTGATCAAGAAGACATAGTGGAATTGTTTAATACACATTACATTGGCATATTTCATCCTGGAGATGTAGATTTTAATACTAGAGGGATGGAAATGATGAGTTTGAGGTTTAGAAGTACAAGGGGAGTGTGTTTTTCAAATACTGAGTATTCTGGATGTCAATACACTAATCAGACCACACGGAATTTTGCTACAGGTCCTGAAGGAATGTCTTGAAGAACTGATAGCTCTTCAAGGAGTGGAAGGAGGATGAGACAGTGCTATTGAATAAAGGGGGTAGTAGAACTGAAGCATCAAACTATAGCTTATTTGTATTTCATCAGTAGTTGTAAAGATTTTGGAGAAATTAGTGAGAGATCATATACAGCATGTAGGCAGATGAACGCAATGTTAACTGCAAGAGTTAGCATGGATTTGTTAAGGGGCACTCTTGTTTTTTTGTTTCAGCAATTTGCCTTTCAATAAGTTATCCTTTCCTTTAGTGTTACACGGGGATCAGCATTCATTTTACACAAATTTTGGACTCTACAACTGTGTTATAAATAATTATTTTAATTTCCAGATGTTTTGACCTTCATATTAAGGTCATCATCTGGAGTATACACATATATAAACAGAGACAAGCTAAATTACATTTCACACATTATGCTGAAGAGACAGTGAATTGATCAACGGTTATTTTACTGGCCTAAAATCTAGTGAAAATAAAATAAAATTACAATAAATAAATGAAATGAAATAAAATAAAATAACTACATCAAAGTTATATTCTATTTATGACAATATCAGAGAAACATTCTTTCATATAGATAGTTTTGTTACAGTAAAAATGATGTCCTAATTTAACATGATAAATTTTATATTAGATTTAAGATCCTGGATTAGCTATGGTCCTATTTATAAATAACACTTAGGGAGAAAGGTTAAATGGGTAAAATACGTGCCTTCCATATTCCTGGGATTTTTAGACCATCATTATTGTTAAGATTAGGGTGGTTGATAAGAATCTTACAGGTCTCCTTAAATTTACTTTCGCACCATGTTTTGATGTGATGTAAACAACATGTGCTTTTCCAGTCAATTCTATGTGTAAAGTGTTCAGGGCATGATCAGAAAGACCAGCTTGACCATAGTTATTATATTTAATGTGTCATTTATATTCCTTTTTTCTGATAGGAATTGTGCATCCTGTTTCCCCTATATGGCAAATTACAGGTGCAATGAATACGGTATACTCCGGGGGGGGGGGGGGGGGGGCAGCAGAGGGATGGATCCTTGGATGAGTTGAGTAAGTTCTTTAATTTTGCAGGTTTAAAAGTGGCTTTAAGTTTGGAATTTTGTAGTATTCTATTTATTTTGTCTGATATCCCTTTAATGTATGGGATGGTTACAATTTTATTGTAGTTTTATTTATTTTTGTTTTTAAGTGAGGTCTTGTACAGAATGTTGTTGATAGTATTTTGGCTGTAACCATTTTTTATGAAGGTATTGCTGATAACTTTTAATTCATGTTTATGTGCTTGTTCATTGAAGTCTTCAAAGCCCTGTTTTTAGTGTATTAATGACCTGTATTTTTTGTCTTGGGTGGTTGTAGGAGTTTATGTGTATATTTTGGCCAGTACGTGTTGGTTTCCGGTAAACAGTGAAGGAAAGACTGACAAAAGGGAGACGTGATAAGTGAACAGAACACACTTCCGTTTCTAGATAAGTGTATCTAGAAACGGAAGTGTGTTCTGCTTTTCAATCTCAATTGTGAATTGTATGCATTTGTGATGTTTGTTTAGGTGGCTACGGAAAGTGTCTAATGTCTGGATTCCATGGGGCCAGATAGCAAAAACATCGTCAATGTATCTAAGCCAGACTGTGTTTTAAAGGAGAGGAATCTAGAGCACGTTGCTCAATATGTTCCATGCAAAAGTTAGCAATTGGGGAGAGGGGATAATGGTGAGCCCATGGCTGTGCCTTCTTTTCATAGGTAGAAAGTTTTCTGCCACACAATATAGTCAGAATGTAGTACATACGCAAAGAGCGCTGTAATATCGAGGGGGGATTTGTCTTGTAAGGATTGTTTCAATAATAGAAGGATTCAATAATAAAATTAAATAATAGAAGGATTGTGTCATTGGTTGGGACATTTGTGAAGACGGCAGAGAAATCAAAACCGACTAATAAATCATCCTTTTTCAGTGTGATGTCTTTGATTTTGCTTACAAAGTATTGTGTGTTTTTAATAAGAGGGGGGAATGACCTACCAACTCCTTGAGTGTTGATGCTAATTTCTTGGCTAGGTGATAATTGAGGCTGTCTATACCTTCAACTATCGGATGGAGTTTTGGTGTTTTGTTTGTGAATCTTTGGTATGAAAGAATGTTTCCTCTGATATTATCTTAAATAGAATACAGCTTTGATGTAGTTATTTTATTTCATTTTTTTATTGTAATTTTATTTTATTTTCACTAGAGGTAAGGCCAGTAAAATAACCATTGATCAATTCATTGTCTCTTCAGCATACTGTGTGAAATGTAATTTAGCTTGTTTCTATATATATACATATATGTGTGTGTGTGTGTATACTCCAGATGATGACCTTAATAAGAAGGTTGAAAGGTTGGGAAATTAAATAATTATTTATAACACGGTTGTAATCCATAATTTGTGTAAAATTAACAAGTTATCGTTTCAAATGCTGTGAATTAATGTCAAGTAGTGTCTTTGGTTTTGCCTTATAATTCTGTTGTTCTTCAAATGACATAGTGTGTAGTAGGAGGATGAAATGGAGGAGATGGTGTGATGTTATATAGTGGAGTAGTAAGCACTCCACAATAGTCCTTGAACTTAAGTCCTTGCCACATGCCAAGCTACTATTTAAGTTACAGTATTTTTGTTTTACTTGGGGGGGGGGGAACCTCGCCCCTACCAAGCACGTCCCATAGGTGGCAGATGAGGGAAGCCCAAGCGGGCAGCTCTGAATAATGAATAAGGAGCCGTGGACCAAAGGCACACTTCAGAATCATGGTCAAGTGCTGTAGACCACTGTAAAGATGCCAGCAAGTAGAAGAAGAAAAAGGCCCCCAGTCCTGCATGGCTCTTTGCAATTCCACCAAGGTGGTGGTGAGAAATCTGCAAGCAGGGGGTGCTAAGAATCTTGCAGAGGAAGGTAGACCACCATCTGGAAATTCGACCCTATTTATTGGTTCCTTCAACACTAGAACTCTGTCTTCTGACTCCCATATTGATTTTCTGCTTCAAGAACTGCAAAATGTAAAGTTTGATGTCCTCGCTATCTGTGAAACCCGAAGAAGCTCTGAATTAACAGCAAAATGGAACAATGGCAACCAAATTTTCCTGGGAGCCTCAGATAACACTACAAGGAGCTGGAGGAGTTGGCTTCATCATAAATGAAAAGCTAACTAAAAATATTATTTCTTGTACAATCCATTCTGAACGACTAGGAACACTAATATTAAAAATTGGAGAATCCATAACAAAAATAATAGTAACCTACGCACCCACCTCAACAGCTGACAAAGAAGAAATAGAAAATGTCTATGAACACCTAGGAGAAACATTACTGAAAAAAACAACATACACAATAGTGTGTGGAGATTTCAACGCAAAGATTGGTACAGGATTTATTGAAGAAAAATACACTGGACCATGGGGGAAAGGGGAAAGAAATGAATGAGGTGAACTCCTGGCAGAATTTGTAGAAGCAGAAAAGCTGTACATTATGAATAGTTTCTTTAAAAAGAGAACTGGAAAAAGATGGACTTGGCAATCTCCAAATGGAGAGACAAGAAATGAAATTGATTTCATCCTAACAGATTGCAAAAGAATAATAAAAATGTCGAAGTCATTGGGAAAACTTATTGCGACATTCATTCAGACTGCCGTCCAATAAGAGCCACTCTCAAAATACATAAAAAAAATGAAGAATGCATACGAGCACAGGTCCAACCATAAAAAACGCTCAAAACAGATAAGCCCAGAAGAATTTAGAAAAAAGGTGGAAGAAACCAACTGGAAATTAAAAAATGACATTGACGAAGATTTAACAAACTTTAACAATAAATTAATGAACTGCAAAGAAAGAACCTCGTATGAACTTCCTCCTAAGACTAGGAAACGCCTATCAGCAAGAACAATAGAACTACTGAAGAAAAGAAGAATACTGAAAGATACAGGAAAATATCGTCTAGAATATAAAATTATTTGTAAACAACTGAGGCAGAATATCAAAGACAACTATAACATATATAGAACAACAAAATTGGCAGAAGCAGCTAGGCTCTGCAGTAGCCTAAAAAAAGTAGAAAAAGAAATAAATTTAAAGCAACCATTACAGTCAGCCTTCATAGACAATAAAGGAAACAGACACACAAACAGAGGTGAAATGGAAAAAAATAGTAAAATCGTTTTATGAGAACCTTTACTCATCTAAACAAGTAATCACACTCCAGTACCAGACGAAATGGAAAACCTGGAAATACCATCTGTCCTACCTGAAGAAATAAAAACGGCTATCCACCATATGAAAAATGACCGATCACCAGGAATTGATGGTATAAAATCTGATGAATTAAAAATGGGTGGACAAATACTCTTTAAAGCTCTAGCAGAAAGGTTTACCCGATATATACAATTAAGGAGAGCACCTACTGAATGGAAAACATCAAAGACCATAATTCTGCATAAAAAAGGTAATAAAGAAGACATCAGTAACTACAGACCTATCTGTCTATTAGCACACACATATAAAATATTTGCCAGAATCATCCTAAACCGAATACAAACCTCCATCGATGAAAATAGCTGCAAAGAACAGGCTGGTTTCAAAAAAGGATTTTCAACAATAGATCACATTCATATTACTCAGCTAACAGAAAGATGGAGAATACCAGATCCCACCTTCTTTTTATAGATTTTAAAAAGGCATTTGACACTGTTGAGCATAACGCAGTATTCCAAGCTTTAATAGAACAAGGCATAGAAAAAGCATACATCCAACTCATAAAAGATATCTACAAAGAAAGCACAACAAATATCACCCTTTTCTATCACCCGATTAAAATTAACTTTAGTAGAGGAGTATGTCGGGGTGATGTCTTATCACCTAATCTCTTCACATCTACTCTGGACAGCATCATTTGAAAAATTGACATGAAAGATGGAATAAACTTTGATGTTGAAATATTAAATATCCTATTATTCGCCGATGATGTGGTATTAATATCTCACTCACCCAAACTCCTAATATCAATGCTGAATAACATAAGTCAAAACTGCCAAAAAATTGGATTGGAAATACACCCTGACAAAACAAGATGGATGAAAAACAAATACTGTAAAGATCATACAATCACTCTAGAATCTCACACCATCGAAAAAGTTGAAGAATACATCTACCTTGGCCAGTCCATAAAAATGAATAATGATATATCAAATGAAATAGCAAGGAGAAAAAGAGCTGCTTGGATGGCCTTCATCAAAATAAAATCAACAATTACCAACCAAAACATAGATATAGACATAAGAGCCCATCTTTTCAATAGTCACATTTTACCAGCATTAACTTATGGCAGTGAAACATGGAACACAACTTAAAAAGAAGAACAAAGCTTAATAACAACTCAACGTGCAATAGAAAGAAGAATATGCAATATAAACAAAATAGACCACATAAGATACACAGAATCAGGAAGAAGTCTGGACTCATAGATACAATAAAAACAATCTACAACAGCAAAAGAAGATGGGCAGGACATCTCGCCAGAATGAGAGACAACAGATGGACAGCAGTCAGAGTTACGAACTGGTATCCGAGAGATACCAAAAGGAAACCTGGAAGACCAGCCTTAAGGTGGTAGGACCCAATGATTAAGAAAGTTGGAAGAAAATGGAGAAGAAAAGCCCAAGACAGGAATAGCTGGACTCTTTACGACCTGCAGTCATGGAGAAATCCTGACTGAAACCACAGGTCCATCAAGGTAATCAAGGTAATTTGGGTTTTGATGTCAAGTTAGTGAATCGGATGGGTATTGGCTGTGTGATATATATCAGAAAACTGTGGATGAGGGAGCAGTATCAAGGAAGCAGAAGGTTACAAGTGAGGTCACACACGGTTCAGTACTAGGACCTGTAATGTTTAACCTTTATATCAATGACACTATCAATGGATTGCAGGGTGGTGGGGAGGATATTCAGTTGCTTGCAGATGATGTGAAGTTGGGAATTGTTATTAGTAATAATGAAGACATGGTAACCCATCAGGAGCATTTGAATAAGCTGGAATAAGCTTAGCTCATTGACAACACCAAATGTACTATAGATTTATAAATAACCTTTCATAGGCATATGAAGATAAAAATAAATAAATAAATAAAAAACTAACTAGAACCACTTGGTTATTCTATGGAATACCTAAGTATTTCATAAATTACCTAGGTAAAGTATGAAATTAAATTCTTATTTCACTTTAACTAAACTGAACCATTATTCTATAGAATACCTAATTATTCTATATACGTATTAAAAAAAACAACTGAATTATATACTTGAACAGCAGTATTACATATATTTTCTAGGTCAATGTTCATCAGCACTGACAGCAGTAATTCCTCACTCTCTTCTTAAAACACTCAGAGTAGATATACAGTATTCCTTCATTCTTCAACTCCAAAACTCACAAACCGTTTTTTTTCCTTCATTTCTTCTACTGCTGTAGACTGAAAGAGCATTTTCTCTTCTCTACTTCCTAAAAAATATAATCTCAGTTCATCAAATCCAATGATGTATTACAGAATCAGTGATAGACTGATCATCATATCACTGATGTATTACAGGTTAAATGACCTTTCAGATGTGAGATTACCATTATTAAAAAAAAAATCTGAAAGTTAATCAGATGAAGAAAGGACTTTGAAGAGATGTTGTAAAATGTAATTGCTATGAAGTTGTTTTATACATACGATCCCATTTTGCTCTAAAACTAATAAAGAAACCTGATTCACACATATCAAAAGAGCTCATGTAATCCAAATGCTCACCTGTTCTAAGTTTCATAGTATATTTCTAAGTATGTCCAATGCAAATAAGGTCTTAGGAGATGGGGAAGGGGGATTGATTTGATAACTACCAACAAATAACAATGACTGAATTATCTCTAAGAGAGAAAATTTCACCACATTCTTCCACATATTCTTCACTGTTAAAAATTACAGAGTGACGTTTTAGTGAGTAATGTTGATTGAATCTTTACTTTGAGGCGGGACCTTTAAATCTACAGAGATGCTCTTCATGTGAGAAATGGAGCTACAAACTGAGTCTTCAGGTTGTAACAGCCTCAGATGAAGCTGCAAAGGATGCCCTTAACTGATAAGGAGATTTAACCTATTAATGTCACTTTTAATATGCTTAAGTGACAACAACAAATAATTGTCAGGACAGGACTAATGATGTCGTGGCGGGTATTACTCATTTTCTCACTTCTCTATCAAGCATTTCCAAATAGCAACTTTTTCACAAATCATTCCAATGTTGCAGAGAACTTTTATTCTGCTTACGTTTTAGAAACAAAAAACTGATAAGGTAGCTTAAAATAATAAAGATTATATATATATATATATATATGTACAAGACCAGATAATGCTAGCAAATCAGCTGGACTAAAGATATACCTAAAGAAGACCCAAGTTATGTTCAATAGCTATGTCCAACCAGAAATAATAAAAATCAATAATGATGAAAATAAACAAGTAGATCATTATTCTAGTAGTAAGACTTATACGTTGGTTAGACATAACTGGTAATTAGTTTACGGAATTAACAACGCATATAAAGTATATTAATTAAAGGTAACTTTAATGAATAACTTCTATATTTCGGCAATGTCACATTGCCATCTTCGGGATGAAGTTCTCATAATGAAAGTCTCCCAAATTGGGGCAGTTTCATGCACCCAAATTTGTTGATGTTAGGAACGTTCTTTAGAGCTGCTGAAGATTCTTTGAATAATCTTTCGTATTTAAACTTGCTGCGATGGATTATTTTTGTTTTCTTCCAACGAATTTTATGGTGGGTATCTAAGGCATGGTCAGCCAGCCCAGAGCGGCTGTACTGGTGAAACCGGATGTAGTCTTGGTGTTCTGAAATCCTGATATTTGTTGTTCTGCCTGTTTGGACAAAGTAGGACAATTTGCAGCTGCAAGGGACCTGGTATACACGGTAGGTCTAGGGGAAGTGGTTGGTCTTTGGTAGAGCGGATAAGGGATGCCAACTTTTTATATGGTCTGTAACAGGAAGTAAGGTCATATTTTTTGAGGATATTGGTTATTTTTTCAGAGGTGCCCTGGATGTAGGGGATGGTGATAGACTTGGTGTAATCTTTATTGTGGAGGGGGGTTGTGGTTTACAGGTTTTAGTATTTTTTGGGGGTTATAGCCATTGGCTAAGAAAGTGTTGAGGATGTGGTTTAGTTCAATAGTCAGGGCCTTGTCATCTGAGCAGATTAATTTTGCCCTGTTACATAGTGTTTTTATCACCCCATATTGTTGTGAGGCGGGGTGGTGGGATTGCTGGTGAATGTATCTGCCAGTGTGGGTGGGTTTTCTGTAAACAGAGAAAACCAAAGATCCATCAAGCTGGCGGGTGATTAAAGTGTCTAGGAAGGGGAGGGTGTTGTTTTCCTCTTTTTCTAAGGTGAACTGGACTCTGGGATGCTGGTTGTTTAAGTGTGTTAGGAAGGAGTGGAGTGTGTCTGAGCCATGTGGCCAAATAGCAAACACATCATCCACATAACGAAGCCAAATAGTGGGTTTTTGTGGGGCGGAGTTTAAGGCTTTCTCTTCAAATGTCTCCATAAAGAAATTGGCCAAGGGTGGCGAAAGTGGTGAACCCATGGCTGTCCCCTCTATCTGTTTGTAGAACTTTCCTTGCCAAACGAAATAGCCTGAGTTCATTGTGAACTGAAATAGGGCAGAGATATCGGGAGGAAACTTGGCTTGGATGAGCTCAAGGGTTTCTTTGAATGGGACATTAGTGAATAGGGAGGAGACGTCAAAACTGACCATTATGTCAGTGTGTTGGAGTGTGAGGTTTTCTATACTGGCTTTAAAGTGGGCCGAGTTTTTTATGTGTGATGGTGTGTTGCCAGTGTAGTGTGTGAGCGTTTTGGGTAAATGTTTGGCTAATTTATATGTGGGGGAATCAATGCCATCCACTATGGGACGCAATGGCACATTTTGTTTATGTATTTTTGGAAGTCCATATAATCGGGGGGGTCTAGAGTTATAAGGTTTAAGTTTGTTGGTGACTTCCACAGGCCAAGAAGTGACTTTCTTAAGGAGTCTGTGGATAGTTCCTAATCTGAGAGCCGGTCGGATTATATTCAATGTGACATTGCCATCTTAGGGATGGCAATGTCACATTGCCGAAATATAGAAGTTATTCATTAAAGTTACCTTTAATTAATATACTTTATATGCGTTGTTAATTCCGTAAACTAATTACCAGTTATGTCTAACCAACGTATAAGTCTTACTACTAGAATCATGATCATCCACGGAGATGCAATCGCACGAAAGGCCCGTCAATACGGCAAATTGAGGTTGAAGATATCAAGGCAAATAAATCGTCTGACGTTCCTAAAACGCTGCCGTGATAACAAAGTGATCCCTAATTGTGTGAAATTGAAGCACCGTTTCACTTCCGAGAAAGCTCTACGCATTTATAACCGCACTAGCTTCGCCCTGTTAAGAGAACAAATTACCGCGACGCGCGTTCTCCTTGCCGATGAAAACAAAACCTTACGGGCGCTAGAAGAAGAGCTTTCTAATACACTCGGCCTTGATCTACGGTCTATACTTCATGACATCTCATGCACATCGGCAAGAAAGGAATTCGAAAAAATATGTAGTTGGCATGTGAAAAAATACGAAAACCTGACAAGACTTCTACTTCTGTATCCCAGCCACCACTCAACACTGTAGTCAACCTCTCGTCGGCAGTTTTAAAGCCTGAAGCACTCGCCGCACTTTCACATGGTCACAATTTCGCCCTAGCTCCTAAAAGGATACCTGCTGAAGAAATCATGATCCAAATAGAGCGTGGAATTCGCAACCTGCCTAACCATATCGCCACCAACGTGAGACTGGATGTAGTCGGTATTCTCACTAAAGCCAAACCTCAAAAATCCAACTTATCCAAAAACGAATATACAGCCCTACAAGAATTGAAAAAAAACAACAAAAAAATAGTAATCACCAAAGCTGATAAGGGAAGCGCCACTGTGGTACTCAATCAAAAAGACTACAAAGGTAAGCTAAATTCTTTAGTACGAGACCGTACTACTTACCTCCCCATTGATATAATCCGATCAGCTCTCAGATTAGAACTATCCACAGACTCCTTAAGAAAGTCACTTCTTGGCCTGTGGAAGTCACCAACAAACTTAAACCTTATAACTCTAAACCCCCCCGATTATATGGACTCCCAAAAATACATAAACAAAATGTGCCATTGCGTACCATAATGGATGGCATTGATTCCCCCACATATAAATTAGCCAAACATTTAGCCAAAACGCTCACACACTACACTGGCAACACACCATCACACATAAAAAACTCGGCCCACTTTAAAGCCAGTATAGAAAACCTCACACTCCAACACACTGACATAATGGTCAGTTTTGACGTCTCCTTCCTATTCACTAATGTCCCATTCAAAGAAACCCTTGAGCTCATCCAAGCCAAGTTTCCTCCCGATATCTCTGCCCTATTTCAGTTCACAATGAACTCAGGCTATTTCGTTTGGCAAGGAAAGTTCTACAAACAGATAGAGGGGACAGCCATGGGTTCACCACTTTTGCCACCCTTCGCCAATTTCTTTATGGAGACATTTGAAGAGAAAGCCTTAAACTCCGCCCCACAAAAACCCACTATTTGGCTTCGTTATGTGGATGATGTGTTTGCTATTTGGCCACATGGCTCAGACACACTCCACTCCTTCCTAACACACTTAAACAACCAACATCCCAGAGTCCAGTTCACCTTAGAAAAAGAGGAAAACAACACCCTCCCCTTCCTAGACACTTTAATCACCCGCCAGCTTGATGGATCTTTGGTTTTCTCTGTTTACAGAAAACCCACCCACACTGGCAGATACATTCACCAGCAATCCCACCACCCCGCCTCACAACAATATGGGGTGATAAAAACACTATGTAACAGGGCAAAATTAATCTGCTCAGATGACAAGGCCTTGACTATTGAACTAAACCACATCCTCAACACTTTCTTAGCCAATGGCTATAACCCCAAAAAATACTAAAACCTGTAAACCACAACCCCCCTCCACAAGAAAGATTACACCAAGTCTATCACCATCCCCTACATCCAGGGCACCTCTGAAAAAATAACCAATATCCTCAAAAAATATGACCTTACTTCCTGTTACAGACCATATAAAAAGTTGGCATCCCTTATCCGCTCTACCAAAGACCAACCACTTCCCCTAGACCTACTGTGTATACCAGGTCCCTTGCAGCTGCAAACTGTCCTACTTTGGCCAAACAGGCAGAACAACAAATATCAGGATTTCAGAACACCAAGACTACATCCGGTTTCACCAGTACAGCCGCTCTGGGCTGGCTGACCATGCCTTAGATACCCACCATAAAATTCGTTGGAAGAAAACAAAAATAATCTATCGCAGCAAGTTTAAATACGAAAGATTATTCAAAGAATCTTCAGCAGCTCTAAAAAACGTTTCTAAAAAACGCCCCAAATTTGGGAGACTTTCATTATGAGAACTTCAGCCCAACTGCCAAGACTACCAAATTAGCCCACAAGAGGGCACCCATTAGGACTTTAGGAACAATATTAGTTTCTTGCTTTCTTCCTCATTTGCTTTGTGTTAGTTCCTGAGTGCACATACCATATCTTTATGTTCCCAAAGATGGCAATGTGACATTGCCGAAATATAGAAGTCATTCATTAAAGTTACCTTTAATTAATATACTTTAGCAGCAATCTCGGCAAACTTCTTCAAGTTCAACAACAACATGTACATACAAATCTTCGGACTCCCCATGGGCCAAAACATCAGTGGACAACTAGCGGAATTATTCCTGGCACATACAGAATCACTTCTACTCCACCCTTCCCTTCCCCCCGGCATCACATTCTATGGCATATACGTGGACGATATTCTGTGCATTGGCAATCCCACACACATCACCACCTTAAAAACATCCCTAAACAGCTACAGCAACAGGTTAAAATTCACCACAGAAACCGAACAGAACAAATCCATCAACTTCTTAAACTTGACATTAACCAGAACACACAACAAAATAGCCACGAAAATATACCACAAACCCTCACACATCGGAAACTACCTCCATTTTCACTCATACCATCCGTATTCCGTTAAAAAATCCGTCATCTTATCACAATTCATAAATGCTCACAAATTTTCAACCAATCAAAATAGTCTAAACGCTGAAATAAAAAAACTAACACAGATCTTCTTAAATCGCAACTATCCTACACAACTGATTAGCTACGCAAACAAGACGGCAAAAAACCGCCAAAACAACCCAAGTACCAAAACGAACTTCCCTACACAAAAAATTATCAAACTACCATACACCCAAAACACATACAAAGCCTATAAATACATCTTCAAACATACTGACTACAAACTGGTATTCACCACAAGCCAAAAACTGGCAAACCTCCTAAAATCCACCAAACCCCACACACAAAAAGATATATTTGAACAGCACAATGTAGTCTACAAATTTCCCTGCCAAAAAGACTGTGACATCACCTACACAAGTTCCACCATCAGGTCTTTATGGGCAAGACTACAAGAACACTTCCGTGACTGTAACATCCCTATTCAAGAACATTTAAACACTAAAAAACGCAACATTAAAAAGAAAAATCGTATACAAAGCACAGGAAAAACGGAAATAGCTGTTCACGCCCTTGAACAAAAACACACCCCGCAGATAGACAAGGCCATCATAATAGACAGACAAGACAATGAAACAATGCTCAGAATATCGGAAACAATAGCTATAAAGTGTGACGCGAACTCGATCAACGTACACAGGCCCTACATAATCTCCGAGGTTTGGAAGCTTCACAACATTAAATTGAGGTCACAACCCCGACCAATAGGAGACAACACAAACACCTCTGAAGCACCCACCCGACCTGACATAGCTTCCACTTTCCCAATATGTTCCGATGATGACCACGAATAGTTGAAACGGCCCACACCCCGTCAACCACCTTTCCCCTTCCCCCTCCCTATTTTAAAAAAATTAACCCTTTCACTTTTTTTCCCACCCTATATAAAAATATATGTTTCTATATATTACGAAAAAAACCCGGGTTTTTCTAACTTATTCTACCAAACTGCCTACCCCCCCCACACACACACACCACACACACTCTGCAGTTCTCGACATCGCAGACAGAGGAAAACCACAACACCCAGAAAAAGGTATGTGCAATTTTCTATTCCTTAAGCTACATATACTTTTTAGTACATCTACACTCATAATGCCCTAAGAACCCATGAGTAAATAGCCAATGACATTTAATCAGGGGTACTCCGAAACTGAAGCAGGCAAAATAGCTGTAATTATAATAGTTTATAATGAGGAGTAACATGCAAGTTTTCCCAGAAATAATATACATAATTTTCTTGTGTCTTATAACCATACAACCCCTAACATTGGCTCTCCACTCATAATTCCCCCACCAACCCCCAAACCCCCCCCTCGATCACAAACACCATAAAAGTTAGCCTTCACCTAACGCACATACCAACATAAGCCTATGTCATGGCCGCACGTCACATGTTCAATGAGTGCATAAACTTTACAAAAAGTACATACCAAAAAACCATCCTAACATACACCGCTCAAAAAATACACATAACTTTCCTCAAAAAATGCCTCGATCACAACATCACACCAAAATTCGCGACGGTACGCGGCAACAGCACAATTCACGGAAATAAACAAATCTGCTACCGAGCATCCCGTGCCCTCATAAAACAAGCCATAAACAACAGATTTAAAAAGAAACAACAAGCATATTCAAACATTCACAAAACAAAAAACAGATTGAAAAAGCTACTAACCACTAACGAATGGGCAGTTTTTTGGGATAATACCCAATCACACATCAACGACTACACGCTATTATTAGAAGATCGACACGCAAAGAAATGGTACACACTAACAAACACCCAATACAACAATCGCGCTGCTTCCAACCCTTCGGATATTTCCGCCTTAGAACCAACAAAAAACAATTCCATTATCAATCTATCACACCACAATCTCACGCCCGACGAAATCACCATCCTGAACAAAGGATTAAACTTTGGTGTTTCCCCAAAATACATACAAAACAGTGACATCATTACCGAAATGCAAGCGAAATTAGAGTATGACCCTAACAAAGAAACTATATTCCACAAAATTAACAACATCATAAACAGTAAAATAATAATTAAACCCAACATCCCCCCCAACTTACAAGAAGCCCTTCTATCCCTAAAGAAGAACCCGAACATTATTATCAATAAAGCGGACACCGTAGTCATCACAAACCAAGCCGATTACCACAACAAGATAACAGCCATCTTAACCGACCCACACACCTACCGAAAAATACAAATTGACCCCACCTCCGACCTCATAAAACAAATCAACGATACCCTACACATCCTAAAAAATGATAATAAAATTGACAAAACCACACTGAAAAACACAATCCCCCGCACCACACGTACCCCTTGTATGTTCGGACAAATAAAAACCCACAAAGACGGGTACCCGATGAGACCAATAGTCTCCTACAAAAATACCACCACAGCCCCTTTATCAAAATTCGTAGCGAAACTCCTCAAACCACTAACCACAACGTCAAACTTCATGATAAAAAACACGGACGACCTTTTCAATAAAATAAAAGACCTAACCCTATCCCAAGAAGACATCCTCACGTCTTTAGATGCGGCCTCTTTATACACTAACGTGGACGTCCCCAGAACTTTAGACATCGTACACACACTACTCACAGAAGACCACACCCTACACTCTCGTACTAAACTAACGCCCATTGACATTATCAACTTAATAAAACTAGTAATCTCGGCAAACTTCTTCAAGTTCAACAACAACATGTACATACAAATCTTCGGACTCCCCATGGGCCAAAACATCAGTGGACAACTAGCGGAATTATTCCTGGCACATATAGAATCACTTCTACTCCACCCTTCCCTTCCCCCCGGCATCACCTTCTATGGCAGATACGTGGACGATATTCTGTGCATTGGCAATCCCACACACATCACCACCTTAAAAACATCCCTAAACAGCTACAGCAACAGGTTAAAATTCACCACAGAAACCGAACAGAACAAATCCATCAACTTCTTAAACTTGACATTAACCAGAACACACAACAAAATAGCCACGAAAATATACCACAAACCCTCACACATCGGAAACTACCTCCATTTTCACTCATACCATCCGTATTCCGTTAAAAAATCCGTCATCTTATCACAATTCATAAATGCTCACAAATTTTCAACCAATCAAAATAGTCTAAATGCTGAAATAAAAAAACTAACACAGATCTTCTTAAATCGCAACTATCCTACACAACTGATTAGCTACGCAAACAAGACGGCAAAAAACCGCCAAAACAACCCAAGTACCAAAACGAACTTCCCTACACAAAAAATTATCAAACTACCATACACCCAAAACACATACAAAGCCTATAAATACATCTTCAAACATACTGACTACAAACTGGTATTCACCACAAGCCAAAAACTGGCAAACCTCCTAAAATCCACCAAACCCCACACACAAAAAGATATATTTGAACAGCACAATGTAGTCTACAAATTTCCCTGCCAAAAAGACTGTGACATCACCTACATAGGTTCCACCATCAGGTCTTTATGGGCAAGACTACAAGAACACTTCCGTGACTGTAACATCCCTATTCAAGAACATTTAAACACTAAAAAACGCAACATTAAAAAGAAAAATCGTATACAAAGCACAGGAAAAACGGAAATAGCTGTTCACGCCCTTGAACAAAAACACACCCCGCAGATAGACAAGGCCATCATAATAGACAGACAAGACAATGAAACAATGCTCAGAATATCAGAAACAATAGCTATAACGTGTGACGCGAACTCGATCAATGTACACAGGCCCTACATAATCTCCGAGGTTTGGAAGCTTCACAACATTAAATTGAGGTCACAACCCCGACCAATAGGAGACAACACAAACACCTCTGAAGCACCCACCTGACCTGACATAGCTTCCACTTTCCCAATATGTTCCGATGATGACCACGAATAGTTGAAACGGTCCACACCCCGTCAACCACCTTTCCCCTTCCCCCTCCCTATTTTAAAAAAATTAACCCTTTCACTTTTTTTCCCACCCTATATAAAAATATATGTTTCTATATATTACGAAAAAAACCCGGGTTTTTCTAACTTATTCTACCAAACTGCCTACCCCCCCCCCCCCCACACACACACCACACACACTCTGCAGTTCTCGACATCGCAGACAGAGGAAAACCACAACACCCAGAAAAAGGTATGTACAATTTTCTATTCCTTAAGCTACATATACTTTTTAGTACATCTACACTCATAATGCCCTAAGAACCCATGAGTAAATAGCCAATGACATTTAATCAGGGGTACTCCGAAACTGAAGCAGGCAAAATAGCTGTAATTATAATATAATATACTTTATATGCGTTGTTAATTCCGTAAACTAATTACCAGTTAAGTAGATCATTACATATACTTAGGACAACAGATATCAATGGGACAAAATATCATGGATGAAATTAAAGATGCACAATGCTTGGGTGGGAAGCATTTGGAAAACTACATTCAATATTCAAAAGCCAACTACCAGAAAAGAAAAGTTTTTATCCACTGTATTCTTCCTATATTGACATATGGCTGTGAAACATGGACACTAAATGCAAATGAAATTCGAAAATTAAGAACAGTGCAATTTAGTATGGAAAGAAATATGCTTGGCATCACAAGACTGGATCACAAAAGGAATATGTGGACAAGAAATCAAACCAAAGTCTCTGACATCAGAGGAAGAATGGAACATCTGAAGTGGGAATGGGCTGGTCATATTGCTCAAAGACAAGATCAACGACAGACAAAAATAGTACTGGATTGGATTTCATGAGAGGAAAAATGACCATGATGCTGACCTAAATCACGGTGAATTGATAATATCATCAGATTTGCAGGAGTGACATGGGAAAAGAGAGCCATGGACAGACAGTTTTAGAGTAATCTTGGAAAGGCCTTCATCCAACAGCGGATAGACAATGGCTGATGATGATGCACAAAGACAGATAATGTAATTTTATGTCTCCAATTTTGCAAATACTATTATTATTATTCAGGACCTCCATGGATCACAAAACTCACTGTGAGAGGCCCATCCTAGACAACACAAAGAATATTATACCACTTCTTAAACTCATTTGCCATTCGTGCTCTCACTTACCCTATCAGGAAATGCATTCCACGGTCCAACCATCAGCCATGCAAAAAAGCCATTCCTGATCTTTTTGCTCACAACTTCCATTATAACTTTGAGGGATTGTCCCTTGCCTTTCTTCTTCCCCATGTTCTGCCATACAAAAGAACTCTCCAGTGTCAAACCTGTAACCACCTCTCAACATATTAAATGTCTCAATCATATCACTTCTCATTCTTCTATCTACCAAACTTTGCAGTCCACAAGCCTGTATATTCAGGCTTGTGGACTGCAAAGTCCACAAGCCTAAATATACAGTCCTGATAACATTTTTGTTATCTGCCTCTGTACTCTAAGGATAATTTATCGTATTGAAATCCACACACAATAATTCGTATGTGGCATGATCAGGGTATTTGTACAAAGAAACAACAATGCATTGTCACCATTTGTGCCTGTTATTATTCCCTCCAGATTGCATTGGTTGGGCTTTGTATTATACCTTATGTTCACCTTTCTCCCAAGTGAATATTCCCATAAGAAGCCACAGAGGATGCCCCCACTTCCACTTGCCCTACCTCTAGCTTCTCTGCACTAACACTCTCATATTTGTCCAGAGAACAACACTCTCTCCAGATGCTTATGCCCTTCCATGTTTAAATGCAGTCTATCTCTTGCATACAGCTCTCTTCTATCCTCAAATGCACTCCAAACATCCACACAATACAACTTATTCTCACTATCATGCCTTTCATTACTGCATTATCATACCTGGGTAGCAGCACTCTCATTATCTTTGCTTTCACACTCTTCTGCTATATAACAAAATGCATTAATCTCATATTTCTCAGATCATGCATACCCATCATCACAATCATCTCATCCACACTTTTCACCTAACTCAATTACCATAGTCACACTGTCTATCATTCCTCCATGAAAGTACTCTATTAACATTCTATTTTACACTCCATGAATCATTCAATCTCCATACATCACACCTCTCACTGCTCCATTCCTTACTTACTCACCTGCAACCATCGCTCTCTCCTCTCATACTCTTTCCCTTCTTGCACTCCGACTTACCTGCATTCCTATAATCTCTCTCTCTCTCTCTATCCCAAGGTCCTGCACTACTTCGCCTTCCTCTCATTCTGTCCTTTCTCCTAGTTCCTTCATTCTCTCTCTGCATATCATTCCCATATCTCTCTCTCTTTCTCACATTTCTACTCTTGATCACCTCACATTAGTCAGCCTCTAATAATAATAATCTCTTCTTTCACACTTCTGAACTTATTCTTCATACATTCCACTTCTTCTCTCAGTACCACTCTCTCTCTCTCACACCAAGAACTCATGCTCGACATTAACACATTCGACAATCACCATTCTCCAAATCTACTATACTCCCTTATGTTATTATTAAAAACAACACGTAAGTCCACAGTAATAACTTTAATTAATAAATAAGGTAGATATTTTGTACTAAAAATAATAGTACATCTTCAGTGTTACAAACGGATAGGAATAGAACACAAGTAACAAATATTGGTGGATCACCTATTAAAATACAATGTTGTCGCGAGCTAGGAAATCAAAGAAATTAATAAATAATTAATATTTAGGATAATTAGTTTTTAATGATTACATAAAATAAAAGTCTTCCAGATCTTCGAGAGAGAGAGAGAGGCAATCATTTCGATTTAAATTCGGTCGGTGTAAAAAAGCTTCACAACTTTCTTTAAAGAGGCGTTCATATTTGAACCTGCATCTATGAAGTAGAATAGCTTTATCCCACTGGATATTATGGGTAGTGGTAATACTGTGTTGTGCTAGACCAGACTTCTGAGGTTTGTTGTAATCAATATAATATTGATGTTCTTTAATTCTTTTTTCCACAGAATGGCCAGTTTGTCCAAAATAAGAAACATCGCATTCACAAGAAATTTTGTAAACGCCAGTCAAAGACGGAGATGACAGTTTATCTTTTGTAGAAGGCAATAAGGAAGAAATTTTGTTGATAGGAATATAAGTGGAAATCAATTGGTACTTTTTTAAAATTCTACCTATAGGTTCTGAGATTCCTGGGATGTAGGGGATTGGAACTCTGCGAACTGTTGAAGAAACCTTAGGTATTGGAACATAAGATTCAATAATCTGTTGGATTTGATTAGGGTGATAATTATTAGATACCGTTAACTTTTTAATGATGGAAAGTTCTTGTTGTAAGATTTCTGGAAAAGAGCAAACTTTATGTGCCCTATTAATTAAAGATGTAAGAATGCCAAATTTTTGAGATGTATGGTGAGCAGACTATATTGTTACTTAGTAACTGAATAGCAATATGGTACACATATTTACCAAAGATGGTTTAATATGAGTAGATATTTTTTACTTCTTCTTTTGTACTCATAAATTGGGATCATATAACCTTCAAATTGACTTTTATGTAGTAAATATTTAGTCAGATATTCACCAAGAAGTTTTGGTTGAAACATTCCAATTCTCTAAAAAAATAACAGTTAAACAATGAACCTAAAGTAATACATATATATATATATATAATATATGTAGTTATTTTTTTTTTACACTTACCAAAATTAGATAAAAGAAGAACAGAAATGGTTTCCATCAATATATCAACTAGCATTTCACATAATTCATGAACATCATCCTTAACTGGAAAATTGAGAGAGGCTACAAAACCCCATGATGTTAACAATGCTTTCACAGACACAAGAACACTATGATTTAAATATACCTGTCCTGTGTTTAGTAAATCATACTCAGAATTAATTCTAGATTGAACTTGAGTAACTTTAGTGCTATTAAAATCTCCTGTAATATGATTTTTTGCTATTTCTGAATTAATGAAATTACACTGCTGAATGCATTTACAAAACATAGGATGAATCAAATTGTAACTTAATGTTAATGAGGATTTCATAATATTAATAATTCCTGTTGCTAATGTTATATCCAAACAAAGTACTCGGAAACCATCAGATATAGCGACAATAGGAAGTAAATGATGTGATGACAAAGAAAACTTATATCTTCCAAATTCAGAATAGCTGTTTTCTTTACTTATATTCTGAATGTCGGAAAACCTGAAATATAAAGAAAACACATATTTCAACTTAAATAATGAAAATGTAGTTTTCAGTAAAAAGATTAGAATCAAAATAAAAAGTACGAAATTTTGAAAATATTAAGGGAAAAAAAAGAAAAGATCTCAGAGCTCAAAAGAAAGATAGAAAAGACTGGAAAATAATCATAACAATAATACATTGTTACATTATAAAAAAAAATACATTATTAACTCATAAATATAAAAAAGGCACATTTCAATTTAAAGAAATTAAAAAGAAATGATGTAGATATAGGGTCAATTATTGAAACTGTCCTAATCACACAATAATCCATAATAACCATATGCACTTCAGGACATAAAATCTAGTTTCCAACTGTAAAAATAGATTCTACAATGCAGCAAAGACTCAAAAAATAATAATAATAATAATGAATTGCACAATGTTTTACTTCATTTAATAATTTTTCAAAATAATATTCTAGATTATCCTTTCCATCAGCTGTTATATCACAAGATTTCTTTTGCAGTACTCTTTCCAACATTTCTAAGATTTCTTACTAGCCTCAAAACATCATTTTCACAACATATTATTTATCTTAAATATTATTATTATAAAGAGAGACCTCCAAAGAGTCAGGGACTCATCGAAGGAGGCCACATACCACAGGCACCAGCTTTCATACTTATTCTTGAATTCATTCACAATGCTTGCACTCACATCATCCAATGGCAATCCATTCCAATCACACACCACCTTGTGAGAGAAAAATCAAGCCTTCACACCCTTCTTAGCAGAATTCATTCTTAGCTTCCAAGGATGCCCTCTCGTCTTTTCCCCCACCTTCCATAAATTGAAATCCTGTATGACCCTTTCAGAAGTTTGTAAGTCTCAATCATATCACCTCTCTTTCTTTTGTTTGCTAGTGTCTGCAGTCTACAAATTCTCAATCAATCTAAATAATTAGTATTCCATAATCCTGATATCATTTTTAATTTTTGCACTCTCTCCAGTATATCAGAATTACAACGGAAGCCAGGAGACCAGACCTGCGCACAATAGTCCAAGTGAGGTCTTATCGAGTCTTGTAAAGAGACAAAATGACATCCTTATCTTTACATGTGAATGTTCGCTTCAGCATTGAAATTATTTTTTGAGTTGTATTTGCAATCTTTGCCACATGCCCCCCTGAACTTCAACTTTCTATCTACTAACACTCCAAGATGGCTAGCCTCATCAGTTTCTTCTAGCATAATCCCACCAATAAAATACAACAATGAATATCTAATCAAGCCGAAGTGAATGACTTTACTAAACATGACCATCCCTTAGTAAGCCCATGTGGAGCATTGCCAAGTAGAGATTCACTATCAACCCTTTTCTGAATGCAAGCCCTAACCAATTTTTCCAAAATCTTCACCACCACCCCTAAGATATTAACTGGTCGATAGTTGGATACATCGGTCTTTGCAACACCCTTGTGCAATGGAATTACCATACATTCTTTCCATTCCTGCGGAATCTTTCCTGTTCTGAGACTCATATTAAACATCCTGGTCAAAGAAATAGCCATTTCAGCTGAATACTCTTTTAGCACATGTGTTGATATCCCATCAATCCCTATTGCTGAATTCTTATTCAGATTGTGCATCAGCTCTAATACCTCGTCCTCATACGCCTGAGTTTCTTCATCCAGTGAAGAGGTAGCAGTGAGCTCAATGTCGTTTACACCAGGTTGATAATTTTTAACAAAATGGGCAGTCATTAGCTGAACAATCTCTTTTGCATCTGTAATTTAGAAGAGTTATTCTTTCATGATTATTCTTTCTTTTACTTGCAGCATATCACTAAAATTCTTGAGGGTTGTCTTTAGCACGCAAAGCCAGTTTCTTTTCATACCCAGACTTTGCTTTCCGTACAACGGTTGCGACTATTCTAGCTTGTTGCTTATAACTTTCATAACAGACATCATCCTTATGCACACGGCATTCCTTCAACATCATCCTTTTCTTACAAATCTCTTACTTTAAATATTTAAATTTTATAGTGATATTTATTGACATCTTTTAACTGCTTGTATACAGAAACATGACTTCTGCATTATTCGACTTTGGTATCACTTCTGAGTCTGGCTCCCACTGATGAGACCTCAATAAAGGTCGAAACCAGTTTGGGAAGTGGCCCTTCCCATAATGCATAGAATTATACATGTCCAAAAGGATATCTGCATTGTATTATGGGATACTAAGGAATTGGATGTGAAGCCATTAGCTTCTATATACAAGTAGCCCAGTTGGGAAATTACTTCATGCATAAACTTTATTTGCTTATACTTGGATAAAGGATGAAACCAAGAATATAATTTCTTGGCATTTTTAATTTACAGAAAAAAAATATGTAAACAAAGTATTCAAATCAGTTTAACAAAGAAGCATCATTATGGAGTATCATAGCACTTTTGATGAGTAAACAGTGTTTTTATTTGGTAAATATTACACCATTTAGTTACTGTACTGCTTTTTCCCTCCACCCCAGATTGGATATATAAGTCATTTGCAATATTTCATGTTGAAATTTTGTTTCTATATCATTAAAACAGGCAGTCTAATTTTAAATTTAGTACATATTCAGCTCAAAGACTAAATTTTTGCTAGATAGAGAGAACTGGCTGTGCATATTGTTTTATGTGTACTGAGAGGATGAGGGAAAATAATGAGACTATTAGGATGTGTGAAAGGTGTGATAAAGTGGAATATTTCAGAGGGGGAGGAGGAGTGTGATCTATTATTATTATTTTGGGATACTCAGAGTCCTTAGACTCATTGAGGGAGGCCCTAAACATCATGTCAAGCACTATCCAACATTTGTGCAGTATCTATCATACTTTTCTTTGAACTCATTCTCAATCATGGCACCCACAACAAACTCTGGCAACCTATTCCACTCATTCACTACTCTCCAAGCAAAAAACCTAGTTCTAATAACTTTATTATTATTATTATTATTATTACGGGCAACTCCAAGGAGTCGACAGACTCATCAAGGGAGGCCCTAACATCATGTAAAGAACAACTATTCGTCTTTCACACAGTATCTATCATACCTCGCCTTAAACTCATTCACAGTCATAGACCCACAACAGACTCTGGTAGCTTATTCCACTCATTCAAGTAAAGAACCTAGCTCTAACATCCCTGTTAACCACATTTTTGTCAAGCTTCCATGTATGGCCCCTAGTTCTCCCACCACCAGTCCTATTCTCAAAAATATCTTCCGGATTAATCTTATAGAAACCCTTTCAGTAATTTGAATGCCTCAATCATATCACCACTCCTTCACCTATCGTCCAATCTCTGCAACCCACAAATCTTCAATCTGTTCTCATAAGGTTCATTCCACAGACCTGCCACCATCTTGGTCACTCGTCTCTGGATCCTCTCCATCTCCTCCCCATCAAGAAGAAACCCTGGCGCCCATATCTAGGCACAGTAGTCCAGATCGGGTCTTATCAGGGCTTGATATAGAGGAACAATAACTTGTTTCTCTGCTCATTAAGTATTTTTCAGTAACCAAGTGATTTGATGAGCTGTTTTAGCCACTTTCGCAACGTGCCTCCTAAACTTCAACTCCCTATCCACCAACACTCCCAAATCCCTGGCCTCATCAATCTCCTGGAGTACGGTTCCACCAATGTGATATACTGCTACTAATCTTTTCACTCCAAAATGCATAACCTTACACTATGCCACATTAAATTGACATCCATTTTCCTTAGCCCAGTCCTCCAAACTGGCTAATTACTCTTACTCGGTTTCCAAAGATGGCTCCTAACGGGAGGAAATCTCAGTAATCGAAGTAATGAAAGTGAGATAAAACTAGGTGAGAAGTAGTGAGAATGAAGATTGAAATAAAGTATTTGGAGAATGAAGATTGAAATAAAGTATTTGGAGAATGAAAATGAAACTTTACTGAAAATGAAAGTTTAAAATGAAATAAAACAATAGTTTACCCTTCCTAGATGCCTCAGTAACATGCCTTCCTAATGATAACCTTTCCTTCACTGTATACAGAAAACCCACACAGGCAGATACATTCCCAAACTTTCCCACCAGCAACCCTCACACAACTGTATGGCATTATTAAATCTCTAACCAATACAGCCATTAATCTTCGTTCCAGTGAAACCTCTCTTTCAACTGAACCAACCACATATACAACACCTTCCTTTCCAACAGCCACAGTGATTACAGAATTAGAAAAATAATCAGTTCCTCCTCCGTTCCTCAGCCCTCATTTCAGAAGGATTTCAGAAATGCCATCACCATCTTCTACATCCTTGGTGTAAAATCTCATATTAATAATGATGTTTCATGTTTGTTTTACAAGTTTTGTCTAAAGCTTACAGAAAATGGTTGATAGGTGGAAGAGGGAGTGATATGATTGAGCCATTCAAATTACTGAGGGACTTTTACAAGATTAATTCAGAGGAAATTTTTCAAAACAAGTGTAGTGGTGGGAGAACTAAGGGCCATCCATGAAAACTGAGCAAGAGTGTAGTTAGTAAGGGTGTTAGAACTAGGTTTTTTACTTGGAGAATGGTGAATGAGTGGAATAAGCTGCATGGAGCTATGGACAGCTCAAAGGAGATAGTCCCCCTCAAACAGCCAATGTTGCCACATCGCTAGTTAAGAGACTCCAAAGGTTAAAGATTATGGCAGAAGAAAAAGAAAAGACAGGAAATGAGGAACACATACAGCCTAAAAAAGGAAAGATTGTATAGACAAAGGAATCAAGTAAGGAATGTAGTGAATGAAAGAACTATATGATATATAATCCATCATAAGTACAAGGAGAGATTTGCAAGTGCTTCCAGACAAAATCATATACCGTGTATTGGTCCACAGTCAACTGTATTAGTGACATCGATATATAGGAAGGAGTACCTATTCTAAAATTAAGTTTATATTATATATAATAACCATAAGTTATTGTTAACTGAGCATATGCTTGATAAAGCTATTGTCTAATGAGTAAGATGACTGGTAAGAATACCAGAAGTTGTGCTCAGATTATAACATAGAATTGTAGGAGACCCAAGATAGAATTATTATTATTAAGAGAGACCTCCAGGGAGTCAGAGACTCATCAAGGGAGGCCACATACTACACACACCAGCCATCATACTTATTGTTGAATTCATTCACACTGTTTGCACTCACAACATCCAATGGCAATCCATTCCAATCATGCACCAACCTCTGAGAGAAAAATCTAGCCCTCACACCCTTATTGGTGGCCTTCATTCTCAGCTTCCAAGGATGCCCTCTCGTCCTTTCCCCACCCTCCATAAATTGAAATCCTGTATGACCCTTTCAAAAGTTTGTAAGTCTCAATCATATCAACACTCTTTCTCCTGTTTGCTAGTGTCTGCAGTCTACAAATTCTCAATTCTGTCTTCATAATCAGTATTCCACAATCCTGATATCATTTTTAACACTCTCCTTTGTACTCTCTCCAATATATCAGAATCACAACGGAAACCAGGAGACCAGACCTGCGCACAATAGTCCAAGTGAGGTCTTATCAAAGCCTTGTAAAGAGGCAAAATAACATTCTCCTTATCTTTACATGTGAACGTTCATTTCAGCATTGCAATTATTTTTTGAGTTGTATTTGCAATCTTTGCTACATGGCCCCTAAACTTCAACTTCCTATCTATTAACACTCCAAGATCCCTAGCCACATCAGTTTCTTCTAGCCTAATCCCACCAATATAATATGACCTTGGATGTCTAATCAGGCCGAAGTGAATGACTTGACATTTAATGACATTGAACTGACACCCATTTTCCCAAACTCACAATTCCAGCCTATTTAAATCATTCTGCAAAGACTGCATATCCGCAGCATTCCTGATTACCCTACCTTTCTTTGCATCATCAGCAAATAACTGTATGTCACTTGTCAAATCCTTCCCAATATCATTAATGTACAGATTAAATAACAGTGGACCAAGCACTGATCCTTGTGGTACACCACTTGTTACCTTAAACCTTGCAGACCCAGATCCCCTGTATAGCACTTTTTGATATCTGTCAGTCAGCTATCCTCTTATCCATGCTAATATTGTATAACCCAAACCATTTTTTCCAATTTATGCAACAGTCTGCCATGCTGTATTCTGTCAAAAGACTTAGCAAAATCCAAAAGTATCATGGTGTATCCATTCCTCTTGTCTAGTTCAATGGTAACATTGAACTTGAGCAAGTTGCTAAAACATGACCTTAGTAAACCCATGTTGTTCATTGCAAAGTAGATATTCACTGTCAAAACATATCTGAATGCAGGCCCTAACCAATTTTTCCAAAATCTTCACCACCACTCCTGAGATACTAATTGGTCGATAGTTGGATAAATCAGTCTTTGCACCACCCTTGTGCAATGGAATTACCATACATTGCTACAGAATCTTCCCTGTTCTGAGACTCATATTAAATATCCTGGTCAAACGAATGGCCAGTTCAGCTGAACGTGCTTTTAGCACACATGCTGATATTCCATCAGTCCATATTGATGAATTCTTATTCAGTTTGTGCAATAGCGCTAGTAAGAAAAAGACATGTCTACAGTTAATAATTACAAATTAAATTTATTCAGCTAATAAATTATCAAACCAATATTTCACATTTTTAAATTTGGAAACAGACAGCAAAATTAGCAAAGCTGATATGGCAGATGATATGAATTACTAGTAATTATCTAAGGCTCAAAATTTGATTGTCAATGTTTATATGGAAATTGAACAGTGAATATAGATTTCTAGGTTCAAATAAATTGATTGCTGAATGATACACTGAGACTGATCTGTCAATGCACTGATTCAACAAAGATATGAACCTGTATAAATCTCACTAATAAGGGGATAGTATTTATGACATGCTAAATGATAAGTTAAGCCATGACTGATAAAAATTAAAGGTAAGAGTTAGTGGGGAATAATATCTGCTTTATCTTTGTTCATATGTCTTACAAACTTGCACTCAACAAGTAGTTTAACTGATGCAGCCGTAAAATAAATAAATTTGTTAAATTACAGAGTGTGAAGTAAAGTAGAATGTTTACAATGCCGCAATCAACATAAAATAAGACAAAGTAGATATATAACAGTGGCACATCAGAAAACATAGCCAGATCTTTAAAAAAAATACAACACTCTACACAGCTTTTAAGCCCAACCTGAAGCTTGCCATCCTTATCCATTCTACCAAAGATCAGCTCCTTTCTCTCTGTGCCTGGAGTATATAAAGTAGCCTGTTCTTGCAAGCTGGCTTACTTTGGACAGATAGATAGATCAGCAGCCATCCATTTAGAGGAACACAAATCATACATCTGCAATCACAACTATGGGCAATCTGGCCTTGCAAACAATGTATTGGATACAACCCACAGGATCTCCTGGAAGAAAACCATCATGCTCCACCACAGTAAATTCAAAAAGGAAAGATTGTTTTCAGACTATGCGGTGGCACACAGAAATCAACCAAATTAAATAAATATGAATTCATAAAACTACCAAAATTTGGGAAATAATAATTGTCAGAGGTACCACTTTATGTCAAAGGCCACCTATAAACATCAAAAGAGGACGAACCACCCAGAGAGGACTTTAGAGTCACCCATGTGTTTCATTTAGTATTGTGTTGTCTTTGTGTGTGTTTGTGTATGTGTGTGTGTTACAAGAGTTATCAATGTAATCGATGAAGATGTCGCATTGAGCGAGACGAAATATTGGAAGCATTAAAATTAATTTTTAATCGTTTCCTAGCGATGTAAAAATTCCATTAAACCTTCAACATGATGTCCTCCCAGCGCTTAACACATGAAACAAATAAAAAATTCCTTACAAATTTGGTGAACTCAAAGAAAAACTAGTTTTATAGATCTTGTCTATGCAGAAATTAGAGAAGCCCAGATAATATACTAGTTCTTACTTTAGTGAGAGCAATTGCAGTATTAAGAAGATATAATTTTACATTAAGCAAACCAACACATAGGATGACTTTCACCAAAAACAAACATCATCAACATTCTGTCAAGAAATATAATTAAAACCTTGCAAACTTTCACTAATAGAGACAAGTAAAAAATATACATGTCTACAGTTAATAATTACAAATTAAATTTATTCAGCTAATAAATTATCAAACCAATATTTCATATTTTTAAATTTGGAAACAGACAGCAGAATTAGCAAAGCTGATATGGCAGAAAGTGAATGGAATAACTTTATAAGGAAAAGGGAGAGATTAGTCAAAAGACTAAACTAGCTGTATACAAGACAGTGTTCAAACCAATTTTATCCTATGAATTTGAGAGCTGGGTGTGGTTAGAAATAAAACTTTTGATCAAAGACTGGAGAACACAGATATGAGAGTCCTGAGAAATACAAGGAGACTGAATAGATGGCATCAATGACAGTATCATTAAAAACAAGGCTATTATGAAAGAAATTGACGCTGTTAACATTCAGGAATGTGTTTGCCAACGGCAACACCATAGGTTTCTTCTTGTTCAGTGGAATAAACATTTCATGTGTACTGGATAGGAGCTGGATATGGGGGGAGAAATATTAAAGAGGAACTGACAATTAAAAATAAATTTTAGTTTTAGCTTTAAGATTTATCCTTTGTAATTTCAATTGTTCTTCCTTCATATGAGCCGACCATCGAACCATGATATGTATTTATCTGTTTTTAATTTCCATATAATTTATCTTTTCTCTATTCCCTTCTGAAAAAAAAAAGCTCCATACATTTTTAATCAAATTGATCGTCTTTAAATTCCTTTTATAGCTTATTATAATTTAAGAGTTCCGTTTATCTAATCTGCTAACTCGAAAAGTCAAACTCAAAGAGCAGAAACAACATCCATTTTGCATGGCAAAATGGATGTCAGTTCAATGTCAGTAAATGTAAAGTCATGCACTTCGGCATGATTAGATATCCAATGTCGTCTAATATTGGTGGGATTATGCTTGGGGGGGAGAGAAGTCTGCCCCCCCCCGGACCCTTGAAGCTCTTGACCAAATTTCTTATGGTCTGATTTCAAGGTGACTAATGTGGCAACAGCATCCAATTTTCTAATGAAGAGTCAACTGCCCCAATACTGAACTGACATCTTTGCCTGTCCAGAAATTGTAGTGGCCTTGCAAGAAATGGATCCTAATCCTGAACAACAGCTCTATACAAGCAGAATCATAGACATGGCCAGGGAGTGCGGAGAAAACACGGAGGTATCTAGGACTCTTCAAAGGACAAGACAACGACAACAACATTATGCTTGAAGGAACTGATGAGGCTAGGGATCTTGGAGTGTTAGTAGATAGGAAGTTTATGGAGTGGGGAGAGAACAAGAAGGCATCCTTGGAAGCTGAGAATGAATGCTGCTAAGAAAGGGGTGAGAGCTACATTTTTCTCTCATAGGGTGGTGCATGATTGGAATGGACTGCCATTGGATGTTGTGAGTGCAAGCAGTGTGAATGAATTCAAGAATAAGTATGATAGATGGTGGATGTAGTATGTGGCCTCCCTTGATTAATCCCTGATTCCCTGGACTCTTAATAATAATAATAATCTCAGGTTGTTTGGCCACTTAAACAGAATGGGAGAAGAAAGATTAGCTAAACAAGTATTCTTTAACAGGATGGCAGGAAAAAAAGACCCAGAGGAAGACCAAGATGTAGGTGGATTGATACAGTAAAAAGTGTCTTAGAAAACAAAAATGTTGACAGATAACAAGCTAATATGGAGAAAAAGTGTTGATAGTAAGCAAGTAATGATGTAACTATTCATGTAGTATTAACATATGATCCTGTACATCACCTGCAGGTATATCAGGATTTTGATTATGATGGTATTTCACCTTACTCACCAAAACATATTCATGGACAAGACTCTAGAAATACACTTAACTCCACTATACACAAAAAACAATTACTTGCCTATGTTATCAGTCTAATTTATATAGTGACCTTTAAAAACCTGAGATATCATTAATATTAACAACATCTAACCTCCATGGAGTCAGACTTATCATGGGAGGTACACACTATTACACACAATGCTCATCTAACCATGCCTTAAACTGATTCAACGTGTCTACATTCACTACACACTCATTCCACTCACCAAAAACACTATCCATGCAAAGAACCTTCTCCTCACTCCTCTGCTCACACCCTCCTTCCAGACATGGCCTATTGTAGTACCCCCCCCCCTCCCATTCTATGAAAAATCTCTTCCATGTCAACCTGATAACTCCCCCTTACTACATTATATGGCTGAATCATATCTGCCCTCCTCCTATTCATAAGGCTTTGCAATATGCATTCTCTCAATCTGCCCTTGTACTCCACTGACCACTTTTGTGAATCTTCTCTGGACCCTTTTTAACATATCCTCATCACCATGAAAACCTGGTGACCAAATCTGTGTCCAGTAGTCCGTATGAGGCCTGATCAAGACCTTATACAATGGCATTATACATCTTTATTTCTGCATCATTGCCATTATCTGATATGATGTCTTCACAACTTGTGCAATGTGGCCCCTGAATTTCAAGTCCTTGTCCATCACCGCTCCCAGATCTCTTATCTCCTCTACCTCCTTTAAAGTTTCTCCAACAAGTGCATACTTTACATCCCATCGTTGCTTACCAAATTTCAAAACCTTATACTTTGCAACATTGAACTGACAGTTACATTTACCTGCCCATTTATGCAATCTATTCAAGTAATCCTGTAATGTCATAACATCTGCTCTTGATTCTGCAATGCTCTCCCAAATTATTGCATAATCTGCAAACAACTAACATCACCATTGAAACCTGAGTCTGAAATCCTTCTATCAAGATCACACAGCTCCTCTCACAGTCTACATGTCATGCAAACATGCAATCACCCCATATCTTACCTGTCACATTTTTAAATAATGGGAAGGATACACACACATACATATAACAGGCGAAGGATGCAATAAAATTACCAAATACTTGATACGAGCCATCAATAGATGTACCAGTTAAAACAATAGTACTACATGAAAAGATGATATATTACTAACTTCCTATCAAAACTGTCCTCTAAATTAGTCTATTATCTGACAGACCTTATATTTTAGTCTTCTAAACATCCATATACATCACCAAATGCCTGATATTGATCATCAATAGATGTACAGGTTAAAATAATAGTGCTACATGAAAATTGACATTATTAATATTATTAATAATGTCAATTTAATTGTTAGTTAGTCAAGTTAATTGTTAACTTCCTATCAAAAACTGTCCTCCAAATTAGTCTATTATCTGGCAGACCTTATATTTTGATCTTCTAAAACACTTCTATATACATTAATCCACATAGATCTTGATCTTCTTCTAGGTCTTTTTCTTACCATTCTGGCATCATACACCTTTTGGCAACATTAAACTTTCCTTTCCCATTCTATTTAGGTGACCATACCACTTGAGATTAGCTCTGCTGCCATCTTGGATGGTAACAATGTCAAGATCCTTTCAAATATCTGCAATGGGATGTCCTTCTAACACTCTTCTTAAAACAGCAGAAAGCAAAAAATAACTGAGGAAACATAGTATTATTGGCTATTATTTTTATATTATTGGTTAATTTTAAAAAAACAACTGTAATCATGTGCAATCAGAATAATATCAAAATGTATGACCTTTTAATAAATATTATTAATCCTTTTCTTGTGCTATCTTGTAAATCTTAAGAAACATTATGGCAGAAGTATCCTTAAAAAAATAAACTATTGCTGTTGCACTGGTGTATGCAGATTTGATGGTGCTGCATATGGCTCCTCCACTTGCTGGTTTCACAATGCTTTAAGTACCGCACAAGTTTTTACTGAATCAAAGGTTGCTTATAATCAATGGCAGTTGGTATTCATTACACCATTCAATAATCTGTTGTACAACTCGAATATGATCCATTGTGCTAAAGCCACCTCGAAGACCTGCCTGTTCTTTTCATTGTGCAAGGTCTAGAGCTGCACAAAGACTATAATTCAAGATGTTTACAGACATCTAATAATAATGTGGTACAACTTTTGGCAACTCGTATAAGTAAATATGACCTCTCCATTGCTTCTACCTTAGTATCACCACTTCTGGGTCTGCCTCCCACTGACGAGACCTCAATAAAGGTCGAAACCGGTCTTGGGTAGTGGCCCTACCCTTAATGCACACCATTATACATGTCCGCAAGGAGATGTGCTTTGCATTATGGGAGATACTGAGACAAGGAGTGATGAGAGCTCGGTCCACCTTTGCTACGAGTTGCCTCAGTCCTGAACTACTTCAGGTGCAAACTTTGTTTGCCTACACTTGGGTAAAGGATTAAACTAAATTTATAAATGTCTGTAAATGCTTTGTAAATCACTGACAGTAGACTGATGGGTTGATAGTTCTTCAATAAGGATGGCCTGTTTCCATTGCTCCTGGCACATCATTTTTTTTGGGGGGTAAAAAGTCTTGACAAGATTCTGCATATCATTTCCCCACCTGCTTTTTAGAAATTCAGCTATGACTACATCCTCACCTGCAGCTTTTTCATTTTGCATGCTCCATGTAACATCTTCTGATAGAATTTCTGTCACTTTCTTTATTTCATAGTTCTTTTCTTCTTCATTTGCTTTGTCACTCATCCTGATATAATGTTGAGAATTTTTTTTTTCAATTATTTTCACAATTTTGACATTGTAACAATTGACATGTCAGAATGCTAAAATGTGTAGGCCTGTTTTGTTATATTTTAACTAATTTTACTCTTTATTTATAGTGAAACAATACGGTGCACATATTATCACAAAATTACTATTTACAGTACTGTAATAAATAATGAAACCTGAGTGTTACATATCGTAAAGTAATCAGCTGGAAATACATGGAGCAAGAGTAATTCTTCAAAACTGCAGCTTTAGTAATTGAATTACTCATCAGAGAATGCTGAGAAATTAAATTTATCAACAACAAATTCGTCGAATTTAGGAATTGTAACGAAACATTCTGTGGAATGGTTCACCAGATACATAAGTTATGAAAGATCTAGGCTCATCCTCAAGGATAAGGTGACAACAGTATTCTACTTTAAAAATTTGTACGTTATGCCCAGTCAGTCTGCACAGTTTGTCTTTTCTTTTCTACAGGAATTTTTCTGCAGCAATTTGTAGGTCACATCATTCCATCTACTTTGCAAAATTTCTCCATGGTGGGATCCATTTCCTCAAACAGCCCAAACATCTTATTAACAGAAGCAAATGCTACTGCATTTTTTTTGAGAGGGGGGGGAAGATTGGCTTCTTTTCATATTCCATGTGTAGAGGCTTAAGTGCTATGAGGACATCATGCTGGAAACTTAATGGATTGTATACGCCCTCTGTCCAAAATGAAACCGAACTTTTCAAAAATAGAAACTAGTGACACCACCTGTTGTATCTTTTTGTTGTCGAAAGCGGCAACCTTCATTAGTGTTGTGTCAACTGTTTATGACATTTGTTCCATTAGAAGCCAAGTTATAGTGCCAAGAGTGATGGCATGTTTTGACAAACGGTCGGAAAATGAGTTTCAAACAGAGAGCTGCGATTGACTTTTGTGTTAAACTTGGTAAAGGTTTTACCAAAACGCATCAAATGCTTCAAAAAACATACGGTGATGAATAGTTATCCCGTACTCAAGTTTACGAGTGGTTTAAGTGATTTCAAAGCAGTCGTGAGACGCTTGAAGACTACGAAAAGCTGGGCCATCCAAAAACTGGACCGAGCAAAGTTAATATCCAAAAAGTGCATGATTTCATCAAAGAAAACCCAAAATCATCCGTGAGATTGATTGAAGATGAATTGGGGATTCTAAAATCAACTGTGCACAACATTTTGACAGAGAGTTTGGGCCTTCGTAAATTGAATTCACGATTTGTTCCCCACAAGTTCACCGACGACCAAAAAATTGAACACTGCAAGGACCTCATTAAAACCACTCGTAAGGCTTCAAACTTCCTTGAAACGATCGTTACTGGTGACGAAATGTGGTGTTTTGAGTATGAGCCCGAAACAAAGTCCCAGAGTGCTGAGTGGAGACCGCCAGAAGAGCGGCATCCGAAAAAAAGTCGCTTCGAGAAGTCAAAAGTAAAGACAATGCCAATTTGTTTCTACGATTCCAAGAGCATTATCCACAAAGAATTTCTTCCGTCTGGCCAAACAGTCGATGGTGAGTTTTATCTCGAAGTTTTGAAGTGATAGCGAGAATTTGTCGCATACGGCATGAATATCGTGACGATCGACCATTCGTCAAAACACACTGTCACTATAACTCTGCTTCTAACGAAACAAATGTCATAAACAGTTGACACAACACTAATGAAAGTTGTCGCTTTCGACAACAAAAAGATACAACAGGTGGTGCCACTAGTTTCTTCTATTTTCGAAAATTTCGGTTTCTTTTTGGACAGAGGGTGTACAGCACTCAGAAAGGATTACAACAGAATTTAATACTTCCTATATTTTGTCTCAGTCACTGAGACATCTTCAGGGATTACGAAAAACTAATATAACATGTACACAAATATACCACACAATACCAAGCCCAACCACATGGGTGACTCTAAAGTACTATCTAGGTGGAGTGCCCTCTAAAGGCCGTTGTAGATGGCCTGGAATGCAAGGTAGGATCTCTGATGATAAGTGCCGAAGCTTAATGCAACCGTATTTATTCAGATTTGGTTGTTTTCTGAGAGCTGCTGCTGATTCTAAAAAATAGCTTCTCTTTTTTGAATTTGCTGTGGTGGAGCATGGTGGTTTTTTTCCATGAGATCCTGTGGGTTGTATCCAAGACATGGTCAGCCAGGCCTGACTGACCATAGTCATGGTTGCAGATGTATGACTTGTGTTCCTCCAGGCAGTTGGCTACTGATCTGTCTGTCCAAAGTACGCCAGCTTACAGGAGCAGGGTACTTTATAAACTCCAGGCACTGAGAGAGGAGGGAGCTGATCTTTTGTAGAACGGATAAGGGTAGCAAGTTTGCAGTGGGGCTTAAATGCTGTGTGTAGGGTGTACTTTTTTAAAATCTTGGCTATTTTTCTGATGTGCCACAGATGTAGTATGGTGATGGCATTTCCAAACTCTTTCTGAAGAGAAGACCATGGAATGGGGGAGGAACTGATTTTTTTTTAATACTGTGATCGCTATAGCCATTGGAGATTGAATGTATCTGCCTGTGTAGATACATTCACAAACTCTCCCACCACCACCACCCCGCTCAACAATATGGCATTATTAAAACTCTAACCAAGAGAGCCCATGATCTTTGTTCCAGTGGAACCGCCATTACAACCAAGCTTGAGTGTATACACAACACTTTCCTCTCCAATGGCTAGAGCAATCACAGTATTAAAAAAATAATCAGTTCCTCCTCCATTTAAAGAGTATTAAATTATGTTTTAATCCTTTCTGAGTGCTGTATACAATCCATTAAGCCTCAAACATGAAAATCTTTTCACATTCTTCTTCTCTCTCCTCCTTCCTCTTGAGCAACTATAGCATTAGTGACCTCCTAACTCTATGAAGTTTTCAATTTGCAAGGTTTTCTTTCATTAACTGCTGTATATCTTCACTGTCGACCTTTGGTTAGCACTATCTTATCACCAACTTCCTGTACAGCAGCTTCTTTCAAACACCACTCCCTCTGAAAGTCTGATGTTTTCTCATCCTCAGCAGCAACAGACTAAACAAAAGTATTTTTCAAACAATATGTCTTAAAAGCAGCAGTAACATCCTGGTTCATATGTTGCAGGAGTGAGGTGATATTCAGTGAACATGCTAAATGGATGACCATTGAAAGTACAAGTGACTTGTTGTAAGCATGCATCATATGTCGAGGACATGACTACATATACATTTTATTCAACTAATTATAGAATAATTTTATATGAATTTTGAATATGTTCCATTGTCACCTATGCGAACATTTCACATCATTAAAGTAATTTTCATTAAGTTTTATTTCTATCTCAATTTTAAAGAATTCTGCTGATGTTGAGTTTGAGTTTGTTCTAGAAGCTGACTGTTCACTGTTTGCTAGGTGCCCTAACAAAAATAGCACAGTCTTGATTAAATAATCCATGAGAGTGAGTATAGAATCATTGTCTTCTGATTTAAGCCAATACAGAACACAATTTGATCGAACAAATCACAAGTTCTCAGTGTTTTCTCATTTGTTCAGCAGCCAGGTATATACCATATGAACAAGGTGCATGAGTTAGTTCTCTAAATCCTTTAAGAGGCGAAGTGAGGTTTTGCAGATATCTAGCTTTCATCCCTAAGAGACCTCAGATCTTTTTTTTTATGTAAATTATATAAGTTTTTAAAATTCACTCTGAAAACGTAACATAAAGATGATTTTTTTTTTTTCAGTTACCACTGCTTCATGAGATGGATGGATGAGAGATATGTGTAAGTATTTTATGCTTCCACTTGAGTAAATATTTAAACAAGAATATGATTTCCTCAAATGGGGAGAAAGGCTTATATGTTCGTTGTACATGTTGACTAATTCTGACGGTAATATATCAGAACACAGAAAGATAAGTAAATAATTATTTATTGACTTATTGCTGATATTTCGCTGGTGTTATAACCAGCATCTTCAGAGCACAAAACACAGTGTCACAGTATGTGAGACTATGACAACATGGTGTAATAATGGATTAGTTTGAAAAGTTGTAGCAATAACACAAGGACTAGAGTCCTAATTAGACACCCTAATGTTTAAAAAAAAAAAACAGAGAGAGAAAGACAGCATATCTCCTTTATCACATCCAGAAGTCTACGAAGTACCCTGCTCGTGTGATCAAGCTTGCTACTGTCAAACAGGAAGAATGTGGACATCCACATCAGTGAACATAAAAGATACATCCAGCACTATCGCTATGGCAAGATTGTTCTTAGAAGCAACAGAAGCCTTGAAATATACTCAAAATCTTAACAAATATGACTGTATAAATTTGCCTAAGATTTGGAAGATAGTCATCTTAAGACATAAACAGAAAATATGATTTCCTGCTTTCTCTCTTTTTTTTTTTTTAAACATAGGGGGTACCTAATTAGGATTCTAGTCCTTGTGTTATTGCTACAACTTTTCAAACTAATCCCATTATTACACCATGTTGTTGTAGTCTCGCATACTATGACACACTGTGTTTTATGCTCTGAAGATGCTGGTTATAACACCAGCAAAATATCAGCAATAAGTCAATAAATAATTATTTACTTATCTTTCGTGTTCTAATATATTACCATCAAAATTAGGCAACAAGAATATGATTTCCTGTCAAGCATGACATACTTTATAACAAGTGAAAAATCTTTTGTGCGCGTGCGTGCATGTGTGTGTGTAGAAAATATATGGCATCTTCATTGATTCAACCTTGGTATCTGACTGGGTATGGCTCCCACTACTGAGATCCCAATAAAAGTTGAAACCAGTCAGGGTAATAATAATAATCATAATAAAGTGGCAGTAGTAAAGATGAATAACTATTTTTAAATAATTGTCATTGTAAGAATTTAAAAAATAAAAACATTAAAAAAAAATCTTAAATTGAATAACATTAATGTACAAATGTTTCCAATATATTTTATTGGGGGTATCAATAAATAGAATAGATCATTCCACTGGAAATTTCAAAATTTTATATCATCATTACTTATGTTTGGGATATCACAGACCAACACACAAACTTGGTATACTCTTTAATCACTCTCTAAGAAGAAGTGTTAACTTTTACTACAAAGAGTAAATACTGTAATTCTGATGTAATCATGTGCACAAGTTAACATGAAGGGAAGACACAAGAAATTCATACTAACTCATGTTTAGGTGGCTGAGGAAAGTGTCTAATGTCTGGCGGCCACATGACCATATAGCAAAAACATCGTCAACATATCTAATGCTTTTGGCAATGTTTTCACTATCTGATCAAATGGCTGCCAAACAATAAACACTTTCCTCAACCACTTAAACAACAACAACACAAACACATAAAATCACAACTGAGATTGAAAATCAGAACACCCTTCCTTTTCTAGATACACTTGTAACACATCTTCCTTCCAGCAGTCTTTCCTTCACTGTTTACCAGAAACCTACACACAAATGGCCAATATATACACAAAAACTGATACCACCACCCAACACAAAAACTACGGGTCATCAATACACTTAAATGTTATCAACAAAACCTTCCTAAAAAAATGGTTACAGCCAAAATACTATCAACAAAATTCTTCACAAGACCTCATTTAAAAACAAAAATGAACAAGACCACAATGAAACTGTAACCATTCCATACATTAAAGGGATATGTGATAAACAAAATACTACAGCAATACATCCTTAATGCAACCTTTAAACCTCCTGCAAAATTAAAGAACTTATTCAACTGATCCAAGGATCCACTTCCTCCGCTGACCTACCGTGGAGTATACCTTGTTCAGTGCCATACATAGGTGAAAAACAACACACAGTTTTCTATCCAAAATATTAAACAGAAATGGCACATTATATTTAATAACTATTGTAAATCTGGCCTATCTGATCATACTCTGAATACTCTACACAGAATTGAGCGGAAAGCCCCTGTTGTTTAAATCACACCAAAAAAAGTGGAATGAACAAAGATTTAAGCAGGCCTGTCAGAGAACAAATCATATAGATAATTTTAAAACTGGTGTCCTAATTAAACGAGAGTTGTTATATTAGAGTTAAGATCCTGGATTTCTTACAGTCCTTTTCAAAATTACACTTAGACTAAAAGATTACATAGACCAGATGTTTGGGGGGGGGGGGGTTCCACAGAATGATGTGGATGCCATGCATCGGCAAATTAGCACAATGACTGCATATAAGGTGGAAAGGATATATAACAAGATGGAAATGAAATTTATATAGTTACTAAGGAACACTTGAAACAGCATGTCATGGAAGGGACCAGTGTTTAGAGAGTACTGGATTTGGTAATAGCTTCAGAAGATATATCGCCAACTAAGGAAAACACTATCTCTGATTTGGGAAAAAGACCATGCAGTCTTGAGCTAGGGGTGTTGCTAAATATGTGGAATTATCAGTCACAAAATGTTGAGTCTATGCTGAACCTAAAAAACTGGTCATTATGACAGACTTAGGAAGCAGCTTGGAGCAATGAAGTGGCTTAAGAAGATACAAGAAAAGTATGTCAGTAAAACATGGGAAGTGGTAAGGGAATGTCTGAGCAGGAATGCGAACATAGATCTGTACAGGGCTAATAAATATATAATAGTTGTACAATGACTTTTATATTAAAAAAAGAAACTTTTTCATTAAAGAAAGGTGCTTCAGGACAATATTATAAAGATATTGCCAAGGTGGCAGAAAATCTATGATTTCTAATCCACGATTTAAAGCTTTCTTTCAACAGCACTTTGAAACAGTCAATAAACAGCATGCTTTTGGATATTAAAAATGCTGATTTAGACGTGCTGGCTTGAGTACTTGATAAGAAACACTGGCCTGAAAATATTAACTCTCAAGTGACAATTGGTGAGAGTGAAGCAAGAGGATTGTCAATTGGACTTCTGTTAAATAAAATAGATATAGTTTGTGCATTTTGGAAATACTTAACTGAACAGATTGTTTAAAAAAGAAAAAATTAATCATTTAATGATGACTGCTCCGAGTATGATATGAAACTCAACAAGCAAATGTGAACGAGAATTTTTGCAAAAGAATCTGATTGTTAGCTAACCAGAGCTTCACTACTGACAAAAACAATTTCTTCACTACTAATCATTAACACGTTGACCACCGTAATGTTAAAAAATTTTGTGATCCCCAGGCCAACTTCTTTTTGTTTTACAATTTGCTGAAAGTAACATAAAATAATCATATTTTATGATTTTTTTATCTATTTCATGCAGCTAAATAGATTTATTAAGTGCGAATCACGTGTGCACTGCGTGGCCTGAGAAGAATTCTTTTACTAACTGGGTCGAGGGTGCACACGTGATTCACCCTTCACACAAGGTCAAACTTGCATATTTATGACGCTTACAAACAGTTATATGCATTCAGTGTTTTGTCCGGTGGAATAAATTCCTTATAGTGATAAATATTGTTATAAATTGCCCTAATATGGGAGACTATGAAAACGAGCAATGTCATTTAGAAGCCTTGATAAATGAAGTTCTATCTGATGACGAACCATACAAATATTCGTCGGAAAGTTACAACGGAAGTGATCTTAGTTCTGTGTCTTCAGATTCTGATTCTCTCATTGCTAGAAAGAGAATAAAAGTATCTACAACTGGTAATACCGAAGTTTTCGCTCCTAGTACATCTCAGTTTACTGCTGCTCATTCTGTAGAACAAACAATTGATGATGTTATGTAATTACAATGAAAAGCCAAACGGCTAGTTTTCTGGCAACTTAATAGATATTAAAGGGATAAAAACCCTATATTGTTATATAGCCAGTAAGTGAAACTCAAGATCGAGAACTACGATCTATGAGCCGAAAAACTATCGGCGAAGGCAAGCTCCCTCACTATTCTTGATATTCTCTCATAATGTAAAACACAGCTCTTAGGAGATGTAATACTGTCATTACATTATGAGGAACGGTCACTACCCAGACCAGTTTCAACCTTTTTTGAGGTCTCATCAGTGAGTAGGTAGACCTGGAAGATATCAAAGCTTAGTGAAAAGAACTGTGTTTTACATTATGAGAGAATATCAAGAATAGTGAGGGAGCTTGCTCCACCTTTGCTTCGAATTGCCTTCGCCGATAGTTTTTCGGCATTGAAACTCATAGATCGTAGTTCTCAATCTTGAGTTTCACTTACTGGCTATATAACAACATAGGATTTTTATCCCTTTAATTGATGATGTTATAAGAAATCTGCATTTGACTAATGATTCTTCCTCAGATGAAATACTTGGAAATGTGAATTCAACTGACCTACAATGGAATGAAATTACAGGTGATAATCTAAAACATTTTCAGTTTGTGGATAATAATTTTGGAATAAAACAAAATGTTATCGAAGAAATGCACGATAAACAGCCTGTAGACTTCTTTTTTATGTTGGTTGATGATGGACTGCTGGACCTAATGGTGCAAGAAACTAAAGAAATGCTCTTCAAAAACTCAGTAAGATAATTTTACCAAAAGCAAGGATAAGAAAGTGAAAAAACACAAATCCCAATGAAATGAAGATATTTTTGGGTCTGCAAATTTGGTTCAGTTTAGTGCAGATGCCAAAATTAGAGTGTTATTGGTCAAATAACATCCTCTATTCTATAGAAATCAAACAAGTTATGTCAAGGAATCGGTTCGATCTTCTTCTGGCACTTCACAGACAACGAGGGTGGAAATACTTCTGAAAGACTTTATAAAATTACACCTCTCATAAATCATATAAGAAAAATTTTCCAGAAAATAACGACGCCTTCGAGTAATATTTGCATTGATGAAACTTTAGTCCTTTCCGAGGTCGCCTTGCCTTTTGTCAGTACATCAACAATAAACGACACAAATCTGGCATAAAAGTATTCAGATTGTGTATTGAAGATGGATATACATATGATTTCAAGATATACTGCAGCACAGAAAAGACCAATACCACCAATAGTGTTCCAACTTCAATTGTTATGGGACTTTGTGAGAATTTACTTGACCATGGACGCTGTTAAACTGTGGATGAAATTATTTTGGATGTTTTTGTTCTTCATATACATTTAACATAATCTACCATATACCAAGCAAGACTTGTTTAAATATTATTAAGTTTATTTTATTTATTGCTATGTTAATATTATAAGAATTTGTATTTAACATTTTTTACTGCGTATTAATTGAAATATAAATATTCTCTATTTATTCCTACTTGTAGTTAACGTTATGCAATAGCTCAATTTTATTATGTTTTGTTTTGTCGTCATGGAGACATGTAAGTAAGCGAGCGCGAGTTTGGAACAGTGCGTGAGGAGAATGTTAAAAGTTTATTGAAAAGAGTTTTAGTTAAAGAGATCACGAGAATAATTTAGGCAGGAAGAATGGATAGATAAGGAGATAGATGGGATAGATAAGGAGATAGAGAGGAAACATAGAGGGAGAAGATTGGCATTCGGTTGGAATCGAAGCATTCAGCATTCGGAAATCAGAGTGCGATAATAGCGAGTCAGCAAAATCACTCAAAGAGCTAATTAAAGTCCACTAGTTGAGAGGCGGTTAGCTAATAAGTTGTAGAATAACAATTATAGCTATGGAAGACAGCTCAGTGACTACTAAATAGACTAGCGATACTTGAGTTGAGATTTAATTTCAGGGCCAACCTTTCAAGGACATACGGAACCTTGAAGCAAAGCACGAAGTTACTAGAGAATAGTAGAGGCTGTAAAGTTGAAGTTTACCGTTACCTGTGTTTAGAATTATAGTGCCTAAAGAATTAATTGAATACAGGAAGAATGAACAACTGTGCATATAAAACCGCAAGTTAAGAATTATTGTGTGTTGCCCTTAATTCATGAGTGATCAGTAGTACTTCATGCAAGAACGTTTGTTTATGTGTATAATGACCGATGATTAATTCAGTTATTGCTTAGAAGATTTATGAGTGCCGTATACTGTTTAAGTGTTTACAGTTATGAAAAGTGTTTACGTATAAGTAGACGAAGAAAAAAGATTATCGGTAAGATTATTCCAACCTTTAATATTTCTATACAGAGAAGTGTGCGAGTTTCATCCTAGAATTTCCTTATACTAACAGTAACTATTGCAGAGAATTAGCTGAAGTGTAAAATTAAAAGTGTTTGTTTGTGAAGAGGTGTTACTGCAATTTTTATTGTATTTGGAACTTAAGGAACTGTGAGAAGACTGTATTAGAGATAACAAATTTACCATTATCTGAGTTTGTATGACAGTATTATCAAAAAGGCTGAAGTGTTTATAATAACTTAATTAGTGATTTGATCTTAAGTGTAAAATTTGTGATTCTAAAATTAAATGTTTGTTTTTGTTAATCAAAAGTTGTATTTTGCCTGAATCTCTTATACTGCACCATTCATAAAATATTCGAACCAAAGCGGGTAAATTAAGTTAAATATTCTCGGCCAGTATATATAATAACAACATATAAAGGAAAGATAGTTGAGAGTTGGTTTTTCTTCAATTCTTGAACTAATTCAGATATAAAGTGGCGCAGTCTTTAAATATAAATTTTCTTTATAAGTGAATTAGAAATCAACTTACAACTTATCAATTAATTAAGAACATCGTAATAGTAATCATGTCGGATCCAAAGTATAGATTGAGAAGAAATAGGATCCAACAATGCACAATATTTGTAGATAATTATTATACCAGTATTGAATTAGTGCACAAACTTTTGAATAGACAAACACACCTTGTATGCACTTTCAGAAAAAATCAAAAGGAAATTCCACAGGATGTTACCCAGAAGAAATTGAAAAAGGGTGAAATAATTGGTAAAGAAAGTGACACAGGAGTAATAAAATGGTGCGATAAACGTGCTTATGTTATCAACAAAACACACAAACAAAATGAAATCACTTACAGCAAGAAATGGTAATGAAGTGCAAAAGCCGGAAGCTATTATGGACTATAACAAAAGCAAAAGTTTTATTGATCTATCCGATCAGGTAAAAGCCTATGCTCTTGTCTTCGAAGAAGTGTGAAATGGTACCAAAAACTCGCAGTTGAAATTCTGTTTGGTTCTGCTGTGGTGAACGCTTTTATAGTATATATGCGAGTTACTGATAAAAACATTAGCATCACAGAATTTAGAGAAAAAATCGCAAAAGTTATTAGGAATTACACCAAAGGAAAATAATGTCACTTCAACTTCAGACAAGGAAAAACATATTTTAGAAGAGGTTGGTACCAGTAATAGGAGAAGATGTACATCTTACTACAAAAAGTTAACTGAAGAACATAATAGAAAATATGCAACATCTAAGGCGACACAAACACGGTGGAAATGTGTTCAGTGCGAAAAATTTTACTGTGTTCGCTGTTTTACTATTGTGCATAACTGTAGTTTGTAATTGTTTAGTAATAATTTTACCTAATTATTTTTTCATATCTATTTGTCTATTGTTTGTCATTTTTTTTGTTTCTTAGTTTTTCAATTTTTTAGAATAAAAATTTATGATATGACACATTTCCAATGACATATATTATAAATAAATATTTAGCACCATTGTTGTTTTATTCAACATTAGAATTTTACCTAAATCAGGTAAAAATAAAACCCCTATAATAGGCCACCTGTTGTACATGTAGTTGAAATTCTACTGTGCTAACTATATAAACCTGTTTACCAGGCCCCACATTTCCATTACCCATAAGCATTTCATTTAGATATGAATCACGGGTGAACTACGCGGCCTGAAAGAAAAATCATTATGCGAATCAAATATGATTCATGCAACGCATTGAAAAAATGTAGTGTGAATCGTATTTGATTCATATAGTGGCCAACGTGTTAAAATGACAGGTACACTGCAGCCACGCTTTGATCCAGCAACATATGTCAATTCGCGGTTGCCTAGGAAATGTCATTCAGCAATAGACACAAACAGTAAAGAAAGAAGTTGGCATACTGTGCTGAATGAGAACTGAATAAAAATTTCGAATATTTTTAATAAAAATTATCATATGCATTTACTTATTTTTATATACTTGTACAATAAATTTATGAAGTGAGCAAAATGGGTAATCAGTTTGTCAAAAATATCTATATCTAGACTAGTGATGTCATACAGTAATGAGCTTAATTTTTTGAGCTGGCTATTTGTAGAGTTGTCAATTTCCTCTTATGAAGACACAGAAGGACCATTTTTCTATTACAACAAGAAGTATCGGTGACAATAGTTGGCTTCTCGTTGTCAGCCTTTGTAATGGTGAGACCATTGTTTCATCTTACAGACAGGGCCGACCCTAGGAATATTGTCACCCCATGCAACAGAATATTTTGCTGCCCCTTCCCCCTAAAAAAAACTCTTTTAATGACATCTTAACTATTAACTTACATGTAAGTCTTATTAACTTACATATAAGTAATACTCATCAACGTCATGTAGAATGAAGAACTGCTAAATCACAAATATATAGCTACGTTAAATAATTTTTTTTTTAGATTTTAGAACATGTGTCATGTCTTAGCATAAGTTAATTTACATTTTCACTGTTAAAATGTAAACCTACTGTTTATAAAGTAACTTTTCTTGCTTTCATATTTGCAAAATAACAAATAAGGCCAGTGTAGTCTAATTTCTCTAATCTAAGTGTAATCTAAGGAATTTCCTCATTGGTTAAATGAGGTTTAGCCTCAGGTCAAGGTCAACTCACGGCCAACAATGGAATCGGAAATAAATGCAAGATAGTAGGTTCTGCTATTGTCACATCGTCTGATATTAACACTGAACAGTGCGATATTAAATGCAACATAATACTATATTATTTTAAATGATCATGATTTTTAAAAAATATACAGTACGATGTTTTATTATGTAAAAATTTAACTAATAACATCCTGAAGTCAGGTTTCAACAGAGAAGCAATAAATGACTGGATGATTTATTTTTCATATAGTATAGGCCAATTTTGCCACTTCATGCAAATGCACGTTACACCATCGGTAGAGCAGGCTCTGCTTACAGACTAAAAAGCTTTACTTTTTGCTGAACGGATATTCGAGGAGTACAATACACAGGAGATTTCCAGATGGAGTTTGCTGATGCCAAAAACACCATGTTTGAATTTTCTTCACAACATAAAACAATCAGCTGCATCCTCCTGAATGCCGAACTTCTACAGAGCAATAAAGTCATTTCCACTATTTAGGTACAATTTTTATGGAAGATGGTAGAGCATCAGAATAAATTTATATAGATTAAGAAAGAAATCATTCATAATACTACAGCTACATACAAGACATGCTCAAGACAATTTTAACATGTTCGCTACCAACTACAAGTATACTCGTAGTTGGTATATGAGCCTCACAAGCCAATTACGAATATACTCGTATGTCGATTACTGCGTTTGGAGATTACTCGTACTGACCTTGAAGAAGTGAAAGTGCTTGGCATGCAGTAACAAACTATGCCCGAGGAGCGTCACAGCGAACATGTTAACTTACTAATCTGAAAGCTGGGTTAGAAATAAAACAGTTGATAAAATACTACACATAGCAGATCACCATCATCAAATTCATGATATATACCCTCAAGGGGTGTACAGAACATGATAGTACAACATGAAAAATTTACATCATTACTAACTTCCTATCTACAATTTTCCTCCAAATCAGTCTGTTTGTTACCTGTAAAGACTCCAACATTATCAGATCTAATATTTCTATCTTCTAAGGCACTTTTTACTGTATCAATCCACCTATATCTTGGTCTTCCCCTGGGTCTTTTTTCTGCCAACCTGGCAGATAACACTTGTTTTGCTAATCTTTCCTCACCCATTATGTTTAAGTGACCATACCACCTCAGATTAGCTCTGCTAACACATTCCTGAATGTTGACAATGTTTGGCTCTTTCCTAATATCCTCGTTTTTAATATGATAATTACCATTGATGCCATCTGTTCATGCCACTAATTTTTCTCAGGACTCTCATATGTGCGGTTGCTAGTCTTTCGTCAAGTGTTTTACTTCTAACCTAGCTCTCTCAGATCCATAACTGTCTTGTATACAGCTAATGCAGTGTTTTAGCTAATTTCTCTCTTATTCCATATAAATTTATTCAGTTGACTGCCTACTATACCAGCTTTGTTGATTCTGTTGTCTATTTCCAGACTTAATCCCTTCACTGAAAATTGTGCCTAAGTGGCTGAAATGTTTTACTTGTTCTATAGATTCTCTATTCACAATGTAGTTGATATTTTCAATGTTTCTGCCTATTTTCATTGTCTTTGTCTTTTTAATGCTGACCGTCATACCACATCTACTACAACAGTCATTCAATTTAGTCAGGGAATCTTGCAGACTTCTAGTGGATTTATTTAGAAGTATAACATCGTCTGCATAAAGCAAAGAGCTGACATTAACATCTCCAATTTTGATATCAGGTTTAATACCACTTTCCTTCATAATGTGATCCATATAGATAATGAATAACAGAGGGGATAACATCCATCCTTGTCTGACACCAGATTTAACATTAAACCATCTTCCTGTACTTCCTTCAATTCTAACTGCTGCCTTGCAACTCATATAAAGACTAAGTATTGCTTTAATGATCCATTGACACAATGTAGCATTTTGAATAGTTTCTCTCTTGGCACCTTGTCATATGCCTTTTCCAGATCTACAAAACTTAAACACAGATCTTTGTTATATTCCCATCCTTTCTCAAACTATCTGTCGTAAAGTAAAAATCTGATCCTGACAACCTCTATTTGGCCTGAATCCAGCTTGTTCTTCACCAAGCTTCTCTTCTCAAATGTTTCTCAAGTATACTTGCATATATCTTATCAGGAATACTCAGTACAGAAATACCTCTTAATTTTCACATTCAGTTTATTTCCTTTTTTATATATGGTTGCTATGAGAGCTCTACTTCAATCATAAGGAATTCATCCCTTCGTCCAGGCCTTCTGTACTATGCAGTGCAGCCACTGTAAGACTCTTATAACTCCATACTTCGGCATTTCTGGTCGAATATCATCTACTCCTGCTGCCTTTCCACATTTCAGGCTTTTGATGGCATTTTCTACTTCAAATATGGATATGTATTCCTGACTGCATGCCTGGTCAGTGTTTTTTAACCACTGTGCTGTCATCACTGCTTGTTTCATTTAGCAATTTTTTAAAGTAATTACTCCATACTTCAAGGATATCTTTTTCTCCTGTTTTTATGTCACCTTTATCATCTCTAATTCTTTTTACAGCACTCTTTCTTCCATTTCTGAGTTTCTTCAACAACCTCCAGAATATCTTACCACCTTCTTGATATTTATTTTCTATGTTCTTGCCAAAGTCCTTCCATGACTTTTGTTTGGCTAATTTTACAGTGTTTAGCTTTCTTACATCTCTAAGAGCACAAGCTGCCTTATTTGCCAGAAACTTTTGATATGCTTTCTTCTTTTCTATCACAGTCTCTTTAACTTCCTGTGTCCACCATGGAGTTCTGATTTTTCTATCCTTGAAGACAACTTCACCACATGCCTCTCTGGCTGAATCAATCAGGGTTTTCTTCAGGGCTTGCCAATGAATCTCCAAAATTTTGATCTCAAACTCTTTCATTTTTTCTTCAATCATGTTTGTGTATGTTAGTCTATAGTTCACAGCTGACAGCTGCTCAACTTTTATTTGCTTTAAAACTTTACTTACATGTTATTCTTTTCAATATGAAATTCAATTTTATCCTGCTCAAAACTAAATAGTGATCACTTCCAATTTCAAATCCTCTGTACATTCTGATGTCCTGCACCAGGGAGAAAACATCACTATCAACAATAACACAGACAATGAGACTTATTAATCTTATTCCTTGCCTCTTCTCTCCATGTCAATTTGTGCACATTTTTATGTTGGAACTTTGTGTTAGTAATAACCAGTCCATGTCCTGAGCAGAAATCCAACAGATATTTGCCATTATTATTAGCTTTGCTCTTTTCTCCAAACTTTCCGAAAATATTTCTGTATATCTGACAATCATTTCCCACTTTGCTATTTAGATCCACCAACAAGGACAATCATCAAATTCCTGCCATGTACCCTCAAGAGGTGTACAGGATATGATAGTACTACATGAAAAATTTACATCATTACTAACTTCCTATCTACAATTTTCCTCCAAATCAGTCTGTTACCCATTAAGACCCCAATATTATCAGATCTTATATTTCTATCATCTAAGACTTGTACCGTATCAATCCATCTATATCTTGGTCTTCCTCGGGGTCATTTTCCTGCCAACCTGGCTGAGAACACTTGTTTTGCTAATCTTTCCTTGTCCATTCTGTTTAAGTGACCATACCATATGAGATTATTTCTGCAAATTCCTGGATTCTGACATTGTCAAGTTCTTTCCTAATATCCTCATTTTTCATATGATATTGCCATTGATGCCATCTGTTACACCTCTAATCTTTCTCAGGACTCTCATATCTCCAGTCTTTAGTCTTTGGTTAAATGCTTTACTTCTGACCCAGCTCTCAGATCCATAAGTTAAAAAAACTGGTTTGAACACTGTCTTGTATATATACAGCTAATTTAGTGTTCTAATTTCTCTCTTATTCCATATGAATTTATTCAATTGACTTCCCACTATACCAGCTATGTTGATTCTGTTGTCTATTTCCATATTTAATTTACCACCTTCAAAATAGTGGCTAAGTAGATGAAATGTTTTACTTGTTCCACAGGTTCTCCATTCACAACACAGTTGACATTTTCAACGATTCTAACTATTTTCATTGTCTTTGTCTTTTTATTGCTGACCTTCATACCATATCTATTACAACAGTAATTCAATTTAGTCAGGGAATCTTGCAGACTTCTAGCAGATTTATTTAGAAGTATAACATCATCTGCATAAAGCAAAGAGCTGATATTAACATCTCCAATTTTGATATCAGGTGTAATACCACTTTCCTTCATAATATGATTCATATAGATAATGAATAACACAGGGGATAATGTACATCCTTGTCTCACACCAGATTTAACATTAAACCATCTTCCTCAACTTCCTTCAATCCTAACTGCTGACTTAAAACGCAAATAATGCCCCATTGACACCATATAACTGTAGTGTATTGAACAGCTTCTCTCTTGGCACCTTGTCATGTGCCTTTTCCAGATCTACAAAACTTAAATACAGATCTTTGTTATTTTCCCATGATTTCTCAACTATTTGTCATAAAGTGAAGATCTGATCCTGACAGCCTCTATCTGGCTGGAATCCAGCTTGTTCTTCACCAAGATTTTCTTCCACAATTCTCCTCAACTGTTTCTCAAGTATACTAGCATAAATCTTACCAGGAACTCTGTAGGGAAATACCTCTGTAATTCTCACATTCAGTTTTATTTCCCTTTTTATATATGGGTACTATAAGAGCTATACTCCAATCATTGGGAATTCGTCCCTCTGTCCATGCCTTCTGAACTATGCAGTGCAGCAACTGTAAGATTTTTATACCACCATACTTAAGCATTTGTGGTCAAATATTATCTACTCCTATTGCCTTTTCACATTTCAAGCCTTTGATGGCTTTTTATACTTCAAATATGGATATGTATTTCTGACTGTATGACTGTTTTTTTTTTTTTTTTTTTTTTTTTTTTTTTTTTTTTTTTTACCACTGTTCTATCACTGCTTGTTTCATTTAGCAAGTTTTCGAAGTAATTACTCCATACTTCAAGGATATCTTTTTCTCCTGTTTTCATGTCATCTCTAATTTTACAGTACTCTTTCCTCCATTTCTGAGCTTCTTCAACATCCTCCAGAATATTTTGCCACCTTCTTGATATTTATTTTCTATGTTCTTGCCAAAGTCCTCCCATGACTTTTGTTTAGCTAGTTTTACGGTGTTTAGCTTTCTTATATTTGTCTCTGTATTCTCTAAGAACACAACTGGACTTATTTGCCATCCTTGATTGTCATTGCCTGAATATAACATTTTGTATTTATTGCTCAGAAAGATCTCACTAGTTTTTGTCTTTGTTTCAGTCACCCCTATTATGTCGATCTGATGCTTATCTAATTCCTCAGCTAGCTCCATTTCTTTGCCATTCAGGCTTCTTATGTTGATAGTATCGATCTTGAACTCTTCTGATATTGAGCTGGGGTTGGTTTTAGGATTTGTACCAGTAGGACTTTTCGCTGTTTGCCCTGGTTTCCTGGTGAAAACAACAGAGGCCTTGTTTAACTGGGCAATGCCCCAGTCGGCATGAAATTCTGTCATGTTGTACCATCATTTTTTATTTTGGTTTAAGTCAGTAAGAATACAATTTGGTCGGCTAAATCCCAAATAGCCAGCCCATCCTTGTTCATTCAGTATCCAGGTAGATACCTAACAGGGTGCACCACGAGAAGGTGAGGATTGGGCATTAGGTCAAAGTCCTGAACAGTTCTCCACATTCCTTTTAAAGGCTATGTGGAGGTCTCCTCTCAGTTATATGGCTTGACCCTTAAGCACCCCAAGACAGCAGACAGAATTTTTTAAAAAAATTAACTTATTTACTTTAAACAAATATATATATAATACTAAATATTAAGACTTTTCTTCATAAGGAGATATGTTAATATCCTCTATTGAATTACAAGTAATAAACAATAATTGCGAGTATTCATCATCAATTTCCTGATATGTACCTTCAAGAAGTGATCTATGACGGTGCTCTACATGAATATGTTTACATTAGTAACCTCCTTTCAAACATTTTCCTCCAAATTAGTCTACTACTTGTAAGCACTCCAAATATTGCCGTATGTAACATTTTATTCTTCTAAGGTGCTTCTGACTTAATTAGTACCTTTCTAATACTTAAAAAATGAAGGCATTAGAAAGGAAATTGACATTCAAGAATGTGTGAGCAGGGCTAATTTTAGCTGGTATTGTCACTTTCCCAGAACTGTAGAGAAAAGGTTAGCAAAACAGGTGTTTGATGCCAAGATGGCAGGAAAAAGACCTAGACCTGGTCTATGTCTAAGTGACCATACCAGCTAAGATTAGCCCTGCTCACACATTCTTGAATGCTAACAATGTCAAGTTCTTTTCTAATACCTTCACTTTTAATATGATTTTGCCACTGATGCCATCTGTTCGTTCCCATAATTTTTCTCAGAACTCCATATCTGTCATCTCCAGTCCTTGATCAAGTGCTTTATTTGAAACCAAACTTTCAAATCTATAACTTAAAACTGGTTTGAACAGTAACTTGTATATAACGAGTTTGGTATTTTGGTTAAATTTTCCTTTATTTTAAATAAATTTATTCAACTAGCTCCCCATCATACCACCTTTGTTTATTGTCATTTATTACCAAATTGAATTTCCCATCTTCACTGAAAATTGTACCTAAATCGCTGAAATGTGCTTTCAGTGATTTAGATTAGTTCAGTTTCAGTGATTTAGATTAGATTAGTTTCAGTAATTTAGAACCATTCAGATGCATTCTGAATGGAGAACCATTCAGAATGTTTGAAGTTTTCTATGTTTCAGCCTATTTTCATAGTATTGGTCTTTTTGTTGCCGACTTTCATGCCACATTTATTGCAGCCATTATGCAATTTAGTCAGAGGACCCTGGAAACCACTTGGCCAGCCTCGCTGGCTGAGTAGTTAGTGTATCCGCTCTCCAGGCAAAAAGCTGCAGGTTCGAATCCTGCCGTGAGCATGGATGTTTGTAATTGTCTATGGAAATACTAGTGGTGGTGGTCGGTGGTAGATGGCATTGCCATAGTTAGTGGACTGAGTGGTGGAGACAGAGTTGCGCAGCAGGTGTCCTCCCTCAAAAGTCCTTGGACTCCCTGGAGGTAAAAAAACTTGCACTGGATGTGTTTAGGAGTACATCATCATCTGCATTAAGCAAAATGCTGTCTGATATCTCTGAGTCAGGTATTCCATTTCATTTTATAATGTAATCCATATAGATGATGAATAAGAGAGGATATAATGTGCATCCTTGTCTTATCTCTGATTTTACATCAAACCATCTTCCTGTATTTCCTTCAATTTTAATTACTGACTTACAACTTAAATAGAGACTATATACTGCTCTGGACATCTTGTCATATCTTTTTTCTAAATCTACAAAACTTAAGTATAGATCCTTGCTATATTCCTGTGATTTCTCAACTATTTGTCATAAACTGAAAATCTGATCTTGACAACCTCTATTTGTTCTGAACCCAACTTTTTCTTCTATTAGTTCCTCACCAATTGTTCTAAGCTTCATTTCAAGTATGTGTGCATAAATCTTACTTGGAACATTTAGTAGAGAAATTCCTCTATAATTTTCACATCTAGATGGGAGTTATGAGAGATCTACTCCAATTATCTGGAATACTCCAATCACCTTCTGACCAGGCTCTGAGCAACCTTCTGAATTATGCAGTGTAGCCACCGTTTTGTTGTTTTCCTGGTCACTTTTCTTAATCTTAGCAGATCCCCATATCTGAGGTTGATTTCCTATTTTACTGTGTGCCTCTAAAAAGAACAGCCTTTATAAAAAAAAAATAAATAAAAAAGTAATTTAATTTACACCGGCAACCATATTTCTGTGCAAGACGAACTACTCAAATATGTGTTCTAAATTCTTTCATAGTCTAAAGCATAGGTTCCCAAAGTGGGCGGTACCGCCCCCCCCTCCCCCCAGTGGGCGCTGAAGTTCCTTCTAGGGGGGGGCTATAGTGGGATCAGAAGCATTTGGGGGTCAGAAGCGGTCGGTGGCTCTTTATAGAAGAAATTAATAATATATATTTTAAAATTAATTATTTTCGTGATTTTGCGATTAGATAATCATTTAAAATTTAAATATTGCATTTTAATAATTCATCTTATGCCCATCTTACACGATCAATTTTTTTATCAATTTTCTATTTCAATTATTTAATCATTTGAAAATTTACCATGTCAAATAGAAATAGATGTCAATTTTCCATGTCAATGAGAAAATAGAGCATGTATATATTTGTGTATAATAGGTTATGTTTACAGTAGCAAATATATTCGTTATATTTCATTTCAAAATATATATAAAATATATAAAACCACTTTTCTAATTGATTTGTACAAAAATAAACCCAATTTTATATAATTTAATATTACGAGTAAAAATAATAATGGCAAGAAAGAAATAAAATCGTAAATTTTAGTTAGCACTAACTTATATTGCTAACTAGAGGGAAAAAATAAAGAAAATATTATTCAAAACTTATTATACTGTTTTCTGTGGTTATGTTTTGTAGGTTTGTTGTTTAAATCTTGTGTAATTATTTTATTTATTAATTATTATTTATAATTATCCGGACAATGTCGTGGTCGGACGAACAAAATGTGCTTGTGTACAAAATAAACAATTGAACGTGTCACACAGGATATTTTAACTTCAATTTTTTATATACTTAAAAAATTTTTTCATTTTTTGCTATTATAAAAATGGGGGGGGGGTACAAAATTTATGTCTTGCAAAGTGGGCGGTGGCCTGAAAAAGTTTGGCAACCTATGGTCTATAGCAATAATGTTGAAATTATGAATGAAACATATTTTGGTATTATTTAATATCAATCATTTCCTCATCTTTATCATAGTGGGCAAGATGAATGTAACAGCAAATGACTCCTCGAATTTTCTCACATAGATAATGAAGGATACTGCATACAGTCATCTTCATCTCCAATCAGACCATAATGGATGGGCAGGGTATATTCAAGAATAATAATAAACCTGGATCTGAATAATAAATCTGGATTGCCCACATTCATCATTTCATAATTCACTAAAAACAATTTAATCTTCAAAGGTACTAGTGGCATGACTATAAACAACAAATTACACAATAACAACAGTAATTAACTTTAACGAAATGAAAGTACAGATATTTCATACTGAAGAAATAAACAAATCAAAGAAACAGGAACACAAGGTACATATAAAAATTGGTGGTTTACCAATTAAAAACTGTTGTTGTGTGCTAGAAATGAATATTAATAAATAATATTATTAAAAACTATTTTTGATGGTTACATAAAATGACAATATTCCAAACGTTTGGGAGAGAGAGAGACAATCATGCCAATTCAGATTTAGCCGATGTAAAAGGGCTTTGCAACTTTCTTTGAAAACGTATTCATATTTAAAACTGCTTCTATGTAAACAAGCTAAGCTTCGTCCCACCAGATACTGTGTTTAGTGTCAATACTATATTGTGCCAGAAAAGACATTTGAGGTTTCGTGTATTCAATCTAAGGAGTTCATTATTAATTCTTTTTTTACATAGAATGGCCTGTCTGCCCAAAGAATGTCAGATCACATCTGGTAAATGCCAAATAATGATAGTGGTGATAGTTTGCCTTTTGCAGATAGCAACAGATAATTTTTTTTTTTTTTTTTGATAGGAAAATATGTGGGAATAAGGAGATACTTCTTCAAAATTCCACCAGTCAGTTCAGAGATACAAGAAATATAAGGGATTGGAACCCTGTAGTCTGTTGAAGAATCTTGAGGTGTTGGAACATAGGAGTCAATTATCTGCTGGATCTGATTAGGGGTTGTAACCATTAAATTCCATTAAAGTTTTGATACTGAGAAGTTCTTGTTGTAAGCTTGAGGAAGAGGCACACATCATGTGCTCTATTAATTAAAGACTCGATAACACTAATTTCTTGAGAGATGTGATGAGCACACCATGATGAATGTATCTGCCAGTAAAAGTAGGTTTTCAATAAACTCTGACTGATAAATTACCAGTGGCTGTGTGCATAAGAAGTCACCAAGTTTAACATCACTTTTTTACCCATGATTATCCTTCTTTTAATTTCATCTTTACATTTACCATTATTTCTGATTCAGGGCCCCAGTAAATCATAACTTACAACAATTTCGATTTTATCTCCTTCTATATTAAATTCATTTAAATTGCCAGAAGCCATCAGTTTTGTTTTGCTTATGTTTAACTTAAGCCCAGCTTTGTTACTTTCCAATAGAATCAACTGCTCCAGATCTTCCTGAGTTTCTGCTATAAGGGTTGTATAATCTGCATATCTTAAATTATTTATTTACCTGCCACTAATCCAAATCCCAGCTTGATGTTTGTCGAAATCAGTCATTCTCATAACATATTCACTATAAATATCAAAAAGTAGGGCAACAGTATACAACCTGTCGCACTCCTTTTTCCACTCGAACACTGTCTGTTTCTCCAAAGACTATTTTTACTGAAGCTTCTTAGTTGTCATACAGCTCTTTTATCAAGAGGATTAGATGTTCAAGTATTCCCATTGATCTCATTATCATCCACAGTCTGTTGTGATCCACACAATCAAAAGTTTTCTTATAATCAATAAAACAAATGAATACTTCCTTCTGAAATTCTCTTGTTCTTTCCATAATCCATCTCATTTGTGCTATTTGGTCTCTAGTTCCTCTACCTCTCCTAAAGCCTGCCAGTTCTTATGGTATTACTATTCACGTATGGCTCCAACCTTTGTTGGATCACTTTCAGCATAACTTTACTTGCATGTGAAATTAAAGTGATGGTTCTATAATTATCACAATCTCTGGCATCTGATTTTTTTGGGATTGGGATGAATACTGATGTTTTCCAAACTCTAGGCCAGTATATTTTCTTCCAAACCTGTTGACAAATTTCATTCAATATATTCACTACTTCATCCCCAGCTGCTCTCAATAATTCCACTGACACACCATCAGCCTCCAGGAGCTTTTCCTTTTAGCAGCAGTTCCATTGCTGATAGCACTTAACTTTTCATTACCACGAGTTCCTCAACAAATTCTCCCCTTTCCAATTCTAATTTAAATTATATCTTTCTTGTACAAATCTCTACATACTCTTTCCATCTTTTTTTCACTGCTTCTTCTTCTATCAGACATTTACCTAAATTACTTTTTACAACTCCTAATCTAGGAATAAACTTCTCTATAACATCATTTATTTTTTTAAACAGATCTCTTATTGCTTTCTTCAGTTTCCTTGCACCTTTTGTTTAGATGTTTTTCCTCATCTTTTCTAGCCTGTCTTTGGAAATCTGCACTCACTTGTCTAACCCTTTCTTTTTTTCTCTGAATTTTCATTTTTCTTCTTTCCTCAGCTATTTGAATGGCTTCTTCTGACAATCGTTTACAATCTATCTTTCTTGTTGCTTCAATTAAGAGGTATTCTTTGCTGCTTCATGACTGTACATTTTGTTTCTTCCCACAGTTCTTCTAATTCTCTTCCTGTCTTCTCCAAACTGTTTAATTTCTTTCTGACTTCTCCTTTAAATGCTTCATTTATAGGATTTAATCAAATTTGATACTGACCTTCTGTTTCTTTTTAGCCTTTAATTTCAATTTAATTTCAGCCATCAATAATTCGTGATCTGCCTCACAGTGTGCACCAGGTAGTATTTTTGCTGCTTGGATAGCACACTTTCACCTTCTGCTGGCAACAATATAATCTATCTGATTTCTGTATTTTCCATTAGGTGAAGTCCATGTGTACAATCTTCTTTTATGCTGTTGGAAGCAAGTGTTTGCAATAAAGCAGCTGTTCTCAACACAAAACTCCAACATCCTTTCTCCTGCTTCATTCCTCAGTCCTAAACCAAATTTTCCAGTGATGCCTCATTCTTCTTTTACACCCACTTCTGTATTCCAGTCACCTAATATCAAAAGAAAGTCTGTTTTATCAGTACTGTTTACTACTTGTTGTAGGATGCTGTAAAATTCTTCTACTGAGGTAGAAGAATTTTACAGCAGGATGCATACACCTGTATAAGTGTAACATTCACTGGGTATGCCTTTATTCTATCAGACAATGGATTGTAAGCCAAAATGTGTTTTCCATATTCTCTTCTAATTATGAATGCTACACCATTTCTTCGAAGGTTTTCATGTTCAGAGTAATACATAATGAAATCATCCATATCAAAGTGACCCATTCCTGTCCATACATCTTAATTCGAGTTCTTCTCATTTATTTCTTCACTAGTTCCAGCTTTCCTTGATACATACTTCTTACATTCCATGTTCCTATTTTATGTAAATCAGTAAAGGGGAGGCATCTTCTCCTGAGATTAACTCTATCAGATGTTGAACACTTAGAGAAAGCTTTGATCCAGCTTCATCATTCTTGCTAACTTGTGGAAGTTCCTCTCTGCTCTTCTCAGTAGCTATTTCAGTGCCTTCCAACCTGGGTGTTCCATCTTCAAACACTATATCACAATAATATACGCCTCTGTTCATAAGATTTTCTTGGCAAAATATATACAGAAGTAGTTTGCCATTGCCTTCTTCTGAGTTTGTTTAGCCCACTAAATAAGGCTAAACAAACTGCAAGAGGTGAAGAAGAGTAAAATAGGAAAGATTAAATGAGAGGTTGGATGAAGAAGCAAGAGGAAAGAGAGAAAGAAGAAGAGTAGGGACCAGTCTATAGATAATATAACAGATATATATTCCATGAATAAACACATATACTTAAACACAGACAGATGAACACCTAACAGATAAACACACACACACATATATATATACAGGACTAAAGAATTAGTCAAAACATTAAATTAGCTATATACAAAACGGTGTTCAAACCAATTTTAACTTACGGATCAGCGAGCTGGGTAAGAAGTAAAACACTTGACCAAAGACCAGACTGCAGATATGAGAGTTCTGAGAAAGATTAGCAAAACAAGTGTTCTCTGCCAGAGTGACAGGAAAAAGACCCAGAGGAAGATCAAGATATAGATGGATTGATACAGTAAAAAGTATCCTTAAAAGATAGAAATATTAGATCTGTTAATGTTGGAGTCTTGACAGGTAACAAACAGACTGATCTGGAGGAAAATTGTAGATAGAAAGTTAGTAATGGTGTAAATTTTTCATGTAGACTATCATATCCTGTATGCTCCTTGTGGGTATATATCAGGAATTTGATGATGATGAGGAGGAAGATTAAAGAAATCCACTTGCCCACTCACCACAGGTGAATAAAGCAAGACAAGTTTTTTTTGTATAATTTACACCTTTTTTCTTAACACATCTCATTTACCTGTTAAGTTATTTGATCATGGCTTCCAACAAATTATTATTATTAAGAGACTCCCAGAGAGTCAGGCCACTGAGGAAGGCCATACTGTTCACAACAGCTGTCATACCTGTTCTTGAATTCATTCACACTACTTGCACATACAACATCCTAAGGAAATCCATTCTAATCACAAGCTACCCTATGAGAGAAAAATTTAGACCCCCTCCCTCCTCCATCTACTGAAATTCTGTGTAACCCTTTTCAGGAGTCTCAATTGTATCACCCCTCTTTCTGCTGGTTTCCAGTGTCTGCAGCCTACAAATTTTCAATATTTCTTCATAATGTGTATTCCACAATCCCGATATCATTTAGACTCCCCCTTTGAACTCAATCAACTGTATCAGAATCACCACGGAAATCAGGAGACCAGACCTGCCTGCATTAGTCCAAGTGAGTACTTATCAAGGCCTTGTAAAGACACACAAAATGACTTCCTTATCTTTACATACCAAGGTTCATTTCAATAATGCCATTATTCTCTGAGTTGTATTTACAATTTTTGCTATGTGACCCTTGTACTTCAACTTTCAGTCTACTAAAACTCCAAGATCCCCAGCCTGATCAGTTTCTTCTAACATAATCCCACATAATATAATCTAACATAATATAACATAATCCCATATAATATAACATTGGATATCTAATCACACCAAATTACATAACTTTACATTTATTAACAAATTATAATTTAATAACAAATCATGTTCGCATGCCCACAATTCCAGCCTATTCAAATTATTCTGCAAGTACTGCATTTCAGCTGTACTCCTGATCACGTTACCTATTTTTGCATCATCACTAAATAGCTGTATGTCGCATGTCAAATCCTTCCCAATGTCATTAATGTATAGACTGAATAGCAATGAACCAAGGACTGATCTTGAGGCAAACTACTGATTACCATGAATCTTGCAGATTCACCACCCCCATATACCACTTTTTTGATATATGTTAGTCAGCCATCCTTGTATCCATATCAATTGTTTATAATCCAATTCAATATTCTCCAATTTATGCAACAATCTTCCATGATGTATTCTGTAAAAAGCCTTAGCAAAATCCAAAAGTATCATAGTGTATCCATTCCCCTTGTCTAACTCAGTGATAATATTATTATAGAATGTGAGCAAGTTGCTAAAACATAACCTTCCATGCTGTTTGTTGCAAAATAGAGATTCTCTATCAACACATTTCTGAACGCGAGCCCTAACCAACTTTTCCAAAATCTTCACCACAACTCTTGAGATACTGATTGGTCGATAGTTGGATATGTTGGTCTTTGCACCACCCTTGAGCAATGGAATTACCAATTCTTTCCACTCCTGTGGAATCTTCCCTGTTTTGAGACTCAAATTTGGCCTGGTCAAGGAAATAGTCACTTCAGCTGAACACTCTTTTAGCAGACGTGCTGATATCCCATCATTTCCTATCGAAGAATTCTTATTCAGTTTGTGAAACAGCTTTAGTATTTCCCCTCCTCATCCACATTAATTTCCTCATATGGTGAAGAGGTAGCTGAAAATTCATTAAATTTCCATCCAGAGAATTGGAAATAAAACTTATGGATATGATATCCTTAATTTGAACAATACAGCATTCTCTTTTAAATAATCACTGAAACAGTTGCCAATTTTCTCTAACAGTCATAATGTAAGCAAATCATATTCACTTCCTTCTGTTTATCTCCTTTAAAGTTTAGAACTTTATTTATTTTTTTCTACATGAAAGACTGGATTTTTGTGGAAATTGAAAACTCAACTTGCCATATTTTCTTCTCCCAACAGTTTTCAGGTTTTTTTCACTCCAACTTACAGTGCTCTACTTGAAAACAGTACATCTTGCATACTTCACTCATTCGAGAAAATATGTAATGCATTTAAATTAAAATGCGGTTATCATTTCCAATAAATATTAATCAAATCAATACATTCATTTATTTCAATATTAAACTTACATATATATATATATATATATATATATAAATACACACAGTTAACATGTAATAGACATTCTATTCATTTAAAAATATTAATTATGCTTTTCTTAGAATATATCTTAATCAACAAAATAAACTGGAAATAAATACAAAAATTTAAATTGGGACAATCTAATTAAATACTGCATTGCATCTATATATCTTTTTCTTTTAACACCTTTGTTCCCCAAAGCAGATACACAATTGTAATATAATACTATCCTAAGTTCATCATCATCATCATCAAATTCCTGCCATGTACCCTCAAGGAGTGTACAGGATATGATAGAACTACATGAAAAAAATTACATCATTACTAACTTCCTATCTACAATTTTCCTCCAAATCAGTCTGTTACTTGTCAAGACTCCAACATTATCAGATCATATATTTCTATCGTCTAAGGCACTTTGTAGCGCATCAATCCACATATATCTTGGTCTTCCTCTGGGTCATTTTCCTGCCAACCTGGCAGAGAACACTTGTTCTGCTAATCTTTCTTCGCCCATTCTGTTTAAGTGACCATACCACCTGAGATTAGCTCTGCTAACGCATTCCTGGATGCTGACAATGTCAAGTTCTTTCCTAATATCCTCGTTTTTAATATGATATTGCCACTGATGCCATCTGTTCATGCCTCTAATCTTTCTCAGGACTCTCATATCTGCGGTCACAAGTCTTTGGTCAATTGTTTTACTTCTGACCCAGCTCTCAGATCCATAAGTTAAAACTGGTTTGAACACTGTCTTGTATAGAGCTAATTTAGTGTTCTGACTAATTTCTCTCTTATTCCATATGAATTTATTCAACTGACTTCCCACCATACCAGCTATGTTGATTCTGTTGTCTATTTCAATATTTAATTTACTATCTTTAGTAAATATCGTGCCTAAGTAGCTGAAATGTTTTACTTGTTCCACAGGTTCCCCATTCACAACACAGTTGACATTTTCAACAATTCTACCTATTTTCATTGTCTTTGTCTTTTTAATGCTTACCTTCATACCATATCTATTACAACAGTTATTCAATTTAGTCAGGGAATCTTGCAAACTTGTATCGGATTTATTTAGAAGTATAACATCGTCCGCATAAAGTAAAGAGCCGACATTAACATCTCCAATTCTGATATCATGTTAAATACCACTTTCCTTTATAATGTGATCCATATAGATAATGAATAACAGAGGGGATAATGTATATCCTTGTCTGGCACCAGATTTAAAATTAAACCATCTTCCTGTACTTCCTTCAATTCTAACTGCCGACTTACAACTCAAATACAGACTAAGTATTGCTTGATATAATGCCCAATTGACACTATATAACAGTAGCGTATTGAGTAGCTTCTCTCTTGGCACCTTGTCATATGTCTTCTCCAGATTGACAAAAAAAAAAATACAGATCTTTGTTATATTCCCATGCTTTCTCGACTATTTGTCATAAAGTGAAGATCTGATCCTGACAGCCTCTATTTGGACTGAATCCAGCTTGTTCTTCACCAAGCTTTTCTTCCACAATTCTTCTCAACCGTTTTTCAAGTATACTTCATAGATCTTTCCAGGAACACTCAGTAGGGAAATACCTTTGTAATTCTCACATTCAGTTTTATTTCCCGTTTTATATATGGGTACTATTAGAGCTCTACTCCAATCATCGGGAATTCGTCCCTCTGTCCAGGCTTTCTGAACTATGCATTGCAGCCACTGTAAGACTTTTATACCATCATACTTCAGCATTTGTGGTCGAATATCATCTCCTCCTGCTGCCTTTCCACATTTCAAGCCTTTGATGGCTTTTTCTACTTCAAGTATGGATATGTTTTCCTGAATGGTATGCCTGTTGAGTATTTTTTTACCACTGTGCTATCACTGCTTGTTTCATTTAGTAATTTTTCGAAGTAATTACTCCATACTTCAAGGATATCTTTTTCCCCTGTTTTCATGTCACCTTTATCATCTCTAATTCCTTTTACAGCACTCTTTCCTCCATTTCTAAGCTTCTTCAACAACCTCCAGAATATCTTACCACCTTCTTGATATTTATTTTCTATGTTCTTGCCAAAGTCCTCCCATGACTTTTGTTTAACTAGTTTTACACAGTGTTTTGCTTTCTTACATTTGTCTCTGTATTCTCTAAGAGCAAAAGCTGGCTTATTTGCTAGGAATCCTAAGTTGTGGAAAGTTTTTCACTTGGTTATATTATAAATTAAAGATGCCGAGAAATTATATTCTTGGTTTCATCCTTTATCTAATCATAAGCAAACAAAGTTTGAGCATACAGTCTCTTCACGACTGGGCTACTTGTATATAGAGGCTAATGACGTCACATCATTGCATTAGTATCCCATAATGCAGGGCACATATCTTTATGGACATTTTTATGCTACATTATGGGAAGGGCCATTACCAAGATTGGTTTCAACCTCTGTTGTGGTCTAATCAGTGGAAGCCAGGCACAGAAGTGATACCAAAGTTGAAGTAATGCAGAAGCCATATTTCCATATGACAAATAGTCAAAAGTTGTCACACCTTCTTCTTCGGCTGCTCCCATTTCTATATGGGGTCACTATTTCTGAGGAGTCTTCTCCACTGGTATTGTAGACTACATATTTGTCCAGGTTTTTCTCCTTCAGATCATCCTCTACATTATCTTTCCACCTCTTCTTCGTCCTTGTATTTGCAGTCACCTTTACAGTATCTCTGATGTGTTCATTCCACACCTGATCTTTCCTTATTACTCCATACAGTCATCGAAGCATCTTAATTTCTGTAACACTTATCTTTATCAAGTGGTAATTCCTGAGGAATTACCACTTGATTACAGATCTCCTTCAACAGATTCCATATTAATTCAGTGCCTTCATCTCCTAATGCTTTCCAAACCTCCACCAGTATTTCATCTGGTCCAGCAAATATACAGTAGGTCTCACTACTGTATATTTTTCCTTTCAATTTCACTGCAAGTTTTCTATCACACAAAATTCCTGACATTTCTTTCCAATTCTGCCATCCTGCCTGAATTCTGTTATTGACTTCCCTTTCCACTTCACCTTTACTATCCACTATTGAATCCAGATATCTGAATTTATCTACTTTCTTGATGACCTCTCCATCCAGCACCACATTTTCCTCAATGTCAACATTCTGACCACACACACCAGATCTATGCAATTTTTCTTCTGCTCACTCTCAGTCCTCTTTCTTAAAACACTCTTCCATTTTTCAGCTTTTGTACCACTTCCTCTCTTGTTTCCACGCACACAGTACAATATTGTTTGCATATAATATACTCCAAGGTGCTCTCTCTGACTTGCTCTGTCAAAGTATCTATTACTACATTAAAGAGAAAAGGACTGAGCACACTGATCTCTGATATAAACCAACTGATACCTCAAAACTCTGTTATTCCCAAACAGCTCCTGACTGTTGCTTGCACATTTCTGTACATTTCCTGTATCAGTCTAACATATTTTTCTGGTACTTTCTTTTCTCTTAAACTCCTCCATATCTCTTTTCTAGGTACTGTGTCATATGCCTTCTCTAGATCTATAAAAACGACATGTGGTGGGCTTTGTCCTTCCATGTATTTTTCGATCATGTGCCACAAAATAAATACTGCATCCATAGTTCCTCTTTGAGGCATAAAACCGAACTGTTCTTTTGCAATATTAACTTCTTCTCTCAGCCTTTCATCTATGATTCTTTCAAATTATAATTATAATTTGAAAGAATCATATTCTAAGTTCCTTTAAACTTAGACATAAGTTTAAAGGAATTAAACTCATGTCTCATCGTATGAGACATGAGTTTAATTCCTCTATAATTAATACAGTCTTGTATATCTCCCTTTCCCTTATATATAGCCGCCGCCACCACCACCACCACACTCCGTCTCCTCAGGAATTACCTCTTCATTACAGATCTCCTTCAACAGATTCCATATTAATTCAATGCCTTCATCCTAATGCTTTCCAGACCACCACCAGTATTTCATCTGGTCCAGCAGCCTTTCCACTCTTCCTTTTGACCTTTGCTCTCCTCACTTCCTCTCTGTCAATTTCCCTAGTCATTCCTTCATTTGGTAATCCCTCTTCCTCATTCATCAACTTCTCAAAATATTCCTTCCACCTGATCTGAATACATTATGATTTTTTTTTATTAAAATTCCATCTGCTTCACTTTGAAAATATCTTTCATTGCTTTACTCCAATATTTAGCCAACCTGTAAACCTCTTTCTGTCCTTCAGTCATTTCTAATTCATACAAATTTTTATATGCCTTTGCTTTTGCTTGCACCACAGCTTTTCTTGCTTCTTTCCTCTGTAGGCTCTTCATCCCTTTGAGAGGCATCCCAAACTTTCTTTGCTGCTGGTACATTTTTTTCCCACCACCAGCTTCCCATGTTTTATCTTATTTTAACTGATATTTCTTCCAGTATCTCCTTTCCACATTTCCTGATTGTGTCTGCACTGTGCGGCCACCATTACTGAAAATCACTTACATCTCTTTTTATCTCCTTAAGTACCCTCTCTTTAAATCTGTTCTTCAATGTTTCCTCCTTTAGTTTAAACCACTTTATCTTGTGCATTCCTTGTGTTCTTGTTGTTTTCACTCTTTTGAGATGCAAGTCCATGCAAAGTAGTCGATGTTTTGAAGTGATGTGGTCTCCAGGAATTACCCCACAGTTCCTTACTTCTTTGAAATGTGTTCTTCTATACATCAGAGAGTCAATTTGAGATGTTATGCCTGCACTCTTGTATGTGATCAGATGTTCTGCCCTCTTGCTGAAGAAAGTATTCACTAGAGCCATTTCAAATATAACTTCAAAATTGATTATTTTTAAACCTTCCTGATTTGCTTCACATATAGTATGACCTCTATGTATTCTCTCATACTATTCATTTTTCGTACCTACATGTCCATTTCACCCACCAATAATCATATGTTCCTCTTCCTTCATTCCTTGCATCACTCCATCCAATTGTGTCCAAAATGCATCCTTTTCTTCATATGTACAGCCAACCTGTGGAGAATACACACTAATCAAATTAACTATATAATCTTCATTGTTTAATTACACATACATAATTCTATTATTTCTATGAATTACTTACACCACACAGTCTTTCATTTCTTTACACAACATAACTCCCACTCCATTTCTTTCCATCTCCAATGTTCCACTATAGGATAGCTTGTAACCATCTCCCAGTTCATTTGCTTTGTTACTCCGCCACCTAGTTTCTTGATGCAGTAACCCTGGCATCACAAATATAGGGTGATGTACCTACAGGGTACATCCTAGCAGTCCTCAAATAGTGTCCCATACTTACTTACTTGACTCATCGTATAGGTTTGGGACTTTTTTTTTTTTTAAACAACCGAATGCTCTTCCTGATGTCAAAGCTGTCACACCTTATTTTACTAAAAATACTCTGGATAAAAGAGAGATGCTGCAAGTTTTTTAAATTGATTATACTATAATTAAAGATGCCAGGAAATTATATTCTTCATTTCATCCTTTATCCAAGTGTAAGCAACCAAAGTTTGCGCATGAAATAACATCACTACTGGGCAACATGTATACAGGGGCTAATGACTTCACATCAATTACCTTCATATCCCATAATGCAAAGCACATATCCTTATGGACAAGTTATGCTGTGCATTATGGGAAGGGCTGTAAAATCTCACATGATTAACATTGTATATCATGTTCACTTTTACAAGTTAACTAGAAGGAAATTTATTAAGGAATTGTCACTGCACACAATAATACTAAAAATCCTATACATAGTAACTTTATTACAAGAAATATCTTGTATTATTCAAAGTGATGTTGCACTGATTGTGACATCAGCATATCTCAATATTAACATGACTCTGAAATGGGAATCTTGAGAGACACGCATGCGTCCTACGTGAAGTCCGGATCTGTAAAAGCTCTCGGATCTGGAAGGAGGGTGTCTTGGGGCTTTTGATCCGCTTGACCTGGATTCACCACCATGTGAGGTCTACTGTCGGTCCCTGGAGCATCTCGTGTGGGGAAATCAGCACAAGCCACCGCTTAGAAATTGATGGAGAAAGCAATCATCGAACATCAGAGGTTGCCATGTTGCTTATGAATGGAATTCAGAGGATAAAGAGTACTAACAATAAAGACAAAGAAAACAGGAAAGAACAGCTAGTAGAAAAAAAAACGTTATCGAGTAGACAAAGGATTCGAATAAGGACTGTCCTGAAAGAATGAAGTATTTGTAATTTAATTAGTTGTAAGTACTTGAAGGATATATAAATACTTCAGGACATGAAATGTGTCCTTGTTCCATATTCAAATTGTTCTAATGTAAATATGCATGTATAATTGAATAAGTATCTACTATAAGAGTAAGCAAACTGGTGTATGTAGTGAATGTAAGTTAAAGTAGAAATGAGCTCATCATTACTAACTTCCTACCTACAATTTTCCACCTATCAAGACTCCAACATTATTAGATCTTATATTTCTATCTTCTAAGGCACTTTTTACTGTATCAATCCACCTATATCTTAGTCTCCCTCAGGGTCTTTTTCCTGGCAACCAAGCAGAGAACACTTTTTCTGCTAATCTTAGAGTAAATCTGGGTATTCTTATAATTTCACACTTTCAAATGATAATTTAACTGGCACAGTTGTTAATCAAATATATTCGTTAAATTATAGTGTGGGCAACAGTAAGAAAGCTAAATTTCAGTAAGAAAGCTAAAGCACAAAGTACAAGGAATATAATGAAAATAGATAAAGCAGATATTAACAGGACCCATTACCAAACACTTTTCAACCTTTACTGAGGTCTCATCAGTGGGAGATAGACCAAGTATAACCAAGTGAAAAAAAGTATTAATTATATGAAGAGCCAAAGGCTTCAATTTGGCGACCGTTCAGTGTTGCACTCCCTAAAGAGTCAGTTGTAATACTATCCAGGTATTTGCTTACGCTTGGACTCGCCGAACTTTATATATTTACTATATTCGGCATGAAACTCTTTGAGTTTCTTATTCAGCTATGAAACAATATGGGTTGTAATATCCCTTAACACAAATAAGTGAAAAAAATTTCAACATCTTTCTTTAATTCAAAGTATTTTAGTAATAAGGTATGATGTGACACCTTTTGACTACTTGTATATGGAAATATAACTTCTGGATCTGGTTCCCACTGATGAGACCTCAATAAAGGTTGAAACCAATCTGGGTGGTGGCCCTTACCATAATGCATGGTTTGTCCATAAGGATATATGCTTTGCATTGTGGGATACTAAGGCAACTGATGTGAACGCATTAGCCTCTATATACAAAGAGCTCAGGTGTGAAGTTACTCCAAGTGCAAACTTTGTTTACTTACACTTGGATAAAGGATAAACCCAAGAATATAATTCCTTGGCATCTTTAATTTATGTCCTAAGTTGATTTTCACAGCTCACAGCACGAATCAGCTTAGTGTAAGTAAATGTGTAAAAATTTTACATAATGCAGATTCTTTTTAATACCGTTATTTAAAAGTGACATTATCGTACAAAGACAAGTCACTGGATAACGTGACTAAGTGCACTGTGAAAAGTGAGTCAGAGTCCACATCAAGTGCTGCCTACTTTCTTGTTTTCGTGAATTTTATTATTTGTCTTCACTGTTAAATTATTGTTCATAGATAATTTGTATAAATTCACCCTTCATTATGAACAATAAATGAAACAAAACAGAAACTGGTGTGATGAGCTCTGTTATTATGGTGTTCAATTTAAACCACCTTAAAAGAATGCCTATTTCTGTATAATTACATGTAATGTATACTGAGAAATAAAGAATTGTATTCTCAACATGGCATTTTTTTTCCTTTTTTATTCATCACCTATAACAATATTTATAGAAAGTAGACCGATTTCTTGGGTGAGTAAACTTTTTTCTCACTAGCAGATAAAAGTTCAATTTTTAGAGTCCTGTGTGTGTGTGTGTGTGTGTGTGTGTGTCTTTTTAAAACAGTTTTAATCTCCTGAACAATTTCTAGAAAGCACATACTTTATTCCATATTTATCAACAAGCAAATAGCAACAATGCACTTCATTCTTTAAAAACAAAACTTGTTTAGTATTCATAAAAACAACCTTTAAATTAAAAACAATCTATCATGAGTCCTTGTTTTATTAAAATAATGTTTTTAAGCCTAAAATTATAATTATTGTAATGAATTACTTAAAAAAAATTAACTACTTACTTTGATGTATTCCAATGATGCAAATGAAAAAAAAATGAAGGTCCTTGGGTTATACTTTCTTCAGATATAATCAACATAGTTAAGTTACCCAATCTTTGGATCATACAGACAGTTCCACAGTTGGTTATACAGAATATATGTAAATCATCATAGGCCCAAACAATATCAGCAATCCAAAATGCTCTAAAATATATGTAAATAGATTAATAAAATAAAAACAATCTTATATTATAGTATACAAAAAAATTATATATATCTTGTTATCTACATAAATTGAAGTATATGCAAAGTTTATAGATAATCTACATTAATGATTATGCTTTTCTGCATATTTGAGAAAGTGTTGATTATTTTCGGTAAGTGGGAAAAAAATTGATGATAATAATTATTATTGTTGGTAATTAATGTATTACCATGAAACCACTGCCATTTAATACCTTCTTGAGATAATCCCAGTTCATGAACAGAAAATGTAACATATGTAATATATATATTAACCTTCTTTTCAAGTGTGTGCATGTGTGTATATATATATATATTCTGATATTCTGACAGAACCATTAAAAAATTCCTTCTAGCCGCTGCACTGAAGAAATAACCAATATTAAGGGTAATATCGCTATCCCATATATTACTTCAGTTTCTCGAAAATTAGCTAGAGTTCTTAAGAAATACAACATCAGGACTTTATTTACTACACTTCCAAAAATTCGCCTCTCTAGTAAGCCATCCGAAGCCTCATCATCATAATCTGAAATATCCTGGTGTGTACAAGATATGGTGTGACTGTAATATCCCTTATTTTGGTCAAACAGATAAATCAATTGAATTACGTATAGAGGAGCATAATAGAGACATCTCTTACAAAAGAACATGCGCCAGTGCCTTGTCCAGTCATGTTCTTTTCTCGAACAATCCTGATGACGAACACCAGGATCATTCAGTTTGCTGGGATAGATCCAAAAACATCTTTCGTTGCCATGATGGGTTTGAAAGAAAAATTGTGGAGTCCAGAGAAATCATCCTTAATCATGAACATTTAAATAACAATTTGAGCTACAACCTCCCAGATAGCCATTTTGCTGTTGTTCAGTACTGGCGTTCACAAGAGACTGCAAGCATGCACTCGCCAAACAATGCCACGATTGAAAGAACAACTTAAATGTAACTACTATAACAAGCCAAAAGGCTATTTTACCGGCGACATAAGTTAAGTTTAAGGGAGATGGTAAATCCTGTATTATTGTACAGCCGGGTACGAAACTTGGATCGAAATCCATCGAATCCTAGAGTTTCATGCCAAAAAAACTATCGCCGAGCCCAAGTGTAAGTAATCACTTGGGAAGTACAACACCAGGGCAACTCAGAGCAAAGGTGGAGCAAGCTCCGTCACTGTCCTTAATATTCTCTCATAATGTAAAACGCAGCTCCTAGGAGATGTATTACTGTTTTACATTATGAGAAGAGGTCACTACCCAGACCGGTTTCAACCCTTTTTGAGGTCTAATCAGTGAGTAGGTAGACCTGGAATATCAAGGTTTTAAGTGAACCGAACTTATATATACCTCTACTAACGAATTGCTAAAATGGCATACTTATATATTGTTATTACTACTATAACAAGCCAAAAGGCTATTTTACTGGCGACATAAGTTAAGTTTAAGGGAGATGGCAAATCCCGTATTATTGTACAGCCGGGTAAGAAACTTGGATCAAAATCCATCGACTCCGAGAGTTTCATGCCGAAAAAACCATCGGCAAGCCCAAGTGTAAGTAATCACTTGGGAAGTACAACACCAGGGCAACTCAGAGCAAAGGTGGAGCAAGCTCCGTCACTGTCCTTAATATTCTCTCATAATGTAAAACGCAGCTCCTAGGAGATGTATTACTGTTTTACATTATGAGAAGAGGTCACTACCCAGACCGGTTTCAACCCTTTTTGAGGTCTAATCAGTGAGTAGGTAGACCTGGAATATCAAGGTTTTAAGTGAACCGAACTTATATATACCTCTACTAACGAATTGCTAAAATGGCATACTTATATATTGTTATTACTACTATAACAAGCCAAAAGGCTATTTTACTGGCGACATAAGTTAAGTTTAAGGGAGATGGCAAATCTCGTATTATTGTACAGCCGGGTAAGAAACTTGGATCAAAATCCATCGACTCCGAGAGTTTCATGCCGAAAAAACCATCGGCAAGCCCAAGTGTAAGTAATCACTTGGGAAGTACAACACCAGGGCAACTCAGAGCAAAGGTGGAGCAAGCTCCGTCACTGTCCTTAATATTCTCTCATAATGTAAAACGCAGCTCCTAGGAGATGTATTACTGTTTTACATTATGAGAAGAGGTCACTACCCAGACCGGTTTCAACCCTTTTTGAGGTCTAATCAGTGAGTAGGTAGACCTGGAATATCAAGGTTTTAAGTGAACCGAACTTATATATACCTCTACTAACGAATTGCTAAAATGGCATACTTATATATTGTTATTACTACTATAACAAGCCAAAAGGCTATTTTACTGGCGACATAAGTTAAGTTTAAGGGAGATGGCAAATCCCGTATTATTGTACAGCCGGGTAAGAAACTTGGATCAAAATCCATCGACTCCGAGAGTTTCATGCCGAAAAAACCATTGGCAAGCCCAAGTGTAAGTAATCACTTGGGAAGTACAACACCAGGGCAACTCAGAGCAAAGGTGGAACAATAATTTTTCTCATAATGTAAAACAGTAATACATCTCCTAGGAGCTGCATTTTACATTATGAGAGAATATTAAGGACAGTGACGGAGCTTCCTCCACCTTTGCTCCGAGTTGCTCTGGTGTTGCACTTCCCAAGTGATTACTTACACTTGGGCTCGCCGATAGTTTTTTCGGCATAAAACTCGAGGATTCGATGGATTTCGATCCGAGTTTCGTACCCAGCTGTACAATAATACGGGATTTACCATCTCCCTTAAACTTTACTTACTGCGCCAGTAAAATAGCCTTTTGGCTTGTTATAGTAGTAATAATAATATATAAGTACACCATTTTAGCAATTCATTAGTAGAGGTATATGTGAGTTCGGTTCACTTAAAACCTTGATATTCCAGGTCTACCTACTCACTGATGAGACCTCACAAAGGGTTGAAAACGATCTGGGTAGTGACCTCTTCTCATAATGTAAAACAGTAATACATCTCCGAGGAGCTGCGTTTTACATTATGAGAGAATATTACGGGCAGTGACGGAGCTTGCTCCACCTTTGCTCCGAGTTGCCCTGGTGTTGTACTTCCCAAGTGATTACTTACACTTGGGCTCGCCGATAGTTTTTTCGCATGAAACTATAGGATTCGATGGATTTCGATCCGAGTTTCATACCCAGCTATACAATAATATGGGATTTACCATCTCCCTTAAACTTAAATGTTACATTTTTTCATGTTAATTATGTACTGCAATTTTTTAATGTGTTTCTCAGTTTTTTTAAACTTCAGTGTTTTTATTGCTGTTTCCTATTTTTAAAAGACACCTGAAGAAGCCTGTCAAAAGCAGAAACTAGTTGTGTGTTATAGCATTAAAACTTTACAATTATTCTCAGTTTCAGTCATTACATTCTCTTTATACATATATATATATATATATATATATATATGTGTTAAAGATACCAAGCTATTTTAAACCTGGTTTTACTCCATTTCACAAGTAAGCAAACAGACAAGTCAAGTTTGCGCCTACAAGTAGTGCAAGTCTGGGTGACCCGCATGTAGTGCAAGTCTTAGGCAACTTGTGGTAAAGGTGGAATAGCTCTGTTCACTATTCTTAATATTTACCCTTAATGCAAAGCACATCTCCTTGAGGAGATGCATTGCATTAAGGGTAAATATTAAGAATGGTGATCAGAGCTTAATCCACCTTTACCATGAGTTGCCTAAGAACTTGCACTACTTGCAGGCGCAAACTTGACTTGTCTGTTTGTTTACTTGGGAAATGGATTTTAAAAACAGGTTTAAAATAGCTTGGTATCTTTAATGTATATTATACCCAAGGTAAAAAACTTTCTACATATATATATATATATATATATACTGCTTGAAAAGAAGGTAACAGGCACTATAACACCATTGTATGTGGAACAAACAGTCATGGCACCTACCTTAATAAGATCTATGACCTCTTTTCATTGCAATGAATGCAGCAATGTATGATAGCAATTTATGGGAATTTTGGACCATTCTTCCTGGAGGCAAGTAATGACGTTCTAGACGTTCTAGACTGTTGTGTGTGCGTGGGGGGGGGTGTCCTTTGACCTCACCCACTCCAGTTCATCCCACAGATGTCCAATAGGGTTGAGATCAGGCAACTCTGAAGGCCAGTCAAGTGTGGTGATGTTCATGTCCACAAACAACACAGTCACAGAAAAGCTGTAACTGTGTGTTTTGTCAACAATTCAGTTCCACACTAACCACAAAGTAGGTAGCATTGCAATGTCCAGAATGTTCAGGTACCTCTCAAAGTTCAATGTTTCTGGCACCACAAGGAGAAGTTCGAGGCTAAACCAGATAACACAGGACCATACCATCACACTATCTCTAAATTTCATAGTTGGGGTTTACGCACTCCAGTAAGTGACATTCACCAAGGCATCCACCAAACCCATCTATCTGCTCGAAAGAGGTGGTAAAGCATGTTGGACAAATAATGTGGGACTTGCAGAATGCAATCCTACCATGAAAAATCCTACCACAAAATTGCACAAAACCATTCATACCCAAGGCTCACAACAGTTTTGTGCAATTTTGTGCACATTCCGTCAGGTGGCATTGGTGAATAAGCTACTCTAAACCTGTGCTCTCGCATTTTATCGTTATTGTGAGTGTTTTTCATCAAAATTAATCAACCTGTGCAGAAGTACTTATAGTGCATTAAATCAGCTATCTTTCTAATTCTAAATCAGCCACATGTAAACACCCACTATGCCTGACATACACAGCAAAGATGGCAGCAACAAAAGCCAATGGTGAACGAGCACCCTGTGTCTTGCCAGCACAGTGCCGTCAATAGCCGCCGACAAACCCACCATGTGCTGCAGTTGTAAAACTGGTGTCACAGATTAAAAAAGGGTATATTCTGCGAGTTCTGTTGCCACTGGAAGCATGCTTCCTGCACCAAAATAAATGTTCACTGTGCCCCCCCCTCCTTCGGTAAAACAATCATGAAAATAAGTAAACGTATCAAAAACCTCAAACAGCACTGCAGTGCTATGAGTGAAACTTTTTCCTCCGAAAAGCATGTAGTGGAAGCTAACCTCGAACAAATTGACAACCAGCGCAATGCAATATCACCTTTGCCTGCGAATGACCTCCATGATCTAATCTCATCAACGGCATATGACTCGATGGAAGCTAAAAACAAAAAATTCCATGCCATTATTTTGAACTTTCCACCGGAAAATGGAAAATCATTAAAAGAGGACATCAACAAACTAGCTGAAGAATGCAACATCAATTCTAAGAATATCGTCAGGTGGCATAATTTTGGGTCCATAAATAAAAGAAAGAATGGAACGAACTTTCCACACCTCGTAAAAGTGACTTGTAACACTCCGACAAGCACAGCTAAATTAATATCAGCGATCAACAAAAAGTTCAAAGGCACTTGCCCTCAATTGTGCAAGCATGCTTGATCAGACCTAATATTTGCACAGAGGAAACAAGGACACCAGTTTCGAAGAGAACTTGAAGAAAAATCGTCAAAATGGAGACAGCAGTTGGATCATTGACTACAAGCAAGTCAAACTAGTGCAAAAACAAGTGACGCCACTAGTAGACACCATGGAAACCAGTACGCAGGCACTGCATAGGAAATGTGCAAGACCCTTGTGGTCAAATATACGCCTCACAGAACCTTGCATAGTCACTTCACCAACATCTGTGGCCTAAATCCAACCTTAACAGTGTCCACTACCACCTTCAGTCTGCCAAACCCCACCTACTCTTTCTGGCAGAAAGAGTAGATGGGGTTTGAAACTACTCACTCTTTAACCCCTTTTGTTCCAAGAGTGTACACCTCTCCAACATACCTTGCCAGAGAGGACCCAACCTAGAATCACCCAGCTTTGACCTTCTTTGGTAGAAAATAACCCTTTCCCACTCAGTCAAATTCATTTTGTCACTATCGTTTCCCCCCAATGCAACCAACCACTCTAAGCGCTTTAATTTCCTCTCCTTAAAAATTGCTTTTCTCCAATCCCACTTTCCCAACAGCAAAATTATCCTCCTAGGAGATTTTAATATCCACAACACCAGCAGGCTTTCCTCCTCCAGATGTATAGATCTTGCAGGCAGAGAAAGCAAAACATTTGCCATCATTAAAGACCTTACACAACTTGTTCAGATGTCAACCAGAATACCAGATAACCCAAACCACTCCCCAACCACCCTACATCTCTTCCTCACCAATAACCCCTCCAAATACACAGTAACAGTATGGGGCCCCCTAAGTAATTCTGACCACAATCTAGTGCTCATCTCCTCCCCCATACAACAACGCTTACACAGACACTCCCATACAAGAGTAGTTTGACAGTGCCAAGTGGGACAGCCTCCGCAACTTCTATGCCACATTACCATGGTTGGAGTATTGCTTCCAGCCTTCCAACCCAAAACTATGCACCGAACTTATCACCAAAGTAATCCTCACCAACATGGAAACATACATTCCACACACTACTCTGAACTGCCTTTCCTTAACTAAACCCTGGTTCTCAAAAAGATGGGCAAAGGCTGTACAGATGAAAAACCAGACATACCGTAACTGGCTGAAATCAAGAACCCCATCATCCTTAAGAGCTTATACCAAAGCCCAAAATAGATATAAAAAAAAAATTTTAAAAAAAACAATCAATGCTTCCAAAACAGAGTTTGAAAGAGCAAAAAGCAGGAAACTAGGAGCCTATCCAAAAGGCAGCCGAGCCTTTTGGTCTCTCGCCAAAGCAACTGGTCGTAACTTCTGCCAACATTATTCCCATCCTTATCGTACCTAGATGGCTCTATTGCATCATCACCCGCAGAAAAAGCCAATCTTCTGGCTTCACACTTTGCTTCCAATGCATGCATAACTGACAATTGTAAATGTCTCCCCAACCATTCCAGACACCCAACATACAATGCTGTATATCCTTTTGCCAGGATGAGATCAGAAAAATACTGTACAAATTAGACACAAAAAAGTCTTCTGGCCCTCATGGAATTCCCCCAATTGTCCTGAAAGTTTGTGCACCTGAACTGACTCATATCCTATGTCACTTATATATACTCTCTTACTACACTGGAATCTGTTCCACAACCTGGAAATTGGCCTATATTCAACCCATTCCCAAGAAGGATGACAAGTCACTGTTGTCCAACTACCACCCTACCATGCTTACCTTAGTCCTGTCTAAAGTAATGGTGAAAAATCATCAATTCCCAACTCCTACACTACCTTGAATGCACCCACCTAATAAACGACCACCAGTATGGATTCCGTCGCTGCGAATCAACAGGAGATCTGCTCACATATGTCATTCATTTCTTGACAAATGCCATGGCAAAGTTTGGCAAATCTCAAGTGGTTGTTGTACTTGATATCGCCAAAGCTTTTGCCCAGGTCTGGCAGAAAAGCTTACTAAGCAAACTACTGTTATTTGGTCTGTCCCAGGACTTCTGTAGTTGAATTGCCAGCTTTCTGTCTGGATGCACACTATGTGTGATGGTAGATGGTTTCCTATCCTCTCACCATCATTAAAGACCTCAGCTCAACTTACTGAACATCAACCACCACCCTCAATTCCAATTTCAAAACCATCCTCCAATGGGATTCAGATAACCTCATCAATTTCAATGCTAATAAAACCCAGTTCTGTCCTATGAAAAAGTTCTGTTCCCATAAAAAAGAACTATTTTTTCCCAGTATTCTTTTTGATGATAGCCAAATTTCTAGAGTTTGAGATTTCTCTTCTTGGAATTACCCTGACATCAAACCTCTCCTGGCATAAACACATCACAACCATTGCATCCTCAGCTTCAAAAAAAAACCAGGATTCTTCTTTTGCTCAAGATATTACTTCACCTCTGAACAGCTGTAACATTATACAAATCACAAATCCACCCAGCTATCAAATATTGCTCTCACATATGGGATGGGTCCCCTAAAAGCTCCCTCAAATCGCTTGACTCAATACAGAGGAAAGCAATTAGACTTATTAATGACCCATCTCTTACCCTCTCTACTCCCACTTTCATACAGACATTTAGTTTCTGCAATATGTATATTATACAAATATTTCCATAGGAAATGCTCATCTGAAAGAGCATCAATAATTCCTCCACTCAGTGCTGTACTAAGCTCATTGGAACACGAGCAGCTGCTGTTCAACATCCCTTCACAGTGCACCTAGAAACAAAGAACAAGTTTCTTTTCCTCCTCCTTCATCCTTGCAACTGCTGTATTGTGGAAGAGTCTCCCTCCTGTTGTGTTTCCCAAGGAATACAATTTACAGTCATTTAAGTCAAATGTAAACAAGTTCCTCCTTTCCCAACCCATGGTACTAATGTACTATAGGTTGATCAACCAACCTCTCGTGTATGGGCTCAACATAAAAAAATGAATAAAAAAAAAGATTAGTGTTCCAGTCAATGCCTAGAACTCTGCATTCAATGTGTATGTCAGACGAATGATGTTTTTACATATTATCTATGAAGGAGCTACAAAGTAGCTCCCTACAGTCACATTTAATTAGAATTGTGGTCATCTATTGCAGAGAGCTTGCAGTTGATTCCCTGCACTCCAATCTCAGTATGGTATCACTGATTGCTGACATGGGATGGCCAATTTGTCAGCATGTGCCAAACAGATAGGGTCAAAGCCAAATAACTAGGAGGAGACATCCACATCGCTTTTCAGGAATGCAGAGAACTGACTGGGCTTCTGACCTAATGTGCAATCCTCACCTTCACGTGGTACGCCCTGTTAGCAGATATCTACTGGGTACTGAATGAACGAGGATGGGCTGACCAAATTGTACTTTTTATTGGCATAAACCACAAATGCATATGATGGTACAACATGATGAGATTTCATGCCTGGTGAGCAAGCCCTCACTGACCACACTTATGGTGATAGAAATATTTTTTGTTCTTCTAGGTATATGATAGCAGATCACCCAGTTTGACAATAATATGATAAGTTGCAGAAATAAGGAACTTGCACACAAATGGAACTGATAGAGGAGTTAGAGGATCCTTGCAAGAGTGGGTGAGGGTAGCCAGCTTTAGATAAGGTTTAGAGTTCTGCCAATTTTTTCTGAGGTGCCCTAGACTTAAGGAACAATGATAGCATTACTATAGTTAACATGTTGAGAGGGATGTGAGGAACGATTAATTTGTTGTACTCTTTGGCATAAAGGAAAGTTTAGCAAATAAAGGAGAGTTTAGTAGTACGATCACTCTCAACAGAACAGAGACTGGTGGCTTCATTAACACCATATTAGTTAGGAGAGCATCATTAATTTCCTGTTATGTACCTGAATGGGGTGCTCAGGTTACTATGACAGGGTGCTACATGATTATGTTTACATTATTATTAATCTCCTATCAACAATTTTCCTCCAAATCAGTCTATTACTTGTGTAAACTGCACAAGTTTACACAAGTAATAGACTGCAATATAGTGCAAGACTGCAATATGCTACAATATATTGCAAGACTGCAATATAGTCATATCTAATTCTTTCTTTTAGGGTTACACGGTGATCAGCATTCGTTTTAAAAATTTTATGGAATTTACAACCATGTTAAAAAACTTTTTTATTATCCCGACGTTTCGATCTTCACATCAAGATCATCACCTGGAGCATACATAAATATAATGGACAAGCTGAGTTACATCATTAACTGTAAGCTAGAGAACAATGATTTGATCACGTTATTCTACTGGCGTGACCTCTGGTAAAAAAAAAAAAAATTATATCAAGCTAAATTCTATTTTACGATGACAGGAATAAACATTCTTTCAGATGGTTTTCTTTCAGAAACAATTGGTGTCCTATTTTTAGTATTACAATTCTTATTTTTGATTTACAATACTGGATTTTCTACAGCCTGTTTATAGTTGTTCTTAGTGAGGAAGGTTCTGTGGATCGAATATGTACCTTCCATTTGCTTGGGATTTTTAGACCATCATTATTGTTCAGATTGGGGTGGTTGATAATAATCTCACAGGCTTCCTTGAATTTCCATTCATACTATGTTTTAGTGTAATGTAGACAGCTAGTGGTTTTCCAGTCAGTTCTGTGTAAGATATTCAGGGCATGATCAGAAAGGTCAGCTTCACCATAATTATTATATTTAATGTGTCATTTATGTTCCTTTTGTCTAATAGGAATTGTGCATCCTGTTTCTCCTATATATGCTATGTTGCAAGTACAATAAATCCAGTATACTCCAGGGCGGGCAAGTGGAGGGAGTGGGTCTTTGGATGAGTTGAGTAAGCTTTTTAATTTTGCAGGAGGTTTAAAGGTGGCTCTGAGGTTGTACTTTTGTAGTACTCTGTTTATTTTGTCTAATATTCCATTAATGTAGGAAATGGTTATAGTTTTACTGTAGTCTGGTTTGTCTTTGTTTTTTATTGTGGTTTTGTAGAGAATTTTGTAAATAGTGTTTTGGCTGTATCCATTGTTTTGTAAGTTATTACTGATAATTTTAAATTCGTCTTTCAGTGCCTGTTCACTGGACCAGATCATCTGAGCTTAGTTTTTTAGCGTGTTGATGAAACCTAGTTTTTGTGTTGGTTGGGTGGTGGTAGGAGTTTATGTGTATATGTTGTCCCGTATGTGTCGGTTTTCGGTAAACGGTGAAGGAAAGATTGCCAGAGGGAAGACGTGTGACAAGTGTATCTAGAAACGGAAGTGTGTTGTGTTTTTCAATTGTGAACTGTATGCGTTTGTGTTGTTTGTTTAGGTGGCTAAGGAATGTGTGTAATGTCTGGCGGCCATGGGACCAGATCGTGAAAACATCGTCAACGTATCTAAGCCAGACTTTGGGTTTTAGAGGGGAGGAATCTAGGGCAAGTTGCTCAAAATGTTCCATGTAAAAGTTAGCAATAGGGGGGATAATGGCGAGCCCATGGCTGTGCCTTCTTTTTGTAAGTAGAAGGCGTTTTGCCATACAAAATAACCCGACCGTAAACGTGCGCAAAGAGCGCCGTGATATCTGGAGGGAATTTGTTCTGTAGGAGAAGGATGTGTCATTGATTGGTAATTCGTAAAGAGGACAGAGACGTCAAAACTGACTAATAAATTATCTTTTTCTAATGTAATGTCTTTGATGATGAAGTGTTGTGTGTTTTTGATATAGGAGGGGGAATGACCTACCAACTCCTTGAGTATTCCCGCTAATTTTTTGGCTAAGTGATACATCGGACTATCAATTCCTTCAATAATAGGTCTTAGTGGGGTGTTTTCTTTGTGAATTTTTAGTAGCCTGTAAATTCTTGGGGAGCGCGGGTAGTGAGGAAATAGTTTTTTGACCGTATCTTCAGGCCATGTGGTAATTGACTTGAGTAGTTTCTCTGTTTTGTTTTTTGTTCTGTTGGTTGGGTTGTAGTTAACTAATTTGTATGTGTTATTGTCAGAGACTAGCAGATTCTTTTTTTTTCTACATAAGTGGTACGGTTAAAAATGACAGTGGCATTTCCTTTATCAGCTCTGGTTATTACTATGTTCGGATTTGTTTTAAGTGATTTTATCGCTGTTAATTCATGTTTAGTTATGCTGCTTGTTACTGTTTTGTTATGGTTTAAAATGTTGGCAGTTTCTATATGTATTTTGTCTGCTATGTTATTAGGTATGAATCTTGGGCCTCTTTCCATATTACAAATAACTTCAAGTTTGTTTATCGATTTCGGTGCTATAGCAAAATTTAAACCTCTGTTAAGTATAGAGATTTCGTCTTTGTTTAGAGCATGGTTAGATAGGTTGACTATGTTAATGATACCTGTGAGTGATTGGTGGCTCCTGTTGTTTCTTGCTTCTGGTTGGTTGTTGTTGTTCACTGTGGCAAACTTTGAATATGGTGGCTGGTTTTGTCATTCTTTCAGTCTTTGGAAATTAGGTTTTCTTTCTTCATTTGGAGGATGTGGTTTCCTGTGTTGTCCGTAATCTTTTCCAGGATTATCCAGATATCTGCGTTTAAGTAGCTAGACAGTTCTGTTTTTTCTTTTAGTAGCTGGTTTTGTGTAGTGGCTAGATTCTTTCTGGTAGCTTGGATCTGCTCTGTGAGTAGTGCTTTCTCCATGCGGTGGTATATTCGTTGTGCCTTTGTTGAGGTGAATTCTGAAAGAATGTTTATTCCTGTCATCGTAAATAGAATTTAGCTTGATGTAATTTATAATTTTTTTTTTTTCACCAGAGGTCATGCCAGTAGAAAAACATGTGATCAAATCATTGTTTCTCTAGCTTACAGTTAATGATGTAACTCAGCTTGTCCTGTATATTTATGTACACTCCAGATGATGATCTTGATGTGAAGATTGAAATGCCGGGATAATAAAAAAAAATTTTAACACGGTTATAAATTCCATAGAATTTTTAAAATGAATAGTCATATCCAACATTCCATGCTTCTAAGGCACTTATGACTGAATCAATCCACATAGATCTTGGTCTTACTCTGGGTCTCTTTCCTGTCATAATAGTATCAAACCCCTGTTTGTTAATCTTTTTTCACCAATTCTATTTACGTGGCCATATCACCTTATATTAGCTATGCTGAGACATTCTTGTATGGTAACTATGTCAAGTTCCTTACTGAGTATCTTCATTTTTAATATGATTCTGTCATTGATGCCATCAGCTCACTCCCATAATTTTTCTCACAACCCTCAAATCTCTGGTCTCTAGTTTTTGATCAAGTGCTTTATTTCTAACCCAGCTCTCAGATCCATAATTTAAAAGTGGTTTGAACTCTGTATTGTATACTGCTGGTTTTGTTTTCAGTTAATTTTTCTCTTATTCCATATAAATTTATTCAGCTGGCTATTCACCATACTAGCTTTGCTTATTCTGTTGTCAACTTCCAGATTTAACCTGCGATCTTCACTAAAATCTGTGCCTAAATAATTTATATATTTTACATGTTCTAAAGGATCTCCATTCAGAATGCAGTTGAAGTTTACTATGCTCCTGCCTATTTTCAAAGTTTGGGTCTTTTCATTGCTGATTTTCATGCCCAAGTTGTTACAGCTATAATTCAATTAAACTAGACAATCCTGGGGATTTGCAATAGATTTGTTTAAGAGTACATCATCATCTGCATAAAGCAAATAGCTAAGATTCACATCTCCAATTCTAATGTCAGGCCCTTTCTTTAATAATGTGATCCATATAGATGCTGAATAACAGTTGAGATAATGTGCATCCTTGTCTTACTCTGATTTTACACGAAACCATCTTCCTGTATTTCCTTCAATTCTAACTGCTGACTGGCAACTTAATATATATGCAACGTATTGTTCTGTATAATGTTCCATTTACCCCATATACCAGGCTCTCTGAATTATGCAGTGTAGCCATTGCAAAATGTTTATACCTCGATATTTAAGCATTTTTGGTCAAATATCATCTACTCCAGCTGTTTCCACATTTTAAGTTTTTGACAGCTTTTTCTACCTCAAGCATTGATATGTACTCCTCTTTGCTCTTCAAAATTTTCTAGTATGGTTCTGTGACTGCTTGGTTCGTTTAACAGTCTTTCAAAGTAATTACTCCAGACATCTAGAATATCCTTATCTTCACTTTTCATGTGAACTTTATCATCTTTGATTCATTTTACAATACTCTTTCCTCCATTTCTAAGTTTCTTCAATAGCCTCCAGAATATTTTGCCCATTCCAGATATTTACTCTCCATACTCTTACCAGTCTTCTCACGACTTTTGTTTAGCTACTTTTATACATAGTTTAGCTCTCTTACATTTTTTCTGTATTATTTTAGGATATCTGCCAATTTATTTGCTAGGAACTCTTGGTATCCTTCTTTTCTGGGACTGCTTCTTTAAATTCTTGTGTCCACATGTTGTTCTTATTTTTCTATCCTTGCAGACAACTTCACCAGATACCTCAGTAACTGAATCAATGTCTTCTTCAAAGTTTGCCAATAAGACTCCAGCGTTTCATTTGTTTCATTTTTTATTCAATAATGTTTCTATAATTGTGTCTAAAATTTACCTGTAAAAAGCTGCTCAACTTTATTTTTAAAACTTTCTTACATACTATTCTGTTTGATATGATATCCATTTTTAACTTAGCACTAAGTAATGGTTACTTTCAAATCTTTGGCTTTATGTTGAGGTGTTAACAACATATATTTGAAAGACATTTTTTAGCCTCAACAGTAGAATTAAAAAACAGACCTAATCTTAACAAATATTATTATTACTATTATTATGGGCAACTCCAGGGAGTCATTAGACTCATCGAGGGAGGCCCCAAATCATATTCATCACAACTATTCGACATTCATACCTCGCCTTAAACTCATTCACTGTCACAACATCCACCACAGACTCAGGGAGCGCATTCCTCTCATTCACTACTCTAAAAGTAAAGAACCCAGCTCTAACACCTTTACTAACCACACTTTTGCCCAGTTTCCATGGATGTCCCCTAGTAATCCCACAACCAGCCCTGTTCTCAAAAATATCTTCTGAATTAATTTTATAGAAACCCTTCAGTAATTCGAATGTCTCAATCATATCTCCCCTCCTCCGCCTAGCAACCAATTTTTGCAACCCACAAATCCTCAACCTGTTCTCATACGGTTCATTCCACAGACCTGCTATCATCGTGGTCACTCGCCTCTGGATCCTCTCCACCTCCTCCCCCATCAAGAAGAAACCTAGGTGACCAAATCTGGGCACAGTAGTCGAGATGGGGTCTTATCAAGGCTCGATACAGAGGAACAATAACCTGCTTGTCAACGTACTCTTCAGCAACCAAGTGATTTGATGAGCTGATTTGACCACTTTTGCAATGTGTCCCCTAAATTTCAATTCCTTATCCACCAACACTCCTAAATCTCGTGCCTCATCAATTTCCTGGAGCACAGTTCCACCAATGCAGTAAACTACCGCCAATCTTTTCACCCCAAAATGCATAACCTTACATTTTGCCACATTAAATTGACATCCATTCTCCTTAGCCCAGACCTCCAATTTATCCAAATCATCCTGCAAAATTTTGATGTCATCTGCATTCACTATTGCCCTACCCAACTTCGCATCATCCGCAAACAAATGAACTGTTAATCTCAGATCCTTTCCTATATCATTAATGAACAAATTAAACAGCAGTGATCCAAGAACAGACCCTTGTGGCACACCACTAGTCACAGGCCGTCTTGTGGACTCTACTCCTGAGTAAACCACTCTCTGATATCTCTCCGTCAGCCACCCTCCTATCCATCTCACCAACCCTATGTCCATCGCCATATGCTGCAATTTACTGATTAGAATTCCATGTGGTATCCTGTCAGAGGTCTTAGCAAGGTCCAGTAGAATCACTGTAAACCCATTACCCTTATCCAGTTCAGCCGTCACTGTGTTATAATACGTGAGCAAGTTACTGAGGCATGACCTACCCTTCACTAAACCATGATATCCCCGATACAGTATCCTATTTTCTTCTATCCAATCTTGTATTTTCCTCTTGACTATTTTCTCTAAGACCTTGATAATGATTCCTGTTATGCTGATTGGCCGGTAATTTTCAACAACAGCCTTGGAACCACCTTTGTGCAGCGGAACTATTTTACCCTCTTTCCACCCCCCTTGGGACTGACCCAGACCCGAGGCTCAAATTAAACAAAATGGTCAAGAGCACTGATAATTCTTTAGCCGCTTCACGTATGATACGAGCTGGTATACCATCCAATCCCACAGATGTATTGACATTGAGGTTCTGTAATAGACTAGTTACCTCTACTTCATTCATCACAATTCCAGTATAAGCTGTTTGTTCCTCCATTTCCGCAAAGCCACCACCTGGATGATATACTCTTGCAAAGTGCTCGCTCAGTAATTCCACAACATCGACTGATTCGGTTACCTCCCTACCCTCAGCATTTTTTAAGATCATTCTACCATGAGCATTTTTCCTTTTACTTGCAACATATTGAAAAAACTGTTTGGGATTCTCTTTAGCCTGCATGGCCAATTTTCTTTTGTAATCCGCTTTTGCTTTTCTTACCACCCTTGTTACCATCCTGGCCTGAGCTTTATACTGTTCCTGCGGCTGAGAGTCACCTTTCTCCTTAAATTCCCTCCACAATTGTTTCTTTTTTTGCAGCTCAAGCTTAATAGTATTATTCATCCATTTAACTCCTACTTGATTTATTATTCGGACTCTTGGTATAAAGTCAACCAGTGCCTCCTGCAAACAGTTCTTAACCACCTCCCATGCACTATCAACATCCAGCCCTTGCAGTTTTACATGCCATGGCACTGAGCCAAGCACACCTAAGCTTGTCATACTTACCAGCCCGGTAATTCCACATGTACCCTGTCTTAATTGTAAATTCCACTCCTTTAGCCACCTCCCAAGCCATGACCTTATGGTCACTCTCACCAATTGGTGGCAACATGATCATGTTCGTTACAGCCACATTCTCAGTTGCAATTACAAGGTCCAGCACTCTCTGCCCCCTGGTATTTTCCACTACATGTTGCCGTAGATAGTTGTCCCCTAATAACCGCATAAAATCCAATTCCTTCCTCCCATGTGCCCTCTCCTCTTTCCATTCAATGTTACCATAATTGAAATCACCCATAATAATTACCCTCCTTCCACTCATTTCATCAATTTGTTTATGCATACTATTTCCACCATCTATTCCATCACCTGGTCTATAGCAGCGCCCAACTATATATTTTGTTCTGCTAGATTCTATCTCACACCAAACAGCCTCAAATGTGCTCTTTTCTCTATCCTGCAGTTCAACTTCTATACTCCTTGGCTGCAGCTCATCAGCTATCATCAATAACACTCCTCCCCCCTTTTTATTCACCCTGTCACTCCTGAACACGCTATACCCATCGCATTCAATCCCACTAGCTTTATCATCTTCTGTCAGCCATGTTTCACTAATACCAACAACCTGCGGCCTGGAAGTGCCAACCATGGCCAAAAACTCTTCCTTCTTGTTCCTAATACTCCTGGCATTAGTGTACATGAATTACAGAAGCCCACTTGTCCCATCCCTACTTTCATGCCTTATACTAACTATCCCATTCTGATTTGCTGTCCTTCGTAATCGCTCGGGCATAATATACTCATTCATACACTCAACTGCCTCCCTAAAGTCTGCATATCTACTCCCCCCCCCTTAATAAATCTAGTTTCCCGGAGTCTGTACATCCACTTCCACATCATTCATCAACACTTTTTCAAGTCTCCGTACACCAACTCCATTCAAATGTAACCCATCCATCTTATATAAGTCCTTTCGCCCATCGAACTCATTCCACACATCCACAAATTCCACACCACTCTCCATGCATAACCCATGCATAAAGTCATTGGCAATTATGGCCCTCCTTCTAAACACTTCGCTGTCATACTGCGGTAAGATACTCACCATCCTAACTCTCTCACTCTTCTCTTTTGCTACCTCAAATAATTCCCTCACATCCTCTATCATTTCCATTTTGTCCTCTTTCAAATCATTTGTTCCTGCCATTATTATCATCTCTTTCACCCTCTGTTTTTGCAGTCGAATAGATTCGCTGACATCCTTTATGTTTGCACCCGGCTGGTACGACTTTGTTAAACTCTCAACTATTACACCTCTTAATAGCGATTCCCCATACAGCACTCGCTCCTTCATTTTATTGATGTTTACGAACATTCTATTATTTGCCGTCACAGACTTTCGCCGGCTATTTGTCAGTACGTTCAGCATACATTTTTCCATACGCTCCAGTTGCCTTTTAGCTCTGTGTATCGCACCGTTCAAACGGGCAATTTCACTACTCTCATTTATCTCACCATTTTCATTATTAATCAAATCATCCATTCGTTCTGTATTTCTACCTTCATTTACACTTTCTCTACCTGTGTATGGTTGTATTTGTTAAGATTCTCAACATTTCAGAAACTAATTCTGAAATGTTGAGTTTAAGAATTTAATTAACAGAAAAATAACAGAAACTAATTCTGAAATGGGAGACAGAGAGTGAGGGACACGAGGTGAGAAAACAGGGAAAGAAAAGGAGGTAGGAAGTGAGGATGATCTCCGACTAGAAAGGGAAAGCTCGGGTCTAAGTGAAACCTGAATTGTGATGTTTCCCCTTGAATGATCCAAAAATTCCAGACAAGCACCTCAGATGTTCCCAGCTAACGGCGAAATTTCAGTGCCCATGAATCCATGAGATGGGAAGGAAAAGAATCTGCAGTTTAAACAAGGATCCAACCAGGATGCACACGTGACTCGCTATAATGCTATTCTCAAACCTTCTATCTGGTAGATACACTCGTGATGAATTCTCTATTTGGCCACACAGATCAGACACATTAGACTCCCTAAATCTCAAAAGACAGCATGCTAGAATCCAGTTCACCATAAAGAAAATAATAATAATAATAATAGCCTGCATTTTCTAGATACTCTAATTACACATCTTCCCAATGACTGCCTTTCTTTCTTAGTTTACATGAAATCCACTTACACAAATATATACATACACAACCCCCCCCCCCTCCTAAACAATATGGCATTGTATGTAGAAAGTATTTTACCTTGGGTATAATAAATGTTAAAGATACCAAGCTATTTTAAACCTGGTTTTACTCCATTTCCCAAGTAAGCAAACAGACAAACAAGTCAAGTTTGCACCTGCAAGTGTTGCAAGACTTGCAACACTTGCAGGCGCAAACTTGACTTGTTTGTCTGTTTGCTTACTTGGGAAATGGAGTAAAACCAGGTTTAAAATAGCTTGGTATCTTTAACATTTATTATACCCAAGGTAAAATACTTTCTACATTTATATCTCCTCCTGAGATTTTTAATTAATAAGGTTAAAACACTTTATGGTAACTTGTTCTGGTAAAATACTTATAAGCTCTGTATTACTAAAATCTTGGTATTTCTAGCCTGGCTCCCACTGATGAGACCTCAGTAAAGGTCGAAACCGGTCTGGGTAGTGGCCCCTTGCCTCTAATACAAAACATCATACATCTTCTCCAGGAGATGTGCTTGGCATTAAGGGTAAATATTAAGATTAGTGATCAGAGCTTATTCTATTTTTACCATGGGTTGCCTTGATCTTGCACTACTTGCAGGATCAGCTAGTCTTGCAACACTTGCAGGCACAAACTTGACTTGTTTGTCTGTTTGCTTACTTGGGAAATGGAGTAAAACCAGGTTTAAAATAGCTTGGTATCTTTAACAATATGGCATTATCAAAACCCTTGTTAATAAAGCTACCAATCTCTGTTCTACCCAGGCTGATCTTACTGCTGAACTCTCCATTATTTGCAAAATTTTCTTGTCCGACAATGCCATAAAGGTCAATATATTAATTGTTCCTCCAATCTCCTCACATCGCTCTCAACATGTTGCCTACAGTAATGCTATCAGTTCCTTATATCTAGAACACCTCAGAAAAAATACCCAGAACTCTAAAAAAAGTACAATCTCTGCATGGCACTTACTCATCCACTCTCTCTCAAGGATCCCCTACCTCCACTATCAGTTCCAGGTGTTTACAAAGTTCGTTGTTCCTGCAACTTATCATATTATGGTCAAACTGGAAGATCTGCTAACATCCACCTAAAAGAATATAAAAAATACATCTGTCACCATAAGTATGGTCAGTAAAGGCTTGCTGCAATGTTTTGGTTACTTTGCACAGAATCAAATGGAAAGAAAACTACTATGCTTCAACACAAAAAAATAAAAGTTTGAAAGATTTTTTTAAAATTAGCAACAGAATTAAAACACCGACCTAATCTTAATAAACAAGGTTGCATTAAACTTCCCAAGATTTGGGAAACTGCTAATTCTTAAGCCTTCTGCCCAAGACAGCTCGGGCTCAGTCTAGGGTTCAGTCTTGAAGTCATCACTACAAGGCCCATAGAGGACACCTCTCAGAGGACTTTAGGCTTTCAGTCTAATCTTTTCCACTTACACAAATGAATTTGTGCAAATTCATTTGTTTTTGCAATTTTAGTATTATTTCCCTGAATGTCTCAGTGAACAATATGAAATATAGAAGTTATTAAACGTGTTTTTTTATATAATTAATTATACAATTCTAATTTTATACAATTAAACATGTTGTTTAATTATTTATGTCTAGTATTTATTCCATTAAACCCTGTAATAAGTTCAAACCAGCACATATGTCTAAATAGTCTATCTAAAGTTCAGAGGTCACATTGCACAAGTTGTGAAGTCATCACATCAGATTATGGCAACGATGTGGAGGACCTTAATGTGGAGAAATAAAGAGGTTCTAGTTCCACTGTATAAGGCCTTGATCAGGTCTCATATTCATTATTAATCACAGATTTGGTCTCCTGGTTTGCATGATGATGAGAATATAGTTGAAAGTGTCTAGAGAAGACTACGGTTGTAGTAGCTTATCTTTAGAATGTGGGATATGAAGACAGATTGAAGGAATGCAATTTGCAAAGCCTTGTGAGTAGAAAGAAGAAGAGAGGATATGATTAAGACATTTAAGTTGGTAATGGGTTATTGTGAGAACACGGGGGGATACCTGGAAGCTGTATAAGGAGGGTGTGAGCAGGGAAATAAGGGACATGTTCTTTGATTAGAGAATTGTTGGTGAGTGGAATCCATTCTCTGATACTGTGGCGAATGCAGATATATTAAATCAGTTTTCAGCACAGTTTGATGGCTTTTGTGTGTAACAGTGTGATAAGTCTTTTGTCTATATGGAGATCTGGTGTTAATAATAATAACTATTGTATTTTAATACAATTGTTAATAATACAGAATCTATTCACACTAGCTCAAAGTTACTACTCATTACAAAATAAGGAATACATCCTATATATATATCTCTGTAACCTGAGTACAAATAATTCTCAGAAATATTTACCTAACTCTAGAAAGTTGAACATGAAGACAAAGTATATTAGAGTAAATTGTCTACATTATAGCTCTCTAAGCACAATCTTCATTAGATGTGTTCAGTTCATACTCTTAACTGAATAACAGTTTTCTTCTTGTCTTCTGTATTCTACAATACACATAATCACAAGAACACTGTTTGGAAGACACACAACTTTCTGCTTCAGATAAAATGTTCTGTCTTCATTCCATCCCTTGAGAGGAAACAAACACAGAGTTATAATAAATAAACACCCTTTCTTCTGTCAAGCTGCCTGTAACCACCTCGTTACCTAGCCATTCCATTTCTTCTCTTCCCTCTATTCTCTCTGTGCATGTGTGCATCATCTTCAAACTCACTGTTACTGGATGAAATTGCAATGTAGTACTAGATACTGCCAAATCCATGTGCTTGTCTTTTGCTGCCATTATGTAACTTTGCTGAAATTCACAATGCATTACACAATCCAAAATTAAATTCATTACATACAAAATGAATTATATAACTTTTATTCTCTTTGTGGAGACAAAGACAAGTGAATTTAATTACAACATTAAATTCACAATAGAATATTAAAAGAACTAGTACATTACAGTAAATGGAATATGTGAGGGAAGAGGAGGAAATTGTTGTTTTATTAATCCTATTTCTTTCCCATTCTTTTTATTAAGACTGCTTACTATACAAGTCACCTAAAAAAAATAAACATGTAATGTATCTGAAAGAAACTCAGATACTCTACAATACCCTGGAAATGGAGGATGTTTTGGATTTCCAATGTCTGGCATGATATTAAGAGCATCACTCACAATACATGTAAAGGGGAATAAAAGCCAAATCTCTGCTCAGGAAACCAAACATCACATCAGCCTCCATGTCTCCAATAACAGAGGCAATATTCCACAGGGCGATGAATGATGAAGGTAATCTATCATCTAGCTGTTCACTGAATCTACCCAAGTACCTTTTTTTGGGGAGAACCTGCTGCATCACAAAATTCCAGATTAACAACTGACAGGAAGAGGCTGTAAATTGCAGTTCACCTGCATTATTGGCCCTGTTAAATGATCTTCTGCATTATGCTTTTTCTATAGGTATTTTCATAGGGGCTACTCCTGAACTTGCTACCATCACTCCTCCACTTTTCTCTAAACATCTAACAACACAAGCAGCTATAGATCAACATCCACAAAGATTTCAGCTTCACACCTAGGAAACCAACCTTGTCATTTTCTGTTTTCATTTCATCTACATCTCTTTTTTTTTTTTTTTTTTTCGGAATAGCTTTAACCTTATATTTTCCCCAAGAACTATGGGTTCCAGCAAAGAAACACATGAACAGATTTCTTCTTTCTTCCCAGCCATTTCCCCAACACAGAGGATTTACAACCTGTCTGTCTCTCTCTCTCTCTCTGTGTGTGTGAGAGAGAGAGAGAGAGAGATTTCCAATAAGTAATTTTGTATGTTATTGTCATGTGCATTTCAATCTGCAGACATAACAGAAACTGAGCATACAATGATTCTCTTGATTCGATTATCTGATCTCAAATGAAGGAACTTTTGATTAAACAACTCTTCAATTGGTTAATGTGTCAAATGACTTCTGGTATACAGCACCAGGGCCGCACCAACCCAAGGGTGAAAAGGGTGCACTGCACCCGGACAGCAACATTGACTTTAACATGACATTAACTAATATAATATTAATAACCCTTACTTTTAGATGTCAGATGGGCGGCCGATAAAAGTTTGCACCCAGGCAGCAAATACCTTTGGTGCGCTCCTGTACAGAACCATGTAAATATACCTTCAATTATCCAACTGACAAACTGCTCTCCCACTATTGTCAGATAGGACAAGAGACACACACACTGACTACAAATTGCCTATGGAATCCAAAGCAATCAATAAAGTGCTATAATCCATCATCTGACCTCTATCCTTCATACAGAAAACAAACAACATCAATTTACAACAACCCTCCCCTAATCCCTCCTTTTAGCTTAATCATTTTAAATCAAGTACCTTCTTATTGTGAAACTATAAGATAAATTGTTATGATAGGTTTCACGGTATAAAAGAACACAGATGGTTAAGCAAATAACTATTTATTAACTTAAAAGCTAATATTTCGCTGGTCTTATATCCAGCATCTTCAGAGCACACAACACAAAGTTTGTTACAAAGGCAAAACAACCACAATCCGGTGTAACAGTGGGGACAGTATAAGTGATTGCAGCATGCAACACAAGACTAAAGTCCTAATATGGCGCCATCTAGGTTAAAAAAAAAAAAAAAAAAATGTGTTGTGTGCTCTAAAGATGCTGGATATAAGACCAGCGAAATATTAGCTTTTAAGTTAATAAATAGTTATTTGCTTAACCATCTGTGTTCTTTTATACCGTGAAACCTATCATAACATGTCTGATGAACACATAAGCCTATCCACGCATATAAGATAAATGTGACCTAGCCACTTCTTCCATTTCTGACATAAGTACAAAACCAAAAGAAGCTCCTTACCAATGTCAACCCAATATGACTAACCTAATAAACAGGCATAATTTTTCCTTTCTTTTTCTCTCCATTCTTCTTTCTCCTTTCACCATTTCTTTTGTAGAATTTGTTTGTTCCAAAATAATTCCCGATCCCAATTTCATCAGCCAACATCATTAACCAGCTATAGTAAAACTTTACTATAGCTGGTTAATGATGTTCTATAGTAAAACTTTACCAACTTTCTATCCTCGAAATAAAACACAGTTTAACTTTTAAATGACATAATCTAAGTATTTGTATTCTCATCTAAGTGTTTTACACTCATATTAGCTTACCATTCTCTTAATAGGATTCAGCTAATATAACATAAACAAAGCACATTACATTAAAATATAATAGTCAAATTAATCAACAATCAGTTCTTACCGAGAATATTCAAAATGTGGTTGTGCTGCTCCACATCCATTTAAATCTGTTAAATGAATAGCAAAAGAACATGAAGACACAAAACAGAGTTTTGTTGAATGAGTGTAAAACTGATTACTGACAAAAGCCAAAAGTTTACCATCATTTGAATATTTGGCTAGTAAAGCTCCTTTTCTTGCCACAACTGAATAAGGTGAATGCAACTCCTCTGCTGGTATCTTACACATACTCCAAGAAGCATCTAAACATGTACAGGATGGCATACTATATAAATCATTTTGAATTGTTACTCTTGAGATGACTATTCCATTTTCAAATTTAAACAGAAATGAGCATAAAATAATACTGAAACTATTCCCATTTACACTTGCTGAATGAAAGACAGCTTCCTGTGAATCAAAATTTGGCAATAAAATGGAATCATTCTTATTTATAAGATACCATGATCCACATGACAAATTGGTGATTTTGTTTCCATTTTCTGAAGCAGAAGAACGAAACATATATAGTACACATGGCTCCAAGAGTACCAAAATAATCTGTGAACCAGCAAGCACATGTAGAGAACCTGGTAAAAATAAAATAAAATATTTTTTTTAAAAAATACACGCACATTTAATATTTTTTAAGCACAAAACACATACACCATCAATCTATAAACAAATTTTCACCAATAAGATTACGACCATTATTCACTAACAGAGTTATTCACAATTCTGTTACTAAATACAAAATTATTTTGGTAATTAAAAATCATTGCATTTCACATAGTAAGCTGAAGAGACAATGATTTGATCAATGGTTATTCTACTGGCCTAACATCTAGTGAAAATAAAATAAAATTACAATAAATAAATGAAATTAAATAAAATAACTACATCAAAGCTATATTCTATTTATGACAATATCAGAGAAATATTCTTTCATACAGATATACAGATAGTTTTCTTATAGTGAAAATGTCCTCATTTAACATGACAATTGTTATATTAGATTTAGGATCCTTCATTACCTACGGTTCTATTTAAAATTAACTCTTAGGGAGAAAGGTTAAGTGGGTAGAATATGTGCCTTCCATATGCTTGGGATTTTTAAACAATCATTATTGTTAAGATTAGGGTGATTAATAAGAATCACAGGCCTCCTTAAATTTATTTTCATACCATGTTTTGGTGTGATGTAAACAACAAGTGCTTTTCAAGTCAATTCTATGTAAAGTGTTCAGGGCAGGATCAGAAAGACCAGCTTGACCATAGTTATTATATTTAATGTGTCGTTTATGTTCCTTTTTTCTGATAAGAATTGTGCATTCTGTTTCTCTTATATGGGCAAATTACAGGTGCAATGAATAAGGTATACTCCAGGGTGGCCAGCAGAGGGAGTGGATCCTTGGATGAGTTGAGTAAGTGCAAGGTGGCTTTAAGGTTGTATTTTTATAGTATTCTGTTTATTTTGTCTGATATCCCTTTAATGTATGGAATGGTTACAGTTTTACTGTAGTCTTGTTTATTTTTGTTTTTAAGTGAGGTCTTGTACAGAATTTTGTTGATAGTATTTTGGACGTAACCATTTTTTACAAAGGTATTGTTGATAACTTTTCATTCATATTTAAGTCATTGGAGTAAATCTTCAAAGCCTTCCTTTTAAGTGTATTAATGATCCTAGTTTTTGTGTTGGGTGGTAGTAGGAGTTTTTGTATATATAGTGGCTGGTATGTGTCGGTTTCTAGTAGACAGTGAAGGAAAGATTGCGAGAAGAAGGAAGATGTGTGACAAGTGTATCTAGAAATGGAAGTGTGTTCTGCTTTTCAATCTCAACTGTGAATCAAATACAATTGTGAATTGTATGAGTTTGTGTTGTTTGTTTAGGTGGCTGAGGAAAGTGTCTAATGTCTGGCAGCCACGAGGCCAGATAGCAAAAAACATCACTTTGATGAATTTGATGAAAAATGATCACTTTGTGTTTTAAAGGAGAGGAATCTAGAGCACGTTGCTCAAAATGTTCTATGTAAAATCTAGCAACGGGGGGGGGGATAATGGTGAGCCCATGGCTGTACCTTCTTTATGTAGGCAGAAAGTGTTTTGCCACACAAAATAGCCAGGACAAAGTACATGCTCAAAGGGAGGGAATTTGTCCTGTAATAGAAGGATTGGGACATTTGTGAAGAGGGCAGAGATGTCAAAACTGACTAATAAATCATCTTTTCCAAGTGTGATGTCTTTGATTTTGTTTACAAAGTGTTGTGTGTTTTTAATATAAAAGGGGAAAGACCTACTAACTCCTTGAGTGTTGACACTAGTTTCTTGGCTAGGTGATAATTGGGGCTGCCTATACCTTCAACTATCAGACGGAGTAGTATGTTTTGTTTGTGAATCTTCGGTAGACCATAAATTCTCTGGAAACAATCATAGCGTAAAATTAATTTTTTAACGGTACCTTCGGGCTAAGTGGTGACTGATTTAAGAAGCTTCTCCGTTTTCTTTTTTAGTCTATTGGTAGGGTCATAGTTAACTAGTTGATACATGCTGTAATTCAAGACTATTAGATTCATTTTTTCCAAAAAAGTAATTTGATTTAAAATAACTGTGGCACTGCCTTTATCGGCTCTAGTAATTACGATGTCTGGATTTAATTTTAATGATTTTACTGCTGTCAATTCTGATTTTATTAGGTTGCTGGTGATTGTTTTAGTATAATTTAAATTGCAAAAAAATCATTGCATTGTAAACTATGATAAATGAAATTCTTCTAAATAATAAATAATAAAAGTTTCTTTCTACATTTAGCTATAAAATATGGATATATCCATAATATCTTCCATTAAAATATCTGAATTATCTCAAGTTTTCAGCTCTATATTTAAAATTTTGAACAGTTATTATATTTAGAGAACACAAAATTTTATTTCCCCTTTTTATCAAAGAACATCTCATTTTGTCAATGTAAAATGACAGAAATAGGAGATATTAAAGGCACATTCTTAATTCGTAACTGAATATACACATATATATATATTATTATTATTATTAAGAGAGACCTCCAGGGAGTCAGAGACTCATCGAGGGAGGCCACATACTACGCACACCAGCTATCATACTTATTCTTGAATTCATTCACACTACTAGCACTCACACATCAAATGGCAATCCATCCCAATCTGAGAAAAATCATGCACCACCTTCTGAGAGAAAAATATCTAGCCCTCACCCCCTTCTTAGCAGCCTTCATGCTCAGCATCCAAGATGCCCTCTCATCTTTTCGCCAGCATCCATAAATTGAAAAATTGCATCAACTGAAATCCTGTATTACAGGATTTCAGTTCATGAAATTTCCAATTATCAAACTTCCAGAAGTTTGTAAGTTTAAATCATATCACCCCTCTTTCTCTTCTTCACTAGTGTCTGCAGTCAACAGATTCTCAATCTGTCTTCATAATCGGTATTCCACAATCCTGATATCATTTTTAACACTCTCCTTTGTACTCTCTCCAATATATCAGAATTGCAAGAGAAACCAGGAGACCACACATCTGCACAATAGTCCAAGTGAGGTCTTCTCAAGGCCCTGTAGTAAAGAGGAAAATTACATCCTTATCTTTACATGTGAACATTCGTTTCAGCATTGCAATTATCTTTTGAGTTGTATTTGCAATCTTTGCCACATGGCCCCCTGAACTTCGACTTCCTATCTACTAACATTCCAACATCCCTAGCCTCATCATTTTTCTTCAAGCATAATCCCACCAATATAATATGACAGTGGATATCTAATCATGCCGAAGTGAATAACTTTACATTTATTGAAATTGAACTGACACCCATTTTCCCCTGCCCATAATTCCAACCTATTCAAATCATTCTGCAAGTACTGCATATCAGCAGAATTAACCCACATGCTACTTGAGGAAGTTGTCCCGCAACAGCTCAATAAATGCATTTTCACTTTTCTCATGAGATTCTATGGATACCCATTCAATATTTGGATAATTCAAGTCTCCAATTATGATTACTCTTTTCGCGCTCATCTTTTCTATTTGGTGAAGAATTTCTTCATCACTAGCAACAGAACCACCAGATCTATAACACCCCACTATTTAATTGAGCTTGTTAGATTCCACCTCACACCAGATGGCTTCAAATTCACTGCTACATGAAATATTATTATTAGTAGTAGAGTATCACTTCTACTATTACTAATAATATGGAGATTATTAGTAATAGTAGTAGTAATACTACAACTATAATAGTAATACGGAGATTATTACTACTACTAATAGAGGAGTCATAGATCTCAACTCTAACTGGATTCAAGTCACCTGATATCATTAGCAGCACATCCCCTCCTCTCCTATCCTTCCTAAAAATAGCATACCCTTTACACTTGATACCAGTAAGTACGTCTGATTCTGATAGCCAGATTTCACTAATGTCTACAATCTGAGGTTCCATCACTCTGACTAGGCAACAAAACTCTATCCCTTTGTTTCTGATACGCCTAGCATTTGTGTACACACATAATAATCTACCTGCATGTTCTTTTGTATCTCTAGTCTGCATGACACAGCTGAACAATCTTCCAATCTTTCTTCATAGGGAGCATTCCACAGACTTGTCACATCTTAGTCACAAATCTCTGTTGTTGTGTCCCAATTTACGATTATTAGGCTTTCAACTATCCTTACATGTGAAACTCTACTTGTCTTTATCCAAATCTTATCTATATACGAGATATCACCCAAATACAAATATTCAAGCTTCTTCTCCCCTTAGTGTCCCTAAATATTTATTTTATACTGTGCCTTTCAAGACATTTAGTTTAAAATATAAAATTCAAAAACAAGGAGCAATTACCAAAATATGTCTGAGTGTGAAACTAATATGCAGTCGTGACCTTTATCTCGTAACTTAACAAAATACCCCCCCACCGCGTGATTAGGTTCATACGTTGTTACAAGTGGTGCATTGAGCAGCAATCTCAGACAACTGTATTTTCAAAGAACAAAAGTTTATTGAACTCTTAAACATGATACAATTCATTCTTTATCAAATAAAACTCAATTCAATACTAAGAATATATAATACAAATGAACACTAGCTAAACACAAGTATTAGGTTAAGATCCTATATAAGAATTATGATCATATCGCCATAACAGATTCTATACATACAAACATGTATAATTCTAGAACTACAGGGTGTTCGGGATAAATTTGACATATTTATAATTAATTATATTTTTCCGTAAGTTACATGTATTAACACACACTTCTCTTCATTTAAAAGTTTGGACCCTTCTTCATTCACATACAAGATGTCAGAAAGGATGGATAGCTGGAACCCACCTGAATCATGGAAGAGAATAACTTGTATCATGATGATTCGTGCCCGCCATCAAAATAAGGATATTACGACTGCTGCCCAATGCTCCCTGAATACAGTAAAAACAATCAGGCATGAACTAGAGACTTGCAATGGTGACTACGAGGATGTAGCAAGAAGAAAGATCCCTAGCAGACGATCTGATTGCGTTCGTACAGCAGAATTCCTCGCAAATCTGCAGGAACAGGTGTTGAAGAACCCTGGCATTGGAATTCGGGCTTTGTTCGTGGAGTTGCTAACTGTAGTCAAGCCCTGGATAACAAGGGTAGCCAATGGTAGGCCGTATGTATGGCAGCAGGATTCGGCCCCTTGCCACACCTCTGGGAAAAGTCAAAAATGGTTGTCTGAAAATTTCTACGACTTCACCAGTCCAAATGTTTGGCCTCCAAACTCCCCAGACCTTAACCCCATGGATTATTTTGTATGGGGCGCAGTTGAAAAAGACACCAATCGCACTTCCAGTAATACAAAAGCCCAGTTAATGGATAAAATTAAAACAGTTTTTGCGGCCCTTCCCAGGGAGACTGTAGCATCAGCTTGTTCGAGGTTCCGAAGCAGAATTGAAGCTGTAATCGATGCTAATGGTGGTTATTTTGAGTAAATCTTGTTGATAGTATTGTAATTAACTCTGCCTGTAATGTTTTTTTGTCAATTCATTAAATTTAATAGATACAAAGAAGATTTTCTTTTTCCTTACGAAACTGTCAAATTTATCCCGAACACCCTGTAGTTGACCTTTTTTGTCTAACCCCTTACTGATCTGATCATGCTATAATTCAGTATTTTCTAGGACACATATATTCAGTTACTCTAATTTTCTTACTAAGACATTATGGATTAAATTTATCCTTTCGCTGAGCTAATACACACTTTTGACCTTTAAAACTCTCTTAAATAAAATACAATGTACATGCATAAATCTCTAGGCACAGTCTGACTCATTAATCCCTTCAACACAGTCTCATTAATCCTTTCAACTGTTCAGTAATTGAGCAATAATTACAGTTACATATGATTTGAATTGACACGGGTTTTTACAGTACCTTTTGACTTGTGTCTTCTACACTGGTCTCTACCCTTTTCCGATTGTACCTTCCTAGGACGAACTCTTCTATAACTTATCACGGCTAAGTTCTTTTGGCACTAAGATGGGCTTTCAGAATCTTTACCTTACATGCTTCAAATTAAGGACATACATAGGATCATCTATTCTATGGCTGTAAAACTTGCCACGTGGACAATGACTTCTTTATAGATTTTTCCCTCTCTCGTTACGATCACTGGATGATGAAACACACTGACATTATCTTCTTCCTTTTTAACTAAACGGCATCCCTCATTTCTTACAATAGGAACATGGAATCAAAATCCCGCACACTTTGTTTCCTTAATGTGTCGGACGGAGAAAACTCCTAACCTGTCACTCAGGAAAACCGCGTGAGACCTATACGAAGACTCATGAAGAAAACTCTGAGGAAAAAAAAGCCTTGTGTGTGGGTGGGGGGGGGTTTCCCAATCCTTTTATGCCATGACACCTACTGGCACCTTCTTCAATTTCTTCCCCCCCCCTTACTGGAGTCTATTTCACTGACCAATTAGTGGCATTTTTCTGCCAAAACATCATGTGGTCCGTGTACACGCAACTGGCATGTGAAAGATTCAATTCGGGAATTATGACCTTGAGCTTTAGTTTTTGTTTAAGCTAACCTCTATGTCATCTACATTAAATTAATCATCATCATCATCAAATTCCTGCCAAGTACCCTCAAGGGGTGTACAGGATATGACAGTACTACATGAAAAATTACATCATTACTAACTTCCTATCTACAATTTTCCTCCAAATCAGTCTGTTACTTGTCAAAACTCCAACATTACCAGATCTTATATTTCTATCGTCTAAGGCATTTTGTACCGTATCAATCCACCTATATCTTGGTCTTCCTCTGGGTCGTTTTCCTGCCAACCTGGCAGAGAACACTTGTTTTGCTAATCTTTCCTCTCCCATTCTATTTAAGTGACCATACCATCTGAGATTAGCTCTGCTAACGCATTCCTGGATGCTGACAATGTCAAGTTCTTTCCTAATATCCTCATTTTTAATATGATATTGCCATTGATTCCATCTGTTCACGCCTCTAATCTTTCTCAGGACTCTCATATCTGCGGTCTCTAGTCTTTGGTCAAGTGTTTTACTTCTGACCCAGCTCTCAGATCCATAAGTTAAAACTGGTTTGAACACTGTCTTGTATACAGCTAATTTAGTGTTCCACTAATTTCTTTCTTATTCCATATGAATTTATTCAATTGACTTCCCGCCATACCAGCTTTGCTGATTCTGTTGTCTATTTCTATATTTAGTTTACCATCTTCAGTAAAAATTGTGTCTAAGTAGCTGAAATGTTTTACTTGTTCCACAGGTTCTCCATTCACAACACAGTTGACATTTTCAATGATTCTGCCTATTTTCATTGTCTTTGTCTTTTTATTGCTGACCTTCATACCATATCTATTACAACAGCTATTCAATTTAGTCAGAGAATCTTGAAGACTTGTAGCGGATTTATTTAGAAGTATAACATCATCTGCATAAAGCAAAGAGCTGACATTAACATCTCCAATTTTGATATCAGGTTTAATACCACATTCCTTCATAATGTGATCCATATAGATAATGAATAACAGAGGGGATAATGTACATCCTTGTCTCACACCAGATTTAACATTAAACCATCTTCCTGTACTTCCTTTTTTCCTTTTTCCTGTACTAATTAAATTAATCCCCTTTCCAAAATTTTCTAAGAATTAACTCGAATCTTTAATCTCTTATTTCAAGTGTAAAAACTAGCCTCTCACATACAAAATCCTATGACTAATCTTCTTTGCTTTACTTAACCTTATTTTATCATATCACAACTATAATAAAATTCCCTTCTTTTGTTTTTTTTTAGTTCAACAAACAATTTCAGCTATCTTTTTCAATTGGATGCAAGCATATTTTTCTTTATAAGATTTAATTTGAGTCTCAGGTCTAGGTTAGTCCCGAGGGGGTGGAAAGAGAGAAAATTAGTTCCACTGCATAAAGGTGGTTGCATGACTGCTGTTGTAAATTACCGACCGATTAGCATATCAGGAATCATTGTCAAGGTCTTAGAGAAATTAGTCAAGAAAATAATACAGGATTGGATAGATGAAAATGGGATATTGTATGGGTGACAACATGGTTTTGTGAAGGCCTTTGAAAGGATACCACATGGAACCCTAAGCAGTAAACTGGAGCAGATGGGGATAGATATAGGGTTGGTGAGATGGATAGGAGGGTGGTTGAAGGAGAGATACCAGAGAGTGGTTTATGCAGGAGTGGAGTCTAAAAGATGGCTTGTGACTAGTGGTGTGCCACAGGGCTCTGTTCTTGGACCACTGCTTTTCAATTTGTTCATCAATGATATAGGAAAGGATTTGAGAGGAAGTGGTCACTTGTTTGCTGATGATGCAAAGTTGGGTAGAGCAATTGTGAGTGCACAGGATGTCAAAATGTTACAGGATGATTTGGATAGTTTGGAGGACTGGGCTAGGAAAAATGGATGTCAATTTAATGTGGCAAAGTGTAAGGTTATGCACTTTGGGGTGAAAAGAACAGCAGAAGTATATCGCATTGGTGGAACCGTACTCCAGGAGACTGATGAGGCCAGGGATTTGGGAGCGTTGGGGGATAGGGAGTTGAAGTTTAAGGGGCACATTGCAAAAGTGACTATATCAGCTCATAAAATCACTTGGCTTCTGAAAAATACTTTAATATGCAGAGACAAACAAGTTGTTGTTCCTCTGTATCGAGCCTTGATAAGACCCCATCTGGACTACTGTGCCCAGTTATGGGCACCAGGGTTTCTTCGTGATGGGGAGGAAGTGGAGAGGATCCAGAGACGAGTGACCAAGATGATAGAAGGTCTGTGGAATGAACCTTATGAGAATAGGTTGAAGATTTGTGGGTTGCAGAGATTGGACGATAGGCGAAGGAAGGGTGATATGATTGAGACATTCAAATTACTGAAGGGTTTCTACAAGATTGATCCAGAAGATATTTTTGAAAATATGACTGGTGGTGGGAGGACTAGGGGCCATGCATGGAAGCTTGACAAAAATGTGGTTAACAGGGATGTTAGAGCTAGGTTCTTTACTTGAATGAGTGGAATAAGCTACCAGAGTCTGTTGTTTAATCACTTAGTCACATCTCTCTCTCTCTCTCTCTCTTAATTACACATAAAATTCCATTCAAGATATCCCCTTAACAGTCCTATTCAATTAACACATTTATTTCTTTCTTAAATCTGAACAAAACTTCATTTTCTTACAAACACATTTATGGGTCATTAACATATTCTCTTTCAAAATAATAAACTACAGTTCAAGGAATGTCTCTTAGCACACAATTCATATCTTCTCATTTAATTCTCTAAGTAGTAGACATAAAGTTCACTTTACCAGTTTACTGCATTTCTACTTAGGCCACTTCAGATCTTACATCAGACTATTGCCTTGAATGGTCGCATTTCTTAGCACTTCCATAGGACTTCTACAAGATTTCTCTTTATACTTCGAATGGATTTATTCAGTAGTTTTCCACCATTTGGATCTGCTGGGCTTTGTTTCCGACTGGTAGTTTCTCTTTGTCATTCCATCGTATCATCCGTGAACAAAGGAAACCCACGTGGTGGCTCCATACCAGTCGGACCTCCGTTGGCACACGAGGACAGCAGCAGGAAAACATCTCAAAAAGCCTGGTTTGCAGCGTTACCTCTGCTTTTAAACCACGCGCCGTTTCTCTCTGTCGTCATCCGCGCACGCATCATACGTTCCTTACGTCTCGCAGCACTTAACGCCCCTCGCAGAATCTTCTCAAAACTCTCGTAACTTTACGGTGGAAAGGGGGGGAAAGCACCGTGCTACGTAACAGATATACTGAAGTTGGCCGTTTCACATTTAGCTTATTATTTTGTTTTACTTCTGCCCAGCAAATGGTTAGTTGTTCACATATTAAATTCAAATTAAGCAATTACATAAAATAATACAACAAAATTCTCAATACTAAGTAAGATATAAAAGACTAAATTACTATTTTTATACAAGTTTCTTTATCTCTGTTAAATCATTTTATTTTTCCTATAAGAGTGATTACAATGTTAAGTCTTCCGACTTAACACCTAAATTAGATATCGAAAGATTCCCTGGTCCTGACAGCATTCCTCCAGTTGTCCTGAAGATTTGTGCTCCACAGACAACTCCTATTTTATGTCACCTCTTTATGCTCTTTTACTCCACTAGCACCTACTCTACATTGTGAAAATTAGCCCATGTACAACCTATTCCCAAAAAGAACTACAGCCCAATCTCTCTCACCTCAGTCCTCTCCAAAGTAATGGAGAGAACCATCAACATCCAACTCCTATGCTACATTTAAAGTACTCAACTAATAAATGACCACTGGGATGGATTCTACCAATGCCATTCAATAGGGAATCTCACCTATGTCACCCACAGAATAAGTTCCATGAAAAGGTTTGGCAAATCTGAATTGGTTGCACTCAATATCTCCAAGGCTTTCAACAGGGCTTGACATAAGGGCCTATTAACTCTTTAACTGCTATGGTTGAGTTAACTAGAGTGTGGAAAAAAATGACCCCCTCAAGTGGACACCCCCTTGCAGATTATGTAAATTTTATAAAACACTATTATTGCCATTTTTGTGAGTGAACACGTGTATATCAAGAATGTATGCTGCAGTCTGGACTTCTTACTTGTAAGAATTTTAATTGATTTTATTTATAAATATTTTGCAAAATTAATTCAGCACATGGCACAATGTCAGTAGAATATAAAATCAGCAGTTAAAGGGTTAAATAAGTTCCCATCATTTGGTCTGTCCTTTAAGTTCTGCAACTGGATTGCCAGTTTTCACACTGGACACACAATGCATGTGATGGTGTATAGTTTCCTATATTTTAATATATAACTAACGCTGGAATCCTGCAAGGTTCTGTACTCTCAATCATCCTCTTTCTTCTATATATCAATGACCTACTCAAGTTGACCATCAGTCCAATACACAGATTTGCCAACAACAGCATACTACATTTCTCCATCTCACTTGACAAACCTTGTACCAAACAAATCATCACAACCCTCAGAGCAACAATCACTGCAAACATAAATTCTGATCTCCAAACCATTCTTCAATGAGGTTTGGATAATCCTGTTACTTCCAATACTACAAAACACAGTTCTTCCGCTTATTTCACACAAAAAAAAATCCATTATTCCAGCCTTATCATTTACACCCAAATCTCTAGGCATGATCTCTCCTTTGGGATTACCTTGACATTAAGACTCTCCTGGCAATACATTACAACCACTGCCTCCTTGGAATCCAAAAAATTAAGATTCCTCTTTTGCTCAAGGCATTATTAAACCCTGTACAAATCAAATTTGCCCATCCATTGAGTACTGCTTACATATCTGGGATGGTGCCCCAAGAGCTCTCTAAAAATACTCAATGCAATATAGAAGAGAACAGTCAGATTAATATATGACTCATCTCTTTCCAACTACTCTTGCACGGTTATTTGGTATTTACTGCATCCAATTTGGGTGCATGAGACAGCCCCAAATTTGGGAAGCTTACATTCTAAGATTGTCAGCCCAATGGCTAAGACAACCCAATTTAGCCTGCTCCATTTCTAGAGTGTACCATTTAGGCCTCTAGGACTGACTTCAGTTGCCTTTTTTCAACCTCATTTGCTTAGTGTGAGTGCCTGCATGCACATATCATTATTTTGTGATACATGAAAGTGGCAATGTAACATTGCCAAAATACAGGTAGTTATTAAAGATTTTATAATCAATAAATTAGTTTACGGGGTGCTTAAGGGTCAAAGCTGTATAACTGAGAGGAGACCTCCACATAGCCTTTAAAGGAATGCGGAGAACCGACCAGGGCTTCTGACCTAATGTCCAATCCTCACCTTCTCGTGGTGCACCCTGCTTGGTATCCACCTAGATGCTGAACGAATGAGGATGAGCTTGCAATTTGGGATTTAGCCGACCAAATTGTAATTCTTATTGGCTTATACCAAATTACAAAATGATGGTACAACATGACAAAATTTCATGCCATCTGGGGCGTTGCCCGGTTAAACAAGGCCTCCGTTGTTTTCGCCAGGGAACCAGGGTGAACAGCAAAAAGTCAGCTACTGGAACAAATCTGAAAACAAACCCCAACTCAACATCACCAGAGTTAAAGATCGGTACTATCAACGTAAGAAGCCTGAATGGCAAAGAAATGGAGCTAGCTGAGGAATTAGATAAGTACCAGATCGACATAATAGGGGTGACTGAAACAAAAAAGACAAAAACTGGTGAGATCTTTCTGAGCAATAAATACAAAATGTTATATTCAGGCAATGACAATCAACGAAAAGAAGGAGTAGCCATAGTATTCAACACAAAATACGAGGCTAATCTTCTTGAATGGCAGGCAGTCTCAAGTAGAGTAATGTGGGCAAATATGAGAATGGGGAACTGGACAATGAGACTTATTTGTGCCTATGGTCCCACAGAAGGTTCTACTAAGGTAGAAGTGGAGGAATTTTTTGAGGCTTTACAAAAAGCAACTGACACAATGAAAAAGGAAAAGTTGGTCCTTGTTGGGGATCTAAATAGTAGAGTAGGAAATGATTGTGAGACATACAAAAATATTTTGGGAAAATTTGGAGAAAAGAGCAAAGCTAATAATAATGGCAAATATCTGTTGGATTTCTGCTCAGGACATGGACTGGTTATTACTAACACCATGTTCCAACATAAAAATGTGCACAAATTCACATGGAGAGAAGAGGCTAGGAATAAGAAAAGTCTCATTGACTATGTTATTGTTGATAGTGATGTTTTCTCCCTGGTGCAGGACACCAGAGTGTACAGAGGATTTGAAATTGGAAGTGATCACTATTTAGTCTTGAGCAGGATAAAATTGAATTTCATATTGAAAAGAATAACATGCAAGAAAGTTTTAAAGCGAATAAAAGTTGAGCAGCTCTCAGATGTGAACTGTAGACTAAAATACAGAAATATTATTGAAAAGAAAATGAAAGAGTTTGAGAACAGGAATCAAACCTTGGAGATTCAGTGGCAAACTCTGAAGGAAACATTGATTGATTCTGCCAGAGAGGCATGTGGTGAGGTTGTGTGCAAGGATAAAAAATCAGAACTCCCTGATGGACACAGGAAGTTAAAGAGGCAGTGAAGGAAAAGAAGAAGGCATATCAAAAGTTCCTGTCAAATAAGTCAGCTTGTGCTCTTAGAGAATACCAAGACAAATGCAAGAAGCCTAAACACTGTGTAAAGCTGGCTAAACGAAAGTCACGGGAGGACTTTGGCAAGAATATAGAAAATAAATATCAAGAAGGTGGCAAAATATTCTCGGGGTTGTTGAAGAAGCTTAGGAATGAAGGAAAGAGTGCTGTAAAAGGAGTTAGAGATGATAAAGGTGACATGAAAATGGGAGAAAAAGATATCCTTAAAGTATGGAGTAATTACTTTGAAAAACTGCTAAATGAAACAAGCAGTGATGACAGCACAGTGATAAAAAACACTGACCAGGCATGCAGTCAGGAATACATATCCATACTTGAAGTAGAAAAAGCCATCAAAGGCTTGAAATGTGGAAAGGCAGCAGGAGTAGATGATATTCAACCAGAAATACTGAAGTATGGTGGTATAAGAGTCTTACGGTGGCTGCACTGCATAGTTCAGAAAGCCTGGACAGAGGGACGAATTCCCGATGATTGGAGTAGAGCTCTCATAGTACCCATATATAAAAAGGGAAATAAAACTGAATGTGAGAATTACAGAGGTATTTCCCTACTGAGTGTTCCTGGCAAGATCTATGCAAGTATACTTGAGAAACGGTTGAGAAGAATTGTGGAAGAAAAGCTTGGTGAAGAACAAGCTGGATTCAGGCCAAATAGAGGCTGTCAGGATCAGATCTTCACTTTACGACAAATAGTCGAGAAAGCATGGGAATATAACAAAGATCTGTATTTAAGTTTTGTCGATTTGGAAAAGGCATATGACAAGGTGCCAAGAGAGAAGCTATTCAATACGCTGCAGTTATATGGTGTCAATGGGGCATTATATCAAGCAATACTTAGTCTTTATTTGAGTTGTGAGTCAGCAGTTAGAATTGAAGGAAGTACAGGAAGATGGTTTAATGTTAAATCTGGTGTGAGACAAGGATGTACATTATCCCCTCTGTTATTCATTATCTATATGGATCACATTATGAAGGAATGTGGTATTAAACCTGATATCAAAATTGGAGATGTTAATGTCAGCTCTTTGCTTTACGCGGATGATGTTATACTTCTAAATAAATCCGCTACAAGTCTGCAAGATTCTCTGACTAAATTGAATAGCTGTTGTAATAGATATGGTATGAAGGTCAGCAATAAAAAGACAAAGACAATGAAAATAGGCAGAATCATTGAAAATGTCAACTGTGTTGTGAATGGAGAACTTGTGGAACAAGTAAAACATTTCAGCTACTTAGGCACAATTTTTACTGAAGATGGTAAACTAAATATAGAAATAGACAACAGAATCAGCAAAGCTGGTATCGTAGGAAGTCAATTGAATAAATTCATATGGAATAAGAAAGAAATTAGTCGGAACACTAAATTAGCTGTATACAAGACTGTGTTCAAACCAATTTTAACTTATGGATCTGTGAGCTGGGTCAGAAGTAAAACACTTGACCAAAGACTAGAGACCGCAGATATGAGAGTCCTGAGAAAGCTTATAGGCATGAACAGATGGCATCAATGGCAATATCATATTAAAAATGATGATATTAGGAAAGAACTTGACATTGTCAGCATCCAGAATGCGTTAGCAGAGCTAATCTCAGATGGTATGGTCACTTAAATAGAATGGGAGAGCAAAGATTAGCAAAACAAGTGTTCTCTGCCAGGTTGGCAGGAAAACGACCCAGAGGAAGACCAAGATATAGGTGGATTGATACGGTACAAAGTGCCTTAGACGATAGAAATATAAGATCTGATAATGTTGGAGTCTTGACAAGTAACAGACTGATTTGGAGGAAAATTGTAGATAGGAAGTTAGTAATGATGTAATTTTTTCATGTAGTACTGTCATATCCTGTACACCCCTTGAGGGTACATGGCAGGAATTTGATGATGATGATGATGATAAATTAGTTTACATTGTCATTCCTTAAAAATTAGAAAACCTGATCAGTTCATGCACACTACTGACATCCTTTCCTTGTTATGGAAATCTTATGGTACTACTCCAAGCTGCTTCCTAAGTTTGTCATAATCAACAACTTTGCAGTCCTACATACATCCATTCTTAACCAAGTACTCCACATGTTTAGCAACCCCAAAAGAAAGACTGCACAGTCACATTCCTCAGCAGTTGGCTGTGTCTATGTAGTCTTTCTTTTGGGGTTGCTAAACATGTGGAGTACTTGGTTATTATGATTGATATGAAAATGGATCTAGTAATAGCATCAGAAGATGTATCTTTAATCAACAATTACTGGATCCATTTTCATATCAATCATAACAAACAATATTAAAATCCAAATGTTAATTATTTCCAATATCAATTAAACTGTATATTCACACGCATCATTGTATTCTCAACTGCTTTTGTCCTGAAACTACACCCATAACACATGCTAAATACCTGGGCCTTCATATCGACAGCCATGTTACATAGACCAAACACATCAAATAACTCTGAAAGAAATTCTGCGTTATTGCAGCCAAACTGTTTCAAGTAAAGGATATGATACCAATCAACACTAAGAGAATTATTTACCATGGCATCTGTGAAACAATACTAAGATACGGCATAACAGTCTATGCAAACACAGCAAACAGTCACCTGTCCAAATTAGAATCATCATTGACAAACTCTTTAATGGCTTCACACAAAATTTTAAGATTATCAGACCTGGAGAAATTTTTACATCCTTCTGTGAATTAAATAACCTCATTAGAGGAGGTGGTATCATTAAACATGAGGAAATTCACAAACTAACATGGATCTCCCTCGATGGAAAAACAAAAAACCAGATCGATCACATTCCTATATGCAATACTTCCAATAGGACATTACAAGATGTAAGGGTTAAAAGAGGAGCTGATGCAGCTTCAGACCATTTTCTGCTAACTGCAATAGTTAAACTAAAGCTAGCAAGAAATTCAAAAACTAAAAAAAAGAATAAGAAAATTAAATATAACATTGATAAACTGAAGGAAAATAAAATAAAAGAGAAATTTAGCAATGAGCTGAAGAATAGATTCTCAGTTTTGGAAGAATCAAATGAAAATTATGAGAAAAATAAGATTGAAGCCAACTGGAAAAAGTGTAAAGAAGCCTTCAATAAAACTGCAGAAGATATTTTAGGAGTGACAAGTGGAAAGTCACACAAAGAATGGATTACAGGAAAGACATTAAAACTAATTGAAGAAAGGAAGAAGATAAAAGAGAAAATAAACAACTGCAAATCAGAAAGATTACGTGGAGAATATCAGAAGCAAAGCAATACCAAGAAGTACATAAGATGGTAAAGTGCTCCACCAGAAATGAAGAAACTACTATCAGCTGTTGGCTGAGGATGCTCAGCAAGCAAATGATACTGGAAATCTTGGAGAAGTTCATAAAATTATAAGACAACTTGGAGGAACCTATCAGATGAATGAATGTGGGGTTAAATATAAAAATGGTCAGAAGTCCAACAAAGATGGAAAGAATACTTTGAAGAATTATTAAATGTTAAACACGACTCTATAAATCCAAATATCAAATCCCCTTTTGAAGAGATGCCAAATCAATTCTAATTTCATGTAAACATGGGAGAGATCACAGTGCAAGAAATCATGGAAGCAATCAAGATCCAAAAGAATAGAAAAGCAAGTGGAAATGATAACATTAGTGCTGAACTGACCTAAAAACATCAGCAACTATACTGTATAAACTGTTTAATATCATATGGGCATCTGAGAAGGTTCCGAGTACTTGGAAAGAATCACAAATAGTCAAAATTCCAGATTGAAGCCTTCATCATTTTCTGTACACATACCTGGCAGTTTACTTAAGGTCGGCATACAAGACCTTTGCCTTCTCACAGATCAAGTTCTCGGTCACAGTATCACCTGCTAGTTGCTTCTCGTTCATCTACACCAAAAGCAACTTTTCTACATCTTCCAGAATACGTGGCCATTGCTTTGATACTCTCATGACTCCTTTTGCTACATCTAGTACCCTTAGTTCTTCTTTCTTCTTTAATACTCTGCAAATGGTTGACGTGGACTTATAAAATCTTGCGATGGCGGCCGCTTGCATACCTTGTTCGTGCTGCTTGATGATTTCCTTCTTAACTTCCACCGTAATCATCTCCTTCTTTTTACCGCCTTCCTTTTCAACCCTTTTCTTCATTGGAGCAATTGTCGTACAGTTAATAAAGAACAGTCACTACATTTGGACACAAAATAAAAAAATGCTTTACACACACACGTGGTCACAATGCTAACATGAATGTTGACTATACGAATGAGGTATGCCGACTGAGACAGAACATGCGAGACGATTACACACAATCCCGAGTGGCTTGTGATCACGTGACGCTCGGCAGACAAAGCGTATAGGTAATACTCGTATTGCAAGAACTCTCTCATTTATCAAGTTAAAATTTATTAAAAATTTTTGCGTCTTGCAAAACATTCGCAGACCAAGTTACTCGCAATCCAAGGTACCACTGTACGTAAATTGTTGTATTATAAAAACAGCACACCGTGCAAAGTATGATATGAACTGCCCTACATGTGAGAAATTGTATACTATATGTATGTAATTTATTCAACAGATAACGAACTGTTATTTGACATGAGGAGAAAAATAATATATAATTATTAATTATATAGCCACCTCCAGGGAGTCAGGAAATCATCAAAGGAAAAGCCCTGACTCTGTTCCCTATTGGGAAAAATACTATATTAACAAACCAAGAAATAGTACCAGAAGAGTAAATAAATAAATGCATAAATAAAATAAATAAAACAAAAAAAAAATTACCTGCCACACATCTGAGAATTTTCTTTTAAAAAAATTCTGTATTAGATACATAATGTGCCCTGTTGCATATTTGGAAGCTTCTGAATTTGATTTTTGTGCACAAAAATAAAACGCAGTGGATTAAAGTGGACTATGCATGTACACATTTTGCATGTGTACATGCATAGCTTAGAAGGAACATTAATATATGCATGTACACATGCAAAAATAGTCAATTTTTTAACATACTATAAAAACAAACTATATAATTTAGTTAAGATAAAAAGCCAAATGGCTAGTTTATCCCCTTATTTTCTAAACTATATAATTTTCACTGATTTTATTTAGCAATTTCTCCAATATCTCCACAAACATTACTTTAACCCCTTTCCACCTAATACACTCTCAACAACTTTTAGCTTGTGGCATGTGGGCAAACTGAAGCTGATATCATAAACTTGTAGACGCATATTTGTTTAGCACCAAAGGAAAATATTCAGGGTGTGCTAGGTGTGTGGTGCTCATCCATTGAATAGCAATATCACTGATATTATATTTTTGCATTTACCCCAGTTAAAGACTTCCCTAATTTTTCCAGACTTCACGTGATTACTAAAAGTAAACACAATATACTAATGCTTCATGAAGAGGATACTTTTCAACACGTAAACATTGCATCATATTCATGTTAATAGGTTGGGTGTGTGTTCAAAATACATACACCTTTGAGCCCTTTGAAAAAATGTACAGTGGTGCAGTGGGTCAAATTCTGTTCTGAAGGCAAGGCAGGGTGAGCTCTGAGACAAAAGAACCTAGAGGCCATGAGTGGCTACTGTGTCACCCAACCCAATTGAACATTGTAATTTGTCATGAGTTGCTGTTTTTATTTTCTGATTTTCATCTGTTTTGCATGCATGAAGTATGAACTGACGTGGTAGGCAAGTTTATATATATAATATAAACAAGTTTTTAATACATAATTTTCGATAAATTTATAACTTTTTGTCCATATTTACAATGGGAAACAATATTGTAGTTGAAGGAAGTAAGCTTCGTCCTTCTCTTCCAAATTTTACATCTTTGAATAATTCAAATATACCCACCAAATATAGCATTCTGTATTATTATTTTTTCTAATATACAGTATCTTAAAACAAACACATTGGCTCCCAACTCTGCACAGATTTGGTTACATTAATTGATAAATTAAAGTATTCAAAGTTATTCTACAATTAATTGCATTAGACCAATTAAAATGAGCACTGATGTGTTTGCTCTCTTAAAACTTTCATACACTGATAAAAATGCAATCATTCAGTCAAACTGACATGACTTTTGTAGCGCAGGTTGCATAAGCCACAACAGCACACCCAACCAAAATGAGCATGTGATGCCACTGATTAGTACACACACTTGGAACTGTGACAGAAAACTTGCACACACAGATAAGCAAAAATTAGAGGCAGCACTAATCTCTACCATAAGTTTCTCTTGCTATGGGTATGCATGCAACACTCTTGAACATCAAGAGTAACCTAACAATTCTGTACCATAACACTTGTCCATGATATAAATTTCTGGATAATGATGTTAAAGACATTTGTGACATTAGAATGAAGGTGGATAAAACAATTGGAAGATGGATCCTAATGCCTTATGGTCTTAACTTATAACTTTAAAGAGAAATAGAGAATAGCCAGTTATTGAGAACTTAGTGAAGAGAAAGAAACCACTCTTCAGTTCATCTCTTCATAATATTATGCAGAAGGCTGAGCAGCTATAGTAAGCTTTTTTTTTCTATTTTCTCATATTAATACATTATATTATTTTGTAGTAGTAATTACATACTGAAATCTAATTTGCATGATATATATGTCCATCCAATGAATGAAACTAACAGAAGCAATGCATAGAAAGACAAACATGTGTTGGCAGTACATGTTAGTTTAGTATTGATCACAACATAGAATGATAAGAAAATTATTAATATTTATTAACTTATTAGCTGATATTTTCATGGTATATCAAGCAGCTTCAGAGCACAAGAACAGTTTGTCACAGTACACAAAACAATAACAAATTGGTGTAAAAGTGGTACTAATTTAAAAAAAAAAAAATGTAACAGAAAAACAAGAAATTGAAGTCCTAACTGGCACCGTCCACTATTGGAAAAAGAGAGGGAAAAAAATCTAGAGGGGATAACGATAGAAATAGAAACAGTGACAATGCTTTCATTCTTTATACTAATGCCAGGAATATCTCGAATAATGGAGAGGAATTGCTGATGTGGACAGCATCAGCCTGTCCAAAGATTGAGATCTCTGAGACACAGTTCATGGAAGATGATATACTAACAGCAATAAAATTAGCAGGATACAGCATTTTTTGACAGAACAGGAAGGGTAAATGCAGTAATGCTTATGATAAGTGATCTTCTAAAAGAGGAGGATTTAGAAAGCAATGGCACTAATGATTTTGAAAGCATATGGTGTGAGGTAGAAGTGGACTGGCCAGGATATTTAGTGGGACACTGCTATAAGCCAGAGCAAATAGAGAGTGAAGAGCAGGAGATGATTAGGCATTTGAACTTGGTGAGTGCAAAAAGAATGATTATTATAGAAGATTTTAATTATAGCAGTATAAATTGGGAAGAGGACACTGCATGTAGTAGTAAGGGAATGTAATTTCTGGAATTCTTGAGGGACAAATGTCTTAGACAACATATAGTAGAAGGAACATGAAGTTCATGAGTTTTGGATTAGTTCACTTGGACTTAGATGCCATTAGAAGATCTGATGGCATCTAAGTCAAAACCAGATCCCGTGGTTTTGACTTGGAAGATGAATAAACATGCAGGAATATCAAAGAGAAAGGCATGTATTTGGAATTATAAGGCAGATGATTATAAGTCTCAGATATCAGCTTGGGTCACTTCCATCGATGGAGAAACAGGAAGGGCAAGAAATCATCAGTGCTTGGGAACTTGTGAAAGAAGTTCCCAAGTGAAAAAGAGAACAATATCAAATGGGAACTGCAGGTTCCCATTTGATATTGTCTTACATTAAGAATATAAAACTCAGGCAAGGAAAGTGATTAGTAGAGTGAGGATAGTAGCAAAACTGGAATATGAGAAAAGATTTGCCACAAGATCCAAAGAAAATCCTAAGGAATTCTCCGTTATGTAGCCAGTAGGCAGGTTCAAGGTTCAGGAGTGCAAAAAGAGTGTGTGTTTCAAATATTCAGTACTCTGGATGTCAATAAAGCAATGTGACTAGATGGGATTTCACCACGAGTTTTGAGAGAATGTAGTAAACAGAAGTGGATCAAGCAGGTGTCAAGACATGACAGCCACCAGGAGCCCCAAGCTTAATACAGGCACATATTGAAGACTATAGTCTGAGTGCAGTCTACATCCATTGCCCTAATCACTCTTTAAATTTAGTCAGCAAATTTGTTGCAGAATGTTGTAGTGCTGCACTTCAATATTTTATGTTTGTTCAAAAATATTTGCTTTTTTTTTTCTGCATCCACTCATCGCTGGCAAATTTTGCGTAGAAAGCTGGAGAAGTGTGAAAATGCTTTAACAGTAAAAAGATTATGTGACACTAGATGGTCAGCGAGAGAAAATACCATACTGGCATTAACAATTGGTTATAACCATATAAAAGAAGCCTTATCCAACATCAGTGATTCAAATTAGGGAGAAAAAAGAACTAGTAGACACTACATCTTTGTTAAAGAAAATAAACAAATATGAAACGGGCACTGATGATACTAATTTGGAATACTATTTTACAGAGAGTGAATACTACTAAATCACTGCAATCAATTGAGTGCAGTGATTTAGTAGTTATAGTGAAGGGTCCCCAGCTGGCTTAATCCAGCCCTCATGCAAAAGATTGACAGCTCGTTTGACCTGGGTTTTCAATTAAAGACTGGCAATGGTGTAAAATTTTTTATAAATTTTTTGATATTTAAGATATATACTGAGTGTAAATTTATTTTTGATTGTGTTTACTCCTCTATGATCTTATATCCTTTCCTTAAATCTTGGCTTATGTTGTATTATTTTTATTTTACTTGTAATTTCTTCAACTCTAAAAATTTGTCCTACACAATTCTTACAGACTCTACCCTTATTACCTCTAACCCTTGGCCGCTATTAGTGTATTGCCCATGTGTGCAAAACTCTATAGACAAAGGGAATGCCTCTGGTTATAGCCAATTCCTTTGTTAGAATACTAGTGTTAACCCTGCTTCAAATTTCGGAAAATTTATTTGTTTATGCTGCACCACCAAAATTCTACAGATAAGAGAAATTTCTTTATCTAAGAGCAAACACCTGGTATGGCACACGATCCTGTATCCTTTCCTTCTTTATTTCTAACCACAATAATCAAATATATTCTTATTTCGCACTGCAGTCATGACTATCCCCAATATATTTACGCATAGGTTCTCTTTATGAGTGGTGCATTGAGATTAGTGATCAGGCAAGTTATTTGGTTGACAAGAAAAAATTTATTCATTACTAATAAAGCAAGTTACAATTATTTTTCTAGACACTAACTTAACCAATGTTTGTATGAAAGGTAAATAAGATAACTCTACATAACATGGACATTCTAGTTCCCTTACAACATGAAATATTATCAAATACTATTAAAATGGGATGTCCTTCTAATTACTTAACACTCCTAGATTATTTTAACACAATTATTTGTTCAAGAATTACCTGACAATGACAAACTAAAATATTTTCACACTGCACTTTTCCAAGTTTTCTGACGTAGATCAATCATTCCCTATTCATGGTTCAACTCCTCAAGTCCTACAACACTTTATAAATCACAATTCTAATTAGTCCCTTTTACAGTCACAATCTAACTTTCTTTGTATACAAAAATCGAAAAGTTCTTACTTTACCGAGGTGTCGGGATCTCACTGGCTTGTACTTGCGATCTTCAATTGGAATTATACGGCTCGCGTTTTCTTCATCTGGACCCTTTTTTGAACGAGGTTACCTGGCTGATGCATTCCTTAGGTTCTTGCTTCTGGAAAATGGATTTGAGAATATGATCATGATTCGTTGCTTACGATGTTCACGAAGCACTGCTGCCGACGTTGGTCCACAAGGTTCTGCATTTCCTTCTTTGCCTACACTGACCTTCTGCTATGCCGAGACCTATACGCACGTTGGTATTCTACTTGGCCGCATAGCTGCTCTCATTCATCTCCCCCAACCTCACTGGAACTTCCTTTCTCCAGAAACGACTGGAACAGATGAAAGGCAAAAGCCAAAAATCCAAAAGCCCCCTTTTCGTGTCGCAAATGACCTTCACACGGCACTTCAATTCCTCTGCACTCCAGTCCGACGGTTCTCGTTCTCATCCACGGGAGATACCCCCCTCCACACACACACACAACAACAATAACGTAATGGCCTCAGGTCATGATTTAATCTTCTTATCTTGTCTGGGATTTTAGCCTAATATTCGCATACTAACACATACTTCACCCATTACTAAATTGCTTCCCTCCTTTTTTTTTTTTTTTTTTTCCACATAAGGCATTTGACAATACAATATCCAGCAAATTTCAAATCAAGGATGTTATTATTATTTCATTTACATTCAATTTCTTTTTATTAATATACAAGTATTACATCGAGAATTTAGATACTTGTTAAATCTGAATGAAAGGTAATACATTTTAAATTCTCTTTCATTCAAGATTTAACAATGGCAAAGGTCTCCCAAGGTGTGGAAGGAGGGTAAGATAATGCCACTGCAAAAGGGTGGTAGCAGACTGGAAGTGTTAACTATAGACCAGTTTGTATTTCACCAGTAGTAATTAAGATTTTGGAGAAATTAGTGAGGGATCATTTACAGCATTGGGCAGATGAGGGTAATGTTACCTGTGAGAGTAAGCATGGATTTGTTAAGAGGCACTCTTTTTAAGTAACATGACTGCCTTTAATAATAAAATGACAAGAGCAGATGATGAGGGGGAAAGGCAAATTCTACCATTATTTATAGATTTTAAAAAGGCCTTTTACAGGGTACCATATTATAAGTTGACATTTAAGTTGAAGCACATGGGTTTAGATGTTAGGTTAGTAAACTGGATTCAGGATTGGCTATCTGATAGGTATCAGAGTCATGCATGAAGGAGAGGAAGCAGAAGGTTCATGTTGGGGGTTTAATGGAATATTATCAGCAACGAGAAAGGATTAAAACTAATTTTAATGCTTCCAATATTTCGTCTGTCACATAGACATCTTCATGGATTACAAATAACTTTTTGTAACAACACACACAAATACAATACAATGATAAGTAAAACAAATGATTCTTTAAAGATACTTGTGACATTAGGATTATAAAATATATACACATTTACACAAGAATATTATTTAATTTGCCAAATATTTCAGTCTGAATATTACAGATCATCTTCAGTGGCTACATAGGAATAGTTTTAAAAAACAAGGTGGAATGCGAACAATTGATCATTCACAAATAGCACGAGCTGCGTGATGTCGTATCGCTAAGTATTAAAAGAGTAAACTTTTTTTTTTTTATCAGAGTCATGACTAAATTAAAGATATTAATTCAGAAATTCATGTAATAATCTTAAATAACATTAGACTAATATAGGGGGGAAAAAATTAATGTGTTATCCTGATTAAACTTCCCCAATTTTTTGATACCGATACACAGTCATTATGATTTAAGTTAGGATGCTGAAGTAAAGCCTCCACACTTTCTTTAAATAAGCGTTCAAATTTATAGCGGCATCTGTGTAGGAGGAGAGTCTTGGACCAAAGGATGTTGTGGCTTGTTTCTATTTCGTGTTGAGCTAATCCAGATTTCTCGGGTTTGTTGTGTTGAATGGATGATCGATGCTCTTGAATTCTTTTTTCTATAGAGCGTCCAGTTTGTCCAAAGTAGGAAAGATTACAGTTACGTAGAACTTGATACACACCAAGTAGAAACATAGTTGAGCGTTTATCTTTAGAAGAAAGAAAATGGGTGGATAATTTGTTAATAGGTGTATAAGTGGCTGTTAAATCATATTTCTTCAGATTCTTGAAATTGGTTCTGAAATCCTGGAAATGTAAGGAATTGGAACTCGATGTATTCAATCTTTGCTGTTTTGTGTTGGATTGTAAGAATCGAAAAGATGTTGTGTACTCTTTTCGGAGAAGCCATTTAGTTTCATTGTGATGTTTGATAGTCGAAAGTTCTTTCTGCAATAAATGAGAAGTTGAACAATTAGTTTTGGCTCGTCGGATAAAAACATTTTATGATTCCTGTTTTTTGACAAGGATGATGGGCAGATTCTTTGAGGATATAATAACCTGTGAAAGTTGGTTTTCTATAAACTGCTGTTGTAAGAATACCTGAAGGTGAATGGATGAGGAGGACGTCTAAAAATGATAACTCGTCTTTGTCAATCTCCATGGTAAACTTTATACGAGGATGTAAGGAATTGATACTGCTTAAAAAGGAAGGTAAGGAGTCTCTATTATGAGGCCATACAGCAAAGATGCCGTCTATATATATAACCCAAAAGGATGGTTGAAGGAATATAGATGAGAACAGGACTTCTTCTAGATGTTCCAAATAAAAGTTGACTAGAGCAGGAGAGAGAGTGGACTTCCCATGGCTGTTCCTTCCACTTGGTTGTAAAATTTGTTTTGACATAAGAAATATTCAGAGTGCATTACGAAATCAAATAACTTTATAATTGGAAATATTTGGCAAATTAAATAATATTCTTGTGTAAACGTGTATATATTTTATAAGTAAAACAAATGAGTGAAACTGATGTCCTATCTAGCTGGTGCGCCCTCTATGGGCATTTGCAGGTGGCCTTGGATGTAAAGAGGGATCTCTGATAATTAATGTTTCCGAAATTTGGGAAGTTTTATGCAACCATATTTTTTTAAATTGGGTTGATTCCTTAGTGCAGATGCAGATTCAAAAAACAGTCTTTCTTTTTGGAATTTACTAGTAGAGCATGGTGGTTTTTTCCAGGAGATCCTGTGGGTTGTATCCAAAACATGGTCTGCAAGGCCAGATTGACCATAATCGTGATTGCAGATGTATGACTTGTGTTCTTCTAACCGGATGGCTGCTGATCTGCCTGTCTGTATGAAGTAAGCCAGCTTACAGGAACAAGGTACTTTATATACTCCAGCCACTGAGAGAGGATCAAGCTGATCTTTGGTGGAATGGATGAGGATAATAAGTTTACAGTGGGGCTTAAAGAGGATGTACTTTTTTTAATGACCTGGCTATTTTTTCTGATGTGCCACGGATGTAAGGTATGGTGATGGCATTTCTGAAGTCCTTCTGAAGAGATGGTCAGGGAATGGGGAAGGAATTGATTAGTGTTTTAATTCTGTAATCACTGTAGCCATTGGAAAGGAGGGTGTTGTGTATATATTTGAGGTGGGTGGTTGAAAGGGCAGTTTCATTAGAACAAGGTATGTGGACTCTATTGGTAAGAGTTTTAATAATGCCATATGGTTGAGAGGGGTGGTGGTGGGAGAGTTTGGGAATGTATCTGCCTGTATGAGTAGGTTTTCTATATACAGAGGAAAAAAGGTTACCATATACAATTGGGTGCTACTATAGACCGGGTGATGGAGTGGATGGTGGGAATAGTATGCATAAGCAAATAGAAGAAATGAATGGAAGGAGGGTAATTATTATGGGTGATTTCAATTATGGTAACATTGACTGGAAAGAGGAGAGGGCACATGGGAGGAAGGAATTGGATTTTATGCAGTTATTAAGAGACAACTATCTACGGCAACATGTATTGGAAAATACCAGGGGGCAGAGAGTGCTGGACCTAGTAATTGCAACTGAGAATGTAGCTGTAACGAACATGACCATGTTGCCACCAATTGGTGAGAGTGACCATAAGGTCATGACTTGGGAGGTGGCTAAAGGAGTCGAATTTACAATTAAGACAGGGTATATGTGGAATTACCGGGCTGGTAAGTATGACAAGCTTAGGTGTGTGCTTGGCTCAATGCCATGGCATGTAAAACTGCAAGGGCTGGATGTTGATGGTGCATGGGAGGTGGTTAAGAACTGTTTGCAGGAGGCAATGGTTGACTGTATACCAAGAGTCCGAATAATAAATCAGGTAGGGGTTAAATGGATGAATAACACTATTAAGCTTGAGCTGCAAAAAAAGAAACAATTGTGGAGGGAATTTAAGGAGAAGGGTGACCATCAGGTGCATGAACAGTATAAAGCTCAGGCCAGGATGGTAACAAGGGTGGTAAGAAAAGCAAAAGCAGATTACGAAAGGAAATTGGCCATGCAGGCTAAAGAGAATCCCAAACAGCTTTTTCAATATGTTGCAAGTAAAAGGAAAAATGCTCATGGTAGAATGATCTTAAAAAATGCTGAGGGTAGGGAGGTAACTGAATCAGTCGATGTTGTGGAATTACTGAGCGAGCACTTTGCAAGAGTATATCATCCAGGTGGTGGCTTTGCGAAAATGGAGGAACAAACAGCTTATACTGGAATTGTGATGAATGAGGTAGAGGTAACTAGTCTATTACAGAACCTCAATGTCAATACATCTCTGGGATTGGATGGTATACCAGCTCGTGTCGTACGTGAAGCGGCCAAGGAATTGTCAGTGCCCTTGACCATTATGTTTAATTTGAGCCTCAGGACTGGGTCAGTCCCAAGGGGGTGGAAAGAGGGGAAAATAGTTCCACTGCACAAAGGTGGTTCCAAGGCTGCTGTTGAAAATTACCGGCCAATCAGCATAACAGGAATCATTATCAAGGTCTTAGAGAAAATAGTCAAGAGGAAAATACAAGATTGGATAGAAGAAAATGGGATACTGTATCGGGGACAGCATGGTTTTGTGAAGGGTAGGTCATGCCTCAGTAACTTGCTCACGTATTATAACACAGTGACGGCTGAACTGGATAAGGGTAATGGGTTTACAGTGATTCTGCTGGACCTTGCTAAGGCCTTTGACAGGATACCACATGGAATTCTAATCAGTAAATTGCAGCATATGGGAATGGACATAGGGTTGGTGAGATGGATAGGAGGGTGGTTGACGGAGAGATATCAGAGAGTGGTTTACTCAGGAGTAGAGTCCACAAGACGGCCTGTGACTAGTGGTGTACCACAAGGATCTGTTCTTGGACCACTGCTGTTTAATTTGTTCATAAATGATATAGGAAAGGATCTGAGAGGAACAGTTCATTTGTTTGCGGATGATGCGAAGTTGGGTAGGGCAATAGTGAATGCAGATGACGTCAAAATTTTGCAGGATGATTTGGATAGATTGGAGGTCTGGGCTAGGGAGAATGGATGTCAATTTAATGTGGCAAAATGTAAGGTTATGCATTTTGGGGTGAAAAGATGGGAGGCAGTTTACTGCATTGGTGGAACCGTGATCCAGGAAATTGATGAGGCACGAGATTTAGGAGTGTTGGTGGATAAGGAATTGAAATTTAGGGGACACATTGCAAAAGTGGCCAAATCAGCTCATCAAATCATTTGGTTGCTGAAGAATACGTTGACAAGCAGAGACAAGCAGGTTATTGTTCCTCTGTATCGAGCCTTGATAAGACCTCATCTCGACTACTGTGCTCAGATTTGGTCACCTAGGTTTCTTCTTGATGGGGAGGAGGTGGAGAGGATCCAGAGGCGAGTGACCAAGATGATAGCAGGTCTGTGGAATGAACCGTATGAGAACAGGTTGAGGATTTGTGGGTTGCAAAAATTGGTTGATAGGCGGAGGAGGGGAGATATGATTGAGACATTCAAATTACTGAAGGGTTTCTATAAAATTAATTCAGAAGATATTTTTGAGAACAGGGCTGGTTGTGGGATTACTAGGGGACATCCATGGAAACTGGGCAAAAGTGTGGTTAGTAAAGGTGTTAGAGCTGGGTTCTTTACTTTTAGAGTAGTGAATGAGTGGAATGCGCTCCCTGAGTCTGTGGTGGATGCTGTGACAGTGAATGAGTTTAAGGCGAGGTATGATGGATACTGTATGAATGTCGAATAGTTGTGATGAAAATGATTTGGGGCCTCCCTCGATGAGTCTAATGACTCCCTGGAGTTGCCCGTAATAATAATAATAATAATAATAAAATTAGGAAGGCATGTTAGTAAGGTTCCAGAAAGGGTAAACTATTGGTATTTTCCTTTTCCATCGTAAACTGAATTCTTGGATGTTAGCTACTGAGGTAATTGAGGAAGGAGTCTAATGCGTCTGGGCCATGAGGCCAAATAAAGAACACATCATCTACAATCTTAGCCAGATAGAAGGTTTTAGAGGGGAAGGGTCTATGGCTCATTTTTCAAAATTTTCCATGTAAAAATTGGCAAGGGGGTGGGAAAACCATGGCAGTTTCCTGTTTGTAGATTTTGCTTTTCCAAGAAAAATAACCAGGATTGAGGGCAAAGGAAAAGAACTCTAAGATATCAGAAGGAAAGACTTTTTTAAAAGTTTTAAGGTGTCATTTAGGGCAGCGCTTCCCAAACTGCGGGCCGTGGACTTCTTGGGGGGCCGTTAGTTTTGTTGAGGCGGCTGTGAAATAATAAAAACAAATTTCTTATTAAGACTAAGTAGATATTTTTTATCTTAAAATAAACGTATTTAATTTTTATTTTTTATTATTTATTTTTTTGTTATTTTTTATATTTTAATGGAAAAAATCACACAAATTGGTTCATTTGTGTGAACCAACACAAGTTAGTTCACAAATTTTGCTTCCTGTGTACTTCAGCGCTTAATGAACATTAGTAAATATATGTTTCTTCAAATACGTTTCATTTCAAAGGTATTGATAAGAAGCACCAAAAATTACAAATGCAAAATCTTGAATATAAATTCTATTGAATATAAAAACAATAAATATTATAATAATATATGTCTATATTACGTTTTTTTTTCAATAGGGCCATGAAATATTTTAATTTTTCCAAAGGGGGCCTTGGCATCCATACGTTAGGGAAGCAGTGATTTAGGGGAATATTGGTAAACAATGAGATGATGTCAAAGCTAACCAATATGTCTATTATTTAAAGTAAAATTTCAATTAAGTTTTTAAAGTGGGTAGAATTTTTTACATAAGATGCGGTAAGACCAGTGAGGGGGGTCATAGAGCTAGCTAGCTGCTTTGACAATTTGTAACAAGGTGCATTTAGTAGCATCTACTATAGGTCTTAGGGGAGAATTAGATTTGTGGATTTTAGGTAAACTGTATATCCAGGGGAGGAAGGATGAGAACTGAAATGTTTGAGTTTTCTTGTAATGTCAGGAGGCCAGGAGGACATTTTTTTAAGTAACTTTTTTAATTTTTTGAGTTGAGTTTTGTGAGATCGTGTTCAAGTGGCATTGGGTAGTGCAATCCTGGAGAATAATATCCATTTTCCGATCATATTAAGGATGACTGTGGCATTACCCTTATCAGCTCCGATGATGATGATACTTTTTTCTTTACATAATTTTCTGAGTGCAGAGAGTTGTCTGGAAGTTAAATTACTTTTTGGAGGTGACGACTGGGAGAGGATGTTAGCTACATCAAGTCTGATGTTATTGGCTGTTTCGGGAGCTAAGTAACAGATTCTGCATTCGATGTTGTACATAATATCCAGCACCAGAACTTCTTTAGGTGCGACAGGAAAATTGTGGCCAAGGCTTAGGGCACTTACGGCATCTTCACTGAGTCTTTTTGACGATAGGTTGACTACTGTAAGGAGCAGTTGAACTTGAGGTAGCGGTTTCGATTTACAAAAGGTATTAAACTTTTTGATGTGCTTATTTTTTTATTTTTTGGAATTCTTTCTGAGCGGAAGCTTCTGAGATGTCAAAGAGAATGGACCAAAGTTCAGGTCCGAGCCCAGAGAGCTCCGATTGTAACGAGCCAATGGTGGCATTTGTTGTAGCGAGGCTGGATTGAGTTACGGCAATCTGCTCTCATAATAGTGCCAAAATAGCACATTTATATATATGGGGGGGGCTTTTTTTTGATTTTTAGTCTAAAACAGTTAGGAATAACTCGAGTCCTGACATCTTTTTAAAAAGGCCAGCCGATTTAATTGCCTCGATAAGCGTAGTTTCGACTTACCGCATTCTTTTGCTTTGCATGCTATTTCTTCACCGTGAATGATTAGAATCCATGTGTTGAGGCTTAAGTACTGTGAAGAATTCATGTTGGAGGCGTAATGGAATACTATAAGCACTGAGAAAGGATTAAAACTAATGCCTGGAGTATATAGAGTATCTTTTTCCTGTATGCTGGCTTACTTCGGACAGACAGGCAGATCAGCAACCATCCGGTTAGAAGAGCATGTCATACATCTGCAATCACGATTATGGTCAATCTGGCCATGCAGACCATGTTTTGCATACAACCCACAGGATTTCATGGAAAAAAACCACCATGCTCCACTATAGTAAATTCAAAAAAGAAAGACTGTTTTTTTGAATCTGCATCCACACTAAGGAATCAACCTAATTTAAACAAATGTGGTTGCATAAAACTTCCCAAAATTTGGGAAACATTAATATAGGTGATATAAATGAAACTTTTAAACTGTTGAGAGGAAGTTACAGGGTTGACACTGGGAAGTTCTTTTGTTTGGTGGAAGAGAACAAGGGGCCATCCCTGGAAGTTACAAAAGGAAGTTATGAGCAAGAGGGTAAGGAGTGGTTTCTTTGCAAAGGAGGATAGTTGAACCGTGAAATGCATTACCTGATAGAGTGGTGAGCATATGAACAGTCAATGGGTTCAATAAGAAGTATGATAGACTTTGTGTTTTCTAGGGTAAGCTGCCTCCCATGATGCGAGGCCTGAATAAAAATAAAACAGCTAATTGAAAAATCTAGATAGTAGACATAATGCCTCAAGATGACATTTATCGGAATCATTAAAAAAATAAAGATATTGAAAAAAATTGACATCAATGATCACATAAATAGAATGGGAAAGGTATGCTTATGCAAGAATGACAGGAAAAATAACCTGTAGAAAGAGCAACATATAAGTGGACTGATGCAGGCGTTAGTGCTTTAAAAGACTGAAATGTAATGGCCTGACAACATTGGAGACCACACAAATGAAGACTGATCTGGAGGAAAACTGCTTAAAGGTCACCAGTAATAATGAAACTTACATTACTTGCACATAATGTGCAAGTGTCCCTTTACACTCTAAAAGAGCACGAGTAGAGAATGAGAGAACAAGTATGCAAGACAAACAGGGATAATCAAGGTTGACAGAAAACATAGCGTGAGAAAAGAATATGCTCAAAGAGGAATGTGTGTGTGTGTGCCGAGAAAGTTCTGGGATGGGTAAGGAGATAAAGAAATGGCTCAAGGAGAGTATAAAGAATTCACATCTAATAAGTGGCTGCAGTGAAACTTGTTATAGATCCAAGAATGAGCTATTATATTTGCATACGAATGCAGGAAGTAACAAAAACAAGGGAAATGAATGCAACAATTGAGTTCATTCACAAAAATTGTTGGAATAAGTGAGACATGGTTGGATGAAAATGATATCCTGACAGGAATAGAGATGGACGTGTACGATGCTTTGAATGAAGATAGATGAGATAAAAAGGGAGACTGAATGATTGATGATAGAAGAAGAGTTATCCCCATACAAGGTAGAGATGCAAGAAGGAAATAGTGGTAGTGGTTTTGAGGCAGTATGGTGTGAGATACAGGTCAACAGAATGAAATATTTCATGGGATGTTGCTATATACCTAGTAATGTGGAAGGTTGTGACAATGAAATGTATAAACAAATAAACCAAGCAAATAAGAAAGGAGTAATCATTACATGTGATTTTAATAATGGCAATATAGATTGGGATGATGAGATAGCAACTGGAAGTAAAGAAGATGAATTTCTCAAGTTTTTGAGAGATAACCATCTCAGACAGTATGTAAAAGAGGGCACATGAACACTGAGGGCCTTGGATTTCATCATCTCATCAGAGGATGTCATAATTAACGAAGTGTCAAATAACCCTCCAGGTGAGAGTGACCATGAAGAGATTACGTGAGTGGTTGCTGACATGTAAGGAAAGGGTATATGTGAAACTACAAGGCTGGTGATTATGAGAAGCTCAGAAGACAGCTTGCAGCTGTAGCATGGAATGAGAAGTTGGGTGGAAAGGAGACCAATGCTGCTTGGGTACTATTTAAGAACAATCTAGTAGAAGCAATGTCTGGATGTATTTCAAGAGTCAAAAGGTTAAATAGGGCACGTGTGAATTGGATGAAGAGATTATGTATGCAAACAAAGAAAGACATTACGGAGGCAACATAAGATGAGTGGTAATAATTAATTGCATGAGGAATACAAGGAGGGTGATATGGCTGGTAAAAGTGACAAAAGAACAGTATAAGCAGTAGATAGCTAATGAAGCCAAAAAAAAAAAAAAAAATCCTACAGAGTTCTTGCAATATGTAGCCAGCAAAAAAGATTATGGTAGGATGACAATGACTGATTATATTATGAAAATAATATAAGGACAACTGCTGGAGAGGATATAGTTGAGATATTTAATTAGCAGTTCATAATGGATTTTCATCCATGTGAATGTGACATCATTCATGGAGAGTTTGAAAGTTGTGCATGAGGAAGAAGAGTGACTGAAAGAGTGAGCAAATGGTATATGAAGAATTAAGCAAACTTCATGTTAATACAGTTATGACATCTATCTTGCCATATTTGTTTAATATGAGTCTTCCAGTGGATCAAGTTCCAAAGGAGTGGAAGGAAGGGAAGATTATACCGCTTCATAAGAGAAGTTACAGTAGTCGAGCACCAAATTATAGGACAATCTGTGTGTCAGGTGTTGTGGTTGAAGTGTTGGAGAGGCTAGTAAGAACAAGAATCCAGAATTGGGTTGAAAACAGTAGTATTATCTTTTGATGAAGGATATGGATTTGACAAAGGGAGGTCATGTTTTAGTAATCTTCTTAGTTATTACAATAAGGTGACAGATGCATTTGACAAGGGAGATGCATACACAGTAGTATACTTAGATTTTGCAAAGGCTTTTGATAGATCACCCCATGATAAGTTGATGGTGAAACTAGAGTGGATGGGGTTGGATATTAGACTAGTGCATTGGATTGGAGACTGGCTATCTCATAGGTATCAGCAAGTTGTGCATAGGGAAGCAATATCCCATAAGAGGAAAGTCATTAGTGGTGGGCCTCAGAGTTTTGTTTTAGGGCCATTGCTATTTAACCTGAATGCTAATAATATTGGGAAGGATTTGAATGGTGTATTCAGCTGCTTGCTTATAATACAAAATTGGGAAGAACTATGAGGAGAAGAGCAGATGAGGCCTTACAAGAAGACTTCAACAGAGTGACTGAATGGGCAGGAGTGAGGAAACCAGTTGAATATCGCAAAATATAGTCATTTTCTTCTTCTTCCTTTTTCCCTATTTTTAATTTGCGGTGTCGAGGGTTTTCTATTCATTTAATCGCAACCGTGAAGTTACTTCATGCACAAACTTTGTTTGCTTACACTTGGATAAAGGATGAAAGCAAGAATATAATTTCTTGGCATCTTTAATTTATAGTATAACCAAGTGGAAAATCTTTCAATATCTGTCTCTAATCCAGAGTATTTTAGTAATAAGGTGCAAAACATCTTTTGGCTACTTGTATATTGAAATATGACATGTGCATTACTTCAATCTTGGTATCACTTCTCGGTCTGGCTCCCACTGATGAGACCACAATAAAGGTTGAAAGCAATCTGAGTAGTGGCCCTTCTCATAATGCATACCATAAAAATGTTCATAAGGATATGTACCCTGCATTATGGGATACTAAGGCAATTGGTCTGAAGTCATCAGCCTCCATATACAAGCAGCCCAGTCGTGAAGTTACTTCATGCACAAACTTTGTTTGCTTACGCTTGGATAAAGGATGAAAGCAAGCATATAATTTCTTGGCATCTTTAATTTAAAGCTTACCTGTAGGTACCTGCCTGTGTAGATTTCTTTCCTGTAGACGTCTAATGATAATCCTCAGCAACATGTTTGTTGATAAGGATGTCTAGAAATAGCAATTTTCCATTCTTGTCTACTTCTAGTGTGAATTTGTTTTTCGCATGTTGCTTATTCAGAAAATATACAAAATATTCAAGGTCTTTTGTAGGTATGTTTCCGATAAAAAAATGTCATTTACATATCTCCACCAAATGTAATTTTAAGGTCGCCTGTACTATAGTTACTATCTCAAATTTTTCCATGTATAAGCTTGGCAATCAGAAGTGATAAAAGTGAGCCCATTGCCAGACCATATATTTGGTAGCAAAATTTCCTTTCCATGTAAAAAGAAGACTTGAGGCAGTGATGTAAGATATGTGTGATGTCTAGAGGAAATAGGTTTTTCATAAATCTCTATAGATTTTTCCATAGAAATGATGGTAGATAACAAAACTACATCTAAACCAGCTAATATATCTGATGGGCAAATTTGGATGTTTCAGTTTATCTACAAAATGTGTCAAGTTTTTCAAGTAGAAGCATGTATGTCTAAATATGGAACTTGAAGAGAGAACATGCACTGGAGAACTTCTGCCAGCAGCTATTGGACTGAGGGGGGGGGGGTCGATCTTATGAATGTTAGGCATGCCATATAAGTTGGGAATGATCAAGTGTCTGGATTTCAGCTGTTTTTTTAAGATATTCTGTAAATTCAAAAACTATTCAAAAGATTATATTGTTAGTTTTTATACATGATGACCAAGTCCCATATAAAATATGTGGAAGAATCTGATAACATGGAGATGATCTTGGTGTCACAGTCTGCACTATTTAAAATGATTGTTGAATTCTCCATGACCTTTCCTATGCCAGCAATCACATACAGAGTTTACATAACAATGTAGGGACTACATGTAACATGCCTAATGATACAATTAGGCATGTTATTAAACTACTTTTTCAATTTATAGAAATAATGGCTGTTGGGAAATATTTAATTTTTTACCAGTTTTTTACTTATGTTACCTCCTGAAGATGCTGTCAGCTATACAGACATGTCAAGGAAAGAAATACATCTAGATGTATTTCTTTCCTTGTAAATAGTGTAAATAAAAAAACACCTATGAGTTTAAACCAGGTTATTTATATTCATGCAAATCTACTCACAGTAAATTTCACATAAAGGCTTACTTATTTTATTCATGTTCATTTTTTTCAATTTTATTCAATTCATATTGTCTAACATCCATGCTATGTAACTGGACTGTGAATTTAATTTCCTCTTTGTTCATTAACTGCTTGTCATGGTGATTGGCTTACATTCTTCAGATTTCCTGGAGTACCTCAGGGCTCTGTAATTTCACCCATGCTCTTTCTCCTAGTTTATCAATAACTCACTAACCTGAAATCCTATTCCTAGTTTTGCTGATGTTAGTATGCCTCATCTTTTTCATTTGACAAATCTTGAAATGCCCATATATATATAAAGCTACACGATCTTCCATAATCAGTGTCGTAAACACTAATCTTATTTTATTTCTGTGGAGTGAGGACAACTTTGTTGAATTGAATCCTACAAAAAACTTGCCTTATTTTGCATAAACAAAACAAAAGTGCATTTCATCCACTTCCTCATCGTTGATAATATCCAAATATCTATGCAAGATCATACATCTCTTGTTGGACTACTAATACACACACACACACACACACATACACACACCTGTGGCCTCTTCTTGGCTTAAGCACGTTGCACCCAAAAAACTAGGTGCTTTCTGATTCGTGGCATTATCTCTCACTTGAGCTCCTAACACTACAAATTTCAAATACCCTTACCTTAGAATATTGTCCTCACATAATGAGGTAGTGTGCCAAAAACCTCTCTAAAAATGCTTAATGCCAGAAGAGGGTGATTTATTAAATATTGACCCCTTCAAGCTGTTTTTGACCCCTTCTATCACAGAGTCCTCCAGCTACTATTTCATGGATAACTGTTTCTACTATTGGTATACTGCAGGTATTTTTATGAGTGCTATTGCACTGAACTACTGACAACATTCCTCCACTTTCCTTCAAACTCAAAAACACAAGAGCAGCTACTATACAACATTCATTTGTTGTCCAGTCCAGCTCAAAACATAAACCAATTTCCTCTTCCTCTTCATTTTCATATTTTCTACTTCTGTTTTCTGGAAGAGTCTTCCCAAGACAGTTCCTCTAAGGGCTGCAACCATCAAAAACACGATTTCTTCTTTTTTTTGTTGACTATACACTCACACTTGCCATTGATGTACTATAGATTTCACAACCTCTCATGGGATTGATAATAAAAAATTTAAAAAAATGTGTCAAACCCAAATTAACAGGCACTCACAAACTGGAAACCAAACTCAGCACTTCAAATTAAATGTGTCATCATCACCAGGATAACAAAAGTTAACAGATGTCAAAAATGTTCCATGTGAGCTGTCACAGGAACAACTTCAGCTGTGCTCACTGATCCCTCAGGAGAAACATGTCCTCAAACAACTGTCACCTGCAATGAAAATTTGGTTTCTATTAACAATTTGAACATAAACTCAGATAAAATGCAGTACTTCTGGTCCTGATAAGACAAAGAACAATGGTCATGCTGTGCATTTTGAGGATATAAAAAGATGTAGTCTTCTTGGAACTAGCTCCAAGAGGTATATCATATTCACAACAATCAAAGTGAGGGCATCTTTTTTTTTTCAAGTGCTACTGGAGATATTCCTCCAACAAGTTAAAGCCAGAATGTTGCAATAATTCAGATGAAAGAGAAAAAATAAATAAATAATGGATATAGTTTCTTTCCCCACCAAACAAACACTCTTGATGCCATCTGATTATCACATAGTCCAAGCTCTGGAAGAAATGGCACTTTGCCAATACTGAAGTAGTAGACAATCACAGTAGTGCTAAAACTATCTGCATAAAGAAAGATCAAAACAATCTGTTGAAAAATGTCTTTCAAATGTAATTTTATTAAGAGTTAAAATAAAATGCTACAGCCCAGAAAATCTGAAATCATCTTTCTATATTCAATCTGTTAGGAATTATTCTTAGCATTATAACTAACTGCAATATAAATGTGATTTAACAATCGTTAAATGGACAATGACTTTTACTGCTCAATCCAAGAACACCCTGCTTCCTATGGTCTGAAGTGACATAAAATAGTTTTCCATATTTGGTCTCCACAGCAAGGCTTTCCTCCTTAACACATCACTAATGTATAACAAGTTTGAAACTGTGGAGTATCTGATGAATTTCATTCATATATGACACATTTTTATTTTTTTATTAGGAGATTTATGTATTAAGAAGTGCTAATAATACATACATAAAAGAAATGGGGTTAATTAAATGTACATTTCTTCTCCCTCCTTTGTTTTTACTGTAATGTTTATTTTAATACTCCGTAGTGAATAAGTGTTATAGTGTTAATTATAAATTGTCTTCATCTCCATAAAGAGAATAAAATTAGTTATGTAATTTACTTTGTAAAAGTTTATGTTATATGGTATTGCTAACTTTGGCAACGTTATGTAATGTAGCAGAGACAAACACGCAGTCTTAAGAATGTTCATAGTTCAAGTGCTGTATTACTTCCAGCCAATACCAGCAAGTTTGAAATTGACAAATGTGTGGTGTGCACAGAGTGGGAAAAGAGAAATATGGAGAGAAAGAAAGATGGCTGGGTAATGTGTGGTTACAGGGATTTTGAAAGAGAAAGAATTATAGGAATGCATTCAGAGACCTATGAATTTATCTAAAAGTAATTATTTCTTTCAAGTAGTGGGCAACCACTAAAAGATAATCTAGCAAAAGACTTCATATATAGTTTCTGTTGTAAGGAATAACAGTATCTCAAGTGTAAAGAAAACCAGTTCCAGCATGAGGTTTGTCTACTGTTTGTTTATATAACCCTGTATTTGTTTCCTGTCAATGGATGGAGTAAAACAGAACATTTTATCTCTAGCAGAAAGTTATGTTTCTTCATGATAATGTGTGTGTATTACAGAATACTGAAGCCAATCAGTAAACTATTATTCAGTTATGGATAAGAACTGAATATATGAAATGAAGATTGTGTTTATACAACTGTAAGGTAAACGGTTTAACTATTTTCTCTTCATGTTTAACTTTCTGGAGCGAGATAAATATTCCTGAGAATAATTTGTACTCAAGCTACAGAGATAGGATATGTTCTTTATTTTGTAATGAGTCTCAACCCTAAGCCAGACTAAGATGATTCCTTTATTGGAACTGACTGCATTAAAATGCAAAGGCTGTTTCTTTGTTTGTTGTATACTAACTGTAGTAAAAAAAGCCATAGTTTGTTAATTCCCAAAGATGATTGGTAAATGAATTTTTCTTTGTTTTGTTTGTTGTTGAAAATTTTAATTCCTGAATCTACTAAATTCAAGTGGGTGAGAGAAAATGTATTAACAATTTTCTTTATGCAAATAATTATGTTTGTATAGTTATTTAATAAAAAACTGTGTTTCTTTTATATTACAATTTCTCTTGTCTTATTTTAGAGATAAGTGAATGATATATATATATATATATATATATGAGTTTCAATAGTTTGGGGAAAACTAGTATTATTTTCAAGATATAGAAATGTACTGGGAAAAAACCATGGACATGTAAATCATACTTGTGGTACGAACTTAATTAAGAACCAGTGGACAAAGTAAGCATATGTCAGCAAAGCAATGAGGTTTACTGATCATCTCATCTTCAAATTTAATACAATCTTTTGTGGGTGGGACTGTAAACACACACATATATATATATGAGGGAGGTTCCCAAAAATAACCAAAGTGGCATCATCCTGTGTGAATTGATTCAATGTTCTGGCTGCTTTTTTGTTAATACTTACAAGCAAGTTTGGTGATTTTGTGATAGCTGACCACAAGGAACAGAGAGTATACATGAAATTTTGTATTCTTAAGGAAGACACTTTAGGTAAAATGCAGATCTACGAGTAGTTTTACCATTTTAAAAATGGGGAAATGTCAGTTGAAGACCAACCACAATCTGGCCAACCTTCAACAAGCAGGAATGATGAAAATATCAAAAAGGTTTGCCAGGCAATCAATGAAGATCGTCGGAAGACCAGTGAGCAAGTTTCTGAAGAGACGAATTTGAAGAGGCATAGTTGCTGCACAACGACAATGCCTCAGCCCACATGGCCTTGTCTGTCAACAGTTCTTGGTGAAAAACAACATGGCGGTTCTTCCCCACCCTCCTACTTACCAGATCTCTCTCCATGTGATTTATTTTTATTCCAATTGATAAAGAAAACTATGAAAGTGCAGTGATTCATTGGTGTGCATAAAGTGAAAGAAAAGTTACTGGAAGCATAAACAGTATTCCAGTTGAATCATTTCAGGACTATTTCCAGCAGTGGAAAAAATGTTGGGACAAGTGCATTGATTCACGTTGAGAGTACTTTGAAAGAGACTAGAATATGGAATTATTAACTTTAATTTTTGTTTTTTTTTAAATAATTCCAGTTATTTTGGGGTACCCCCTTGTATATAATGTTATATATATATGTTCAAATCACACTGTAGCTATGAGAATGGTTCAGGTAATAGATCAGTTTCATTGCCCAGTGTGAGACCATCAACTCTGCTGCTTATTGGGAACATTATATAATTATAAATAAATAAATATATGTATAATTTATTTAAATCTAATTACTGCATAAATCCATTATACTAAACACTCATACATCAGACTCTTTCTATAGATTTTTCTTAAAATATTTTCTGGCAAACTTGGTTTCTCATCCAGGTTTACAATAATAATAATAATCCTATAAGTTATTTGCTTGCTGAGGACATTACAAACACTACTGTTTTAGCAGTGTTTGAATCAACAACATTAAATTATAGGTTTTGCCAATTATGCAAGTGAAGCAGGCAAAAGGTCCTTAAAAGTTATTTTATTTTCATTAGCGTCACTCCCATTAAATGTCACCCAGTTCATAATTCTCTTATATCCTCACAGTCAACATTCTTGAAATTCCGCATCTCATTATTCCAAATTATTACCTTATCCTTTAATTGCAATTCATTTGATAAAGTCAAATATAGAAGGCTCAAGGTAATTAATATAATCCATCACTAATTTGAACTAGTTCAGAGAGGATACATCAATTGTGCTACCGTCCATCATTCTATAATGTTATTATTAAATTCAAACAACAATCTATAGTTTACATATGTGTTGCTTTAAAAAATTGTACAATTAAATTTATTTTTCATTCAATAATTTAAATTACTGAATTAAATTTACTCTCTTGAAAATAATTACTTCAATGTCCTAGTGGTCATTACTCATATTAAAATCCCTATTAATGTTTTGCTTACCCCAGTTTCATTTCACTTACCAGGGATTTTAATATGGGTAACGACCACTAGGACATTGAAATAATTCTTTTCAAGAGAGTAAATTTAATTCAGTAATTTAAATTATTGAATGAAAAATGAAATTTAATCTATGGTTCAAATCACACTGTAGCTATATAGATGTTTTCAGGTGACAGATCGATTTCACTACCCAGCATAAGACCATCAACCCTACTGCTAATTGGAAACATTAAGTAGTTTCTAGTTAATAACTACAAAATAATCTGGTTTTTCTTGAGATGGTAATCATTATTGTTATCATCTTCTGGAAATTCACCATATTAGAACAATATGCAAAAAAAATGAGAACCTTTAATAATGGTTATTTTTGCAAATTATAACATTATAGTGCCAATTACCTATTCAGAATCACTAATGAGAATAGCATTTAGGCAATTACTAGTGCAGTGAAGGTCTGATATGCCATGACTGCAAATGAGGTACTATCAGTTATATAGATCAGTGTTTTTGGACTTTTCTGACATCGACGCGCAATAAAAAATAAATTTTGCATCATAAACCAGCACACATTATTTATAAACACGCACACACACACACTACATTTTGATCTTAGCCAAAAGGATAAGAAGCAATATCCCAAAGGGGTAGTACAATACCAGGGCAACACACAAGGCAAAGGTGGAGCAAACCTCAATTACTTTGTTACCTTTCACAATTCAGTTTTTTTCTTAAGACCCATATCAGAACATATACAAAACTTTGTTCTTGGCCAAAAATCCAAGAAGCAAAAACTGTTGTATCTGTTCTTATCAGCTAAATATCTGACACTGGCCCACATCATCCCTAAGATATTCAACTGATTCAATGAATCAACCGATAAAGAAGGATGCAGAACGAAAGAAAGAGTGAATGGGAAAAGCATAAAAGTGCAAGAAACTAAGAGAAAAGAAGGGTGGGCAGTTTATAGATATGTGGAATAAATTTGATGGACATAAGGACCTGTATCTCTGTAGCTCAGTTGGTATAGATGAAGCCCTTTGGTTAATAGACCAGGGTTTAATTCTTATCTATGATGTGAGGAACCTTTACCTGTACTCTTTCGACTAAAGGTGAGTTAAGCCAGTCTCATACGGAAGTAGAGAGTTTTTCACCCAGAAACTCAGGTTTTTTGTCCTTCAGAACAGGCAAACCAGACGTGAACACACACAGATTACAGTCATGAATACTTACAACAACATGTGGAAGAGATAGGGTCTTCACCACATGTTATGCTCATAGTTAACCATGAGTCACATTATGGCAGTCAACCTCCTAGATAGGAGACGACACATGAATGGGAAGGACCTGTATATGCCTGATAGACTATACTTAAATGACTCTGGAGTTAGATACTTAGAGAAGGTGTTGTTCAGTGAGAGTCTGGAAGTGCGAAACCAGGGAAACTAGCGATATTAGGGGAGAAGCAATCAAGCATGTGTCTAGCCACCCCTAGGATATATAAGTATGAATGCAGGAATGATTACAAAGAGCAGAGTGCAGTTTTTCAGGATTTGAAGCTAAATGGGCAGGTAATGACATTATGTAAGGGTAACTGTGGATCCAAGGGGATGTTGAAATGCATGTACATGAATGTCCAAAGTATCAGAATAAAGTAAAGAGTTTTTGACACTGATCAACTCGATTTGGCCAAACATTATTGGCATCAGCAAGGCCTGGTTGTCAGGAGATCATGTAGTTAGAGGGATAGAATGTAAAATATATTGTATTTTCAGAGAAGACAGAGGAAATAGGGCAGGAGGAGGAGGAGGGGTATTATTAAAGATAGCTGAAGAACTTCAGCCAACAAAAATAGAAGTTAAGGAAGATTGTAGAACTAATGGAAATGGTTCAGTTGAGGCTTCCTGGAATGAGATAGAGGCCAACAGGCCAAAATATATTGTTGGTTGCATCTATAGGCCTGGAGTCCAGAAAACGATGTCGACAACCTGCATCAGCAGAAGATAACAATGAGTGCAGGCTGAGCAATTATCATGGGAGATTTCAACTATGGTGATATAGAATCAAAGGAGGAAAGAGCACATGGCAAAATGGAAGTGGAATTTATAGTTACTAAGGCATAATTACCTGAAACATAATGTGCCATAAGGGACCAGAGATTTGAGAGTGTTGGATATAACTACTGTCTATAATAACTCTACCTATCAAGGAAAGTGGTTATGCAATCTTGTCCTAGGATATTGCTCAACATGCAAAAATTTCAGTCAAGAAAGGGTTTATGCAGAACTACAAAGTTGACAATTATGACAAACTAGGAGGCTATCTGAAGGAATGCCATGACAAACTACATGGAATCAATGTCATTAGTGAATAGGAAGTGGTCAAGGATTGTTTGAGTGAGGCAATATCAGACTGCATACCCAAGGTCAGGAGGATAAAGAGAGTATGGATTAAGTGGATGGCTACCAATATAAAGTAAGTGGAGCAAAAAAAAAAAAAAAAAAAAAAAGCATGCCAATGAGCAGTATAAAACACAAACAAGAAAGATAACTAGTATGGTAAGGAAGGCTAAATCAGATTTGGGGAGAAAATTAGCTAAGGAGGCCAAAGTAAATCTGAAAGAGTTTTTTTGCTTTGTAGCAAGTAAGAGAAAGAATGATTATGGAAAGACAACTTCACTCACTGCTGATGGAAAGAAAGTGACAGAATCAGAAGAAATAGTTCAATTACTATGCGATCACTTTTCAAGGATATATCATCCAGGTGGTGACCATGCATTTACTTGAGATGACAGAGACTGATCTGATCATTTAGATAGATGAACTGAAAGTACCCAGTATAATGAAAAATATCAACCTGAATACAGCAGTTGGCCTGAAAAATACTTCAGCTCTGCTACGAGAATGTGCAAGTGAATTGGCAGTGCCTCTGACAAAGTTGGTTAATCTAAATCTCAGCTTGGCAAGGTTCCAAGGGAGTGAAAACAGGATAAAATAGTTAAAGTATTGGAAAAGTTGGTTAAAAGTAAAATTCAGGAAAGGTTGATAGGAATATGATACTCTATAGGGAGCAGCATGGCTTTATAAAAGGTAGGTCCTGCTGCAGTAATTTATTCACATTTTATAATAAAATGACAGCAGGATAAAGAAATGGATACACCATGATAGCCACTGGACTTTGCAAAAGCATTTGACAGAATACCGCATGGAAAACTATTACATAAGTTGGAGCAAATAGGAATGGATATGAGGCTGGTGGAATGGATAGGAGAGGTGGCTGATAGACAGACATAAGAGGGTGGTGTATGGTGGAGTGAAATCAAGGCGAATGCTGGTGACTAGTGGAGTGACCCAGGGCTCTGTACTAGGACTACTACTTCATTTGTACATTAATGATATAACAGAAGATCTGAAAAGGGATATTCAGTTGTTGTGCTGATGATGCAAAATATGGAGGGCAATGATAAAGGTGTTGCCTAATAAATTGGCAGTGTGGGCAAAGGATAATGGTGCTTTGCAATGAAAAGATAACTTGGTATCATATCATATCATAAAAAAGTTTTTAAAAAAATTAAAACCGAGCAGCTTTGACAGGTAAACTGTAAACGCAACTATACAAACATTATTGAGGAAACAATGAAACAGTTCAAAAACAAGAACTAACCCTTAGAGTCTCAGTGCCAAACTCTGATAGATTCAGCTAGGGAGTAAGTTGTCTGCAAGAATGGAAAAATAAGAATACCAAACAAAATGGACACAAGAATTTAAAGAAGCAGTCCTGGAAAAGAAGAAACCATACCAAAAATTCCTAGAAAATAAGTTGGCAGATATCCTAAAAGAATATGGAGAAAAATGTAAGAGCCAAGCAATGTGTAAGAGTAGGTAAGTAAAAGACATTGGAAGACTTGATAAGAGTATGGAAAATAAATATCAGGAAGGTGGCAAAATGTTCTGGAGGCTATTGAAGAAGCATAGAAATTGAGGAATGAGCAATGATAAAGTTGACATGAAATACTGACGATAAGGATATTCCTAGATGTCTGGAGTAATTACATTGATCTCAATCTTGTACAATTTCTCCATCCAAAACATGTCCTTCACTTGCCATTCACAACCTCATGTTTTTGACATTAAAACAGTATATTCTCCTGGACTTCTACTCTTTCTTTCCATAATCAAGACTACTGCTCCTACTGTCTTGATATAAATGCTTGCCCTCAGCAAGTTAAAATTTAACCTTGTGAGAATGATGGCCTTCTTTTCCCAATCTATACAAAATTCAGTCCACTATACAAGCCATAGTTTAACAAGAAGTGTGCTAACAGGAAAGGAATCCTAGAGTAAAATTCAATATACCACAAGCAGCTTCATTCCCAACATATACTGATGCATGCAAGAAATAGAAAACAACCAACAAGAAATCCAAATCTGACTCTGAATCAACAAATAAAACTATCCTCATATAAAAAATGCAGGATGCCTTTTGGTCCCCTGCAAAAGCTGTTAAGACACAATGTTCATTCATCTGTGTTTCTATCTCTTTCTTGTTCAGATGGCAATGGTGTAACAATGCAGATGAAACTGACCTTTTCTGGCATCATTGTCACTTTCCATTCTGGGGTTACAGAAACAAGCAAGACAAAATGTCTCCTGTCATATTAGTAGCAGTGCTTCATATGCCTTCTGTGTTTTTTTTTCCCTTCAAGAAAATCATCTGAAGAATCTCAACCTAGATACTAAACAAGTGCTCTGCTGATGGTATCTTATCTCCACAGATATACAAGTAACCCTTGTATAACACGGATTTTAGGTTCCATAGAAATGCCACATTATATAAATCGCGTTATGCGAGACTCAGATCACATAGAAAAAGTAGGTTCCGAAATCGTTTTTTTTTTAAATTATATAAACAATGACATATCCAACAAAAACAATATTTTTATTTAATTCAGGTAATTCATATAAGTTAAGAAAACAAACTATGAGACAAATACATAGTATAAAATTATAAAAATCACAAATTGTACATAAATTTCATTGCACATAATGTATAAATGTTTTAGACAATAAAATAACGTGCATATTTTAATCATCATCATTGTCTTCAGAAATAATATTTCATGGATGTTCTTTAAGTGGCTGGAGGTTGTCACCACTTCAAATCTCTTGGACATCATTTGTTATAATTCTCTTTGCCTACTTCGGCTGGTTTAGTTATCAAGAAGTCAGTAACAAGACTTTGCTTACCACTATGATGCAATTTTTTTATTAAGTTCACAATATGACGCTAAACAAATATCCAATTGTCTCGTGAATTTTCCCAAGCTCTCCATTGAGGGATCATTATCTGTAAAATAACTTTCTTGCCAAGTCCAATCCTTCTGCTAATTTCTTTAAACTGAATTCTTTAATGGATTCACAATCAGAATCTTCGGCAGAACTTTCCCTACCATTTGGTTGACGCCATCTATTAATTGTACCAGTTCCTCCTCATTTAAATCTGTTTCTCCATCAATTAATTCACTAATTTTGTTTTCAACCACATCGCAAAAGCCCTCTCTACCAAAAATGTGTGCAATGTTTATTATTATTCAGACCATATTTTTTTCCAGCAAGCATTCAGCATAGAGGGTTGTAATTCCTTAATGGATAGAGAAATAATTTTCACACAATTCAATATTAAAATTTCTTTCCACGTTGGAAGTAGTGTCATGTTTGGATTACATTCCATTTTTTCCAAAATTAACTGAAATGTTCACAGAACATAATATGACCTAAATGTTGATATTATTCCTTGGTCGAGTGGTTGCATAAGTGAGGTAGCATTAAGCGGCAAAAAAGTTATTTTAATACTCGATGGCTTAAATTTGTTGGGTGGCCTGGTGCGTTATCTAAAATTAGTAGAATTTTAGAGTCCATATTCCTTTTCTTTGTGTAACTTTCTACATTGGGTACAAAGCACTTGAAAAAAAAAAACAATTTTCAAGCATGCTAGCTGTAACCCATGCCTTTTTGTTGGCCTCCCAATAAACAGGTAGGGTGGACTTGTCGAGCCCTTTCATCGCACAAGATTTGTGGATCGGTTAATAAACATTGGTTTTGTCATGTAATCACCTGATGCATTACTACAAAACAGTAGAGTAATTCTATCTTTGAATCCAGGAGCTGATCTTTAATTTTTGGAAAATGCATAATTTTTCCAAAAATGGGTTTATGCATTTTTGCATTTTGGCATTTTTTTCCAATATAAATCAGATTCATCCACACTGAACATCTGCACTATAACCACCTTCTTAAACGATTTTTAAAAGTTCTGCTGGATATTTCCAGGCAACTTCAACGTCTGCTGATGTTCCCTGGATTTTAAGATTATACAAGGAAAACTGCTTTTTAAAGTTTTCGAACCAACCCTTACTGGCACAAAATTCATGCTGAGAGATTTCTTCTGAAGAATCTTGATCATGTTCTTTTAAATGTTTATAAACTTTGAGAACTTTTTGCTTAATAAGGTGTCCATCCAAAGGAATTTTCTTTCGAGTGCAATCTTCTATCAAAATCGTTAGAGATATGTCCGTGCAGTTAGCCTAGTGGCTGTGCACTTTGCAACCATATATGACTGGGGAAGGAGTGTCCCAGGTTCGATTCCCGTCGAAGACGTGAGGAATTTGAGGATCTTCCTCAGCCATAGCCAAGTTAGCCGGACTTGGGCGTGGGCAGTAGGGTTTTTTCTGCCAGTTTATCTGGGTTTTTTCATCCCGCAAGCAGGCAAACCGGCCCCGTGAACGCGCACACAGATCTACAGCCATAAATACCTCACCCCCCATGAGGGGGGGGGCTCAACTCGCCCCAATAGGGACGAGGGAGAAAAAGGGAGGAAACTCCATACGAATAAATAAATAAATAAAATAAATTAGAGATTTCTCCATTTTTCTTATTAGAATATCACGTACACGAACAACGTGCTTTGCACTTACCATTGACCCAGCAATAACACTTTCTCGGATTTTATGTTCATTTTGTTTGATTGTTCGAATTGTTGATTCAATTAAATTCAGAGTCCATGCAACAACTCCTGGTTTTTCTTCAATTTTCAACTGATCCAAGATTTTAATTTTTTCTTGAGAAATGAATTTCCTCTTCAATGTTGGCTTTTTCCCTTTCATTGCAGTTTTAGTGGCGATTACAATAAAAATAAACTTTTACATAAAAAAAAAAAAAAAGCATTAAATATGTATGTAACTCACCCTTGCATAACACTGATGTTATACAAGGCCCTCAGCTTGAGAATAACACACGAGTTTTAATGTGCTTTCCTTGCAGAAAACGAAGACAATTTAACAATAAACACATTATACAGTAAACCCTAGATGGCGAACCTATGGCACTCGTGCTAGAGGTGGCACGTCTCGAAATTTTTCTGGCACGTTAACGATTTACAGGTGATATCCTTTTATACGCTTATAAATTATTCAACTTTTTTTTAATTATTACAATACGTACAAGTCGAATTTTGTTTTACACAAGAGAGCAGCTATAAAGACGTGCATATGATTGGTGCAGTATTAACAAAAGATCGCTTTCATTGCAGTTTTAGTGGTGATTACAATAAAAATAAACTTTTACATAAAAAAAAAAAAAGCATTAAATATGTATGTAACTCACCCTTGTATAACACTGATGTTATACAAGGCCCTCAGCTTGAGAATAACACACATGATTTTTAATGTGCTTTCCTTGCAGAAAACGAAGACAATTTAACAGTAAACACATTATACAGTAAACCCTAGATGGCAAACCTATGGCACTCGTGCTAGAGGTGGCACGTCTCGAAATTTTTCTGGCACGTCAACGATTTACAGGTGATATCCTTTTATACGCTTATAAATTATTCAACTATTTTTTAATTATTACAATACATACAAGTCGAATTTTGTTTTACACAAGAGAGCAGCTATAAAGACGTGCATATGATTGGTGCGGTATTAACAAAAGATTGCGCGAGACAAAGGCAACTGACAAGTGTTGAGTTGAAATGCTAATTCGCTTCAATCAAATTCCGTAACATCTGAAACTGTCATAACACATTCACGACAGGATGTCATTTTTCTTGGATGTCAATTCTTGGTAGAATTTTAATTTAAGTTAGCCTTTGTGATCTGTCATAATGACATCGAGAATTTCAAATGCAATAAAAGAAACACTTATTTCATAATTGAAAGATTGGAAAATAGTTTTCAGTTAGATACTGTGCTTCAGTGCAACATATGGTTTTGCTTGAATCTATACGGCATAGTTTCTCTGAGAGGGGACATGTGATTCATTAGTTAGCACAGTTTTTATTCCAGCTGTGTCTAACTGCACTATTTGTTGAGAATTACAGAGACTGCAAAAGCCTCTGTACAGTAATTTATTCAGGGATACAATAAAACTAAATTCGATACCTATAACTACTTGTGCGATAAGGGCAGACACAAATTTAATTAAGATAAAATTTGAGTTTTAAGTCCCGGTGAAAAATATATGAAAAAAAAAAATAAAGGGTTACTAGAAATTGTAGACCCCGTTATATCGAAACTGCGTTGAACAAGGGTTACTACAATTTGTAGACCACGTTATATCGAAACCACGTTGTATAAGTACCGCGTTATATGAGGGTTACCTGTACTCAAAAGTTTTGCTCCATAACTATTATCTCTACAGTTTGTTACACTCATCTATTCCAATATATGGAAGGAAGTCTGTACTTAGCTCATTCCAAAAGAGAGAAAAGTCTGCCATCTAATGACCCACCGCCTTCAGCCTCAGTCCTTTCTAAAATAACGAAGATAGTCAACAATAAACCTCTTCACTACGAAGTAAAAAGTCAGTAATCCTAGTAAAAGCCATAATTTGTTGTAGAAGTGGATGAATTTTCTCTATATGTACGACTTAAGAACAATTCATCACTACGTATTGCTCCCATGGCTTTCCAAGCAAACTAGTCTTCTTTCATCACTACTCGTCTCACTTTCCCAACTGCACAGGCATTTGGAATGTGTATCAAATAATAAACAACATTCAATAGAGCAATATAAAACTATTGTTTATTGCTCTACCAGTTATTGCATGATTTTTTAGGAAAAAATATTTAAAAAAAATTATGTTATCAGAGAAAATTCTAACAACATTTAAAGAATGGTAACACTAACTAGTACAACAGCTCTTTACTAGCTTGGTTACAAATTTTGTAATTCCAGAACATATGTACACATCAACTGAAACTAAACTCTGAAGGTGAATCAGTAAGAGTTGAATTCCCATGAAGTTCAAGATGAAATTTACAGCCTAAAATCATACTCTGGGAGGAGGATGAAGAAAAGTATTACCTGATTTAATAGGTAAAATGGTTGGCAGCTTCTGAATTTTCTGTAATTCATCTTTATCTTTATGCCACAAAAATATTTCTCCTGAAGAAAGAAGTCCACATAAATAATTTCCTAAAAAAAAATAAATAAATAAATAAATAAATATATATATATATATATATATATAATTTATGGAATCTAAGTGAGCCAACTATTGTTTACTCCTGCTATAGTAAATTCGTGCAAACCACCATACACCATCAAACTATCTTATCATAACGAACTTATAACAGCACTGGGCTTATACATCTATTGTAGGAATTTCACTAGTTTGCAATTGTGAGAAAGTCCGTTATAGCTACAGAGAGAATCAGTTGTATTCATTTACAAAGTCTGATGGCGAGGCTTATACACTGGCCCAATTAATTAATACTTTGAATATTTCGTAAAGTCAAACTGCCATTATCAGGGAACAAAATATAAGATAAATGCACATAGGCACTACACACTAAGTAATGAAGATGAAGCATGTCAACTGGGAGTAGGCCTGAAGTCCTAAATAGTTTCTGCTAGTGGGCTAAACTGAGGGTCCTAGCCTGTTGGGCTGAAGTATGGAGGATGAACTCTTCCCAAATTTGGGGCAGTTTCTTGCAACAAAATTTGTTGAGGTTAGGGTAGTTTCTTAAGGCAGAAGCCGATTCTATTAACAGTCTTTTATATTTATATTTGCTACGATTGAGTAAAGTGGCTTTCTTCCAGCATATTCTAAGGCAGGTGTCCAAAATCATGGTCACCTAGTCCTGATGGCTGCAGTGAAGGAAACTGATATAGTCTTCTTTATGTTCAGAAATTTGGATGTTTGCAGTCCTGCCTGTTTGTACATAAGAAGATAGTTTACAACTGCAAGGGGGCTGATAAACAGCTGGCAGTTGGAAGTTTTTCCACTTGGTTATACTTTGCATTATGGGATGCAAAGTCACTAGCTTCTATATACGAGTTGCCCTGTCCTGAAAATACTTCAGGTGAAAACTTTGCTTGCTTACACTTGGATAAAGGATTAAATGAAGAATATAATTTCTTGGCATCTTTAATTTATAAACATCTGGCAGGTCTAGGGACTGTATCTTTGGTGGAATAGATAATGAATGCCAGTTTTTTATATGGTCTAAGTGGTTGAAAGGAATAATTTTTGGTCAGTTTTTTAGATGTGCCTTGGATATAGCTTTGGTGTAGTCTTTCTTCTGGAGAGTGTATGTAAGTTTGGAGTTTTAATATTTTGGCAGCTCTCATCCTCTGTACTTCAGCCCAACAGCCAATGATGCCTAATTTAGCCCACCAAGGGGAACTATTTAGGATTTTAGGCTTACTCTCAGTTGACATGCTTCATCTTCATTGCTTAGTGTAGTATCTGCATGCACATATCTTATATTTTGTTCCCTGAGAAAACAATTTGACTGCCAAAATATTGGAAGTGTTAATTAAATTTATTTTAGTTAATATTAGGCTATGTTATAATTTCCTTAAAAAATACAGTTATTCATTTACAAACTTTGTTATCCTTATAATGGATGTATCATAATGACATAATTCCTGCCTGGGTTGTAGGAATTATGTCATTATGATACATCCATTATGAGGATAACAATGTTTGTAAATGAATAACTGTATTTTTTAAGGAAATTATAACATAGACTAATATTAACTAAAATAAATTTAATTAACACTTCCAATATTTTAGCAGAGTCAAACTGCCATTGTCAGGGAACAAAATATAAGTTATGTGCATGCAGGCACTACACCAAGTAATGAAGATGAAGTATGTCAACTGAAAGTAGGCCTAAAGAGTGCCCCCTAGTGGGCTAAATTGGGCTGAAGTACGGAGGATGAGAGCTACCAAAATATTAAGACCCCCAGACCCACATACCCTCTCCAGAACAGAGACTACAACTACACCAAAGCAATCACTATTCCATATATCCAAGGCACATCTGAAAAACTGAGAAAAATCATAAAAAAATACAACCTTTCAATCACGAAGTACCATATAAAAAAAGTATTCTTTATCTGTTCTACCAAAGATACAGTCCCTAGACCAGATGTTTATCAGGCCCCTTGCAGTTGTAAACTATCTTACTATGGCCAAACAGGCAGGACAGCAAACATCCGAATTGCTGAACAAAAGGACTATATTCATTTCCATCACTACAGCCACTCAGGACTTGCTCATCACGCTATGGACACCTGCCATAGAATATGCTGGAAGAAAGCCACTTTACTCCATTCCAGCAAATATAAATATGAAAGACTTTTCCTTGAATCTGATTCTGCCTTAAGAAACTACCCTAACCTCAACAAATTCTGTTGCAAGAAATTGCCAAAATTTGGGATGAGCTCATCCTCCATACTTCAGCACAACTATGGGATTTCAAATACCCTCTTTGCACAGAAGATACAGTTCAGGAGTGTCAAATGTAAAAATAATGTCTAGTGTGGACCAGATTACCATCCCCATGTATGAGGATTCATCTTATGGCTATCACACATTGATCCTTTAATTCATCGCTATGATATTATTCCACTTGAATAGTTTAGAGTTTGATAGGGAACATTGTCCTATAATTATAGGAGAGAATGTTTTTTCCCCCTTTTAATACTGTTTCAACAAGGACATCATCTAAACAGAGTTTCAGTAGTGAAAGAGGTATCTACAACCCTTACAAATAAAGAATGATATGTTACCAACTGAACATTTGAATTAATAGTTGGGAAAGTGATATGTGCTGTATCTCTTTTCTGTTTGTTGCCCTTTTTGTGCCATTTTCTGCTTCAACAGAACATGGCTGGGACTTCATAAAGGCCCTGATAAATTTGAAGTTGGATTCATACTCAGTGGAAGATTAACCTCCCTACCGGCTGAAGTGAATGAAATATCCACCCCACCATAGCATTCTGCATGGATCAAAACTTCATCGGCATTGTCCCTTTCATCATGCCATTACCTCCCTCTGCCGTTAATCCCTTTACGGCTATTTTAGAGCCATTCATGGATTAACTGTTAGTATCTGACTAACAGTTTGTGTCACCTGTCTTTACACACACTGTTTTACTTGGAATTTTCTTTACTGTCCTAAAAATTTGACTTTTTTGCTTCTAAAATGATTTATTGTGTTTCTTCGCAAAATTTGAAACGAATTTCACATGTGCGAAAATAATTAATCCTGAAATGACCATCGATCAGCCTTTGCAATGAATCTATTTAGCAGTAGCAAATTCTGCTGTATTTTAAATTTATTCTTCAAATCACTGCAACGGAACAGTTGCACTGGTTGTTCCAATATAGAAACAACTTTTTTGGGGAATTTTCAGATGTTTGCATTGAACATATTATGTCACGTATTTATATTTTTAAATAATATTTATTGAAATAAATATGACCTTTTGCTTTCTTTCCTAGCAAAATACCATTATATGGATGATCACATTTCAGCTCTAGAAACGATTTTTTTTTGTTTTATGAACAACAAACGATGTTATATTGCATAACTCGGTTTCCGATTGTGAATCTTTTTAGTATCGAGAATTTATATCCAATGATGTTTTAGCAGGGATTTTTAGCCATTTTTTTTTTTTTTTTTGTAGGATGCACATTACTATAATATCCAATGCGTATGTTGAAAATATAATATGAAGGATATCATATACAGAATAATTCAACATTTATGCTCATTTTGAATATTTGCTAATGCTTACCCCCTCCTGGAATTCAATTACATAACCACTCTAAATTTCTACAGGTTAGAAAACGTTTCCAGACAGTATTCAAAATCTATTACTTCATTTTACTGTTTCGACAAAAGAAATAAGGCATTAAGATTGTTGTACCCTGAAGCTTCTAATTCTGCACTATTTCTTTGCAATCTAAAACCAGCTGTTCTACTGTCTGCTGAAATGATTTGAAATTTTAGAAATGCTATGCTATATTTTCACCACATAAAATTGTTTATATGCATACCACACAAAAGAAAGTTTAGTAGTATTATTTTAGTTTCTTTTTCTTAAAATAATCTAAATATTTTTACTTATGCTTCTGAGTGCTATTTCTGAAGTAATCTACGTCTTAGAAATACTTGTAGTAATCCTCTTAGCTGGTGGGAAAGGTAAAGGCTTAGATTACTCTCAGTGCTATTGAGGAAGAAAATTGAGAACGCTTAGCTAGAAGGGACACTAAAGTGCCTCAAGCTATAGTCCGAGATACATCAAGAATGTCGTGTTTTGTTTTCAATTGTTGATTAGTAGACATCCTAATATAGAAGAAAATACAGACATTTCTTTTACAGGCTGATACAGTATTTATGCTGAAATAAGTTCTTAATTTATAACGATCAGTTTCATTTTTATTATCGAAAAATTATAAATTATTTCATATAATTATCTTGAAAAAGAGGACTTGAATTATTTTAAAAGAAAAGGAGCATATACTTCACATAATCTTATTTTTTGGGGAGGGCAGGAAGGTTATATTGAAGACTTATTCAATTTGCATATATTTCAGAGAATTTATTTTATAAATCGTTCGCAAGACAACTGTTTTGAACATAAATCACTTGGGGAATATGCCCATTCATTTTAGTGTAAATAGTAGCAAAGATTTAGCTACTTCAATAATGTCACCTATCTAAACTAGAAGAAAATATCGTTATATCTGCTGATGTTAGAAATCTTACATAAATAATTTTTCTGGCATGAATTCTCTATCAGCTATAATGTAATCAATCTACAGATTTTTGACCTCTGGTATTCTACCATCTTATGCGCAGTGATTTCTTCTTTGTACGACAAGAAAAAAATCAGATAGCACAAGAAAAATGTGGAGTATTTTCTTTTTCATTGGGTGAATTTACAATGTTCTCACTTTGTGTTTTGAAAAGAAAGTACATGTGATTTTTTTTTCTTACTATTTTTGCCATTAGAACATCTGATACAATTACAAGAGTGGCATTTTACTGTTTTCCTCCCACACGAGAAAAAGAAATATGACAATAATATTGTTGATTCTGTCGAACATTTATAGTGGAAATTTGTAATACAAAACTTTGTAATTTAAATATATACATATATAAGCAAAAGTATTGCTTATTATAAAATTGGAGCATAATATCTGAACTAGCAGAAAATATGTACATATCAATTTAAATCATAAGCGTTAATTTTCTTTTGTAATGACCAATTATACAGGGAAACCAAGAAGGTGAAAGTGAAAAGAACAGTAGAATACAATATAAAGAAAAAAAATTAGTGATATGTTTAAAGAATTTCATTATTCTTTATAAAGCAAAGTCGCTCAAGCATGTGCTTCAGGAAATCTGGGAAGTATACTTCGAATCATGATTTTGAACAAAAATATAATATAATATCAAACGTCGGCAGCTGGTTTTGTTAAATAATATTTCAAATAATTATTGTGAATTAATTTCTTCGAGAACAAAGAAAATGGTTTGTGGAGTAAGCAATTAGAAAAAAATTAGCAAAAAAATTAAAAACTAAATTGGTTCTGGAATGTAACGCAATATTTAAATGAAGAAATTAGGCAAGCATCTTTATTTTGTCCAGGCATTAAAATTGTATTTTACAATAAAAAGAGAAAATAAAAATAATTTCTATATTTTTAGTTTATCCAATATAACTAAAATTCAGTTACCCAGCATAGAACAAGGAACTGCATTTCTTGTTATAGGTAACAGAGACACAGCTATGAGCCTGAGATAATCTGATTAAGTGCTCTCTTCAGCGTGAGGGATTATCACACCTTCTAATGGACATGCTGGCCGAATTGCACTTCTTATCCATGTTCTTTCAACAGGTGTAGTGAATCGTATCCAGATTTATCTGGACGTCTATAGACGTCCTAGCCGGTAGGGAGGTTAATTCTGTTTCTGTGACAGAGTTCTCCCTCAACAAACAGCTGCACATAGATACCCTATCAGCAAAGAAATAAGATGCGTGGACCACCTTGGATGCTATCTAAAAGCACAGCAAGCCTTTGACTCTGTCCCCAGGCTATGTCAAAAGAGACTTACTCTGACACCACAGACTCTTACAGGAGAGACTATCCAATCGCTACTGAGCAAACCATCCAATGCCACCTATCTTTCTAAAGCTGAGGCCAAGATAGTACATATATTCCACCAAAATCTTCACATATATACAGATCCAAGATGCCCATGGATTGCAATCTATGGCAAACAAAGTGGCAGTATTGAATCGCTTGAGACCTGTACAACAGGCGAATAAAAAACTCAAGACAAGCAATTGCAGCAATAGGAAGAAAAAAATAAGAAAAGAGAAAGAATAAAAAGATCAAGTAAAATCACTGGAAGGTTATCTCCAGTGGAGGAAATTAAATGTGATAGCAACTGTGCTCTCATATGTTTCATTAGTTGCATTAAAAAAATTATTACTAATATCAGATCTCCAAGGAGTCTTTGGAGATCTGATATTAGTGTTGGAATTATATATTTGGTTTAATCCTTTATCCAAGTGTAAGCAAACGAAGTTTGCGCCTGAAGTATTTTCAGGACTGGGGCAACTCGTGGTAAAGGTGGTATAAGCTCTGATCACTTGCCTTAGTATCCCATAATGCAAAGCACACTGCCTTGCAGACATGTATAATGCTATGCATTAAAGAAAAGTCACTACCCAGACCAGTTTTGACCTTTATTGAGGTCTTGTCAGTGGGAGCCAGAGACCCAGAGGTGATGATACTAAGGTGGAAGTAATGCAGAAGTCATATCACCATATACCAGTTGCCAAAAGGTATCAACACCTATTATTAAAATTCTCTGGATTAGAGAGGGTTAATGGAAGTTTTTTCACTTGGCTATGCTACCAATTATGAAGGTGTTGACACCTTTTGTTAAACAATGATCATCATCAACCTATCTTTTCTACCCACTACAAGGTGAAGGCCTCTCCCATTGCAGGAGGGGTGGGTGTACTTCTTCCATGGTAACCTAGTCCATCTTGGGAGTGTATATATATACATCCGTGCCCTTGACGGGATTAGAACCCGCAGCCTCTTGGCTGGAGAGCAGATGCACTAACCACTCAGTCAACCAGGCCAACAGTTAAATAATGATGGTCCCAAAACAGACTCCTGTATTACTCTGCTAGCAACACCACAGCCTCACACAACCTGCTGATACCTATCTGACAGCCAATCATCTATCCATCTCACTAGCATCTTATCCAAAGCCATATGTTTCAATTAGTCACTAGCTTGTGACTAATTGAAACATATGGCTTTGGCAAACAATAAGATGTGTATTAAAGTATACCACTGTATACACATCTCCCCCTCATCTTGTGAATTCGTCACCCTGTTATAGTATATAAAAAGATTGCTAAACCATGGTCTCCTTTAAAACAAGCTTTCCCTCATAAAGAATGGGTTCATGCTATTATCATCATAATCCTGAATCCCTAGTTCTTACCAAACTCTCCAACACATTAACCACAACTCTAGACACACAGACTGACCTATAATTTGCAGCATCATTCATACCCCTCCCCCACTTTGTGAAGTGGAACAATTTCACCCTCATTTGCACTTCTTTGCAACCGTCCTATTGTGAGACCCATACCAAAAAAAACGTGTGCCAAAGATGTCACTGAATTCTTTGAGCATTTCTTTAATTCGATATACTGTCAAGTTGTCATGCTTTATTAACACCATTAAAACTGAAGCAGGTGTCAGAAATAACATCTACTTCAGTTTCAGCAAAACTGTATGAGAGACGCTTACAGAAAGTCATCTGCAAGCAGGTGTCAAATAATACCTACTACAATATAATACTACATTATCTCCCATAATAATATATTATGGGAGATACTGAGATAGGAGTGTTGTGAGCTTGCTCCACCTTTGCAACGAGTTTCCCAGTGTTGTACCCCCTTACCCCCAGTCCTGAAGATACTTTCAGGTGCAAACTTTGTTTGCTCACACTTGGATAAAGGATTAAACTAAATTTATTATTTTATAATACCTACTACAGTTTCAGTAAAACTCTATGAGTGACCCTTATTAAGAGTCATCTGCTTTCACATTCTTTCCACTCAAAACCCGAATATCAAGAAAGATTTTCTCCAGATCAGAACTGCATCTCTTTACAGAAGTCAGTATCAGCAAAGTTCTCTATGAGTAACCTTTATAAAGAGTTATCTGCTTTTACATACTTTCCAAACTTGAATACAAAGAGAGATTTTCTCAATATCAGAACAGGATCTCTGACTACAAAACTAAAAAAAAATATTTGAAAAGGAACACCAAGTTTATTTAATTCCTCATAATTCTCCTGCTCACTTGCTACCAATCCTTCCTCCACCATCATCATCATACATATCAAGGATTTAGGCCTAGCATGGCCTGTTCCGGCCTTAGAAGTCATTGTTGAATCATTTAAGAGGACGTCCTGGTTTTCTTTTTCCTAATGGCTTGTACTTTAAGGCTTATTTTGGTAATCTTTCTGTTTTCATTCTTTGAACGTGTTCCATCCATTTATATTTATATTTTTTAATTTTTTCTATTACTGGTTCTTGGTTTAATTCTTTCATAATTTCTTTTGTGATCAAATAGGGTATACTTTGCAGTTTTTCTCATAAACTTCATTTCTGCTGTTGTTAATCTTTGTTTGTCTTCTTGTTTTATTGTCCAGATTTCGCTTCCATACATTAAGACCGGTAAGGCTAATGTATTGTATACTTTTAGCCTGGTTTGTTTTTGAATTAGGTTTGGTTTAAATATAGAGTTAATTACACCTGTTATTTTTAAATATTTTGCAATTTTTACGTTTATATATTTTTCATATGTGATCATACATCATAGGTAGTTAAATGAATTCACCTGTTCTAAGATCTTGTTATCTATTACTATTTTAGTTCTTGCTGGATCTTGTCCTTTTAAAGGCCATAGTTTTTGATTTTTCTGTTGATATTATCATACCATAATCTTTGGATATCTCATTTAGATTTAAAATAGCTTTCTGTAAGTTATATTCAGAATTTGTAATTATTATTTGGTCGTCTGCAAAGAGGAGAGTGTTTAAGTTAACTGTAGGTGAAAGTTTAATTCCTTGGTGTAAATTTTTACTCCATTTTATTATTATTTCATTTAAGTAGATATCAAAAAGAGTTGCTGAGAGGGGACATCCCTGTCGGACCCCTTGGTTTATCTGTCTTGAAAATGATAGCTAGTGATTTAATCTTATTTGTATTTGATTATTTTCATATATACTTGTGATAGCTTTTAGGATATTGTTTGGTATTTGTCTTTCTTTTAATATGTTAAATAATATGTTTCTTTTAACTTTGTCAAATGCTTTTTCAAAGTCAATAAATGCAATATGTGTTTCCAAATTATATTCTCTTCTTTTCTCTACTATTAATTTTAGGCAAAAGGCTGGGTCTATACATGATCGTCCTTTTCTAAATCCATTCTGTACCTCTAGAATAAAGTTTTCGGAATATTTCATTAGTTTGTTATTTAAGATTCTGCTATATATTTTGTAACAGGAATTTAGTATACTGATACCTCTATAGTTTTTAGGGTCATCTCTGTTACCTTTCTTAAAGATAGGAATCACAATTGCTTTTTTCCATTCTATTGGGGGGATACCAGTTGAGTAAATTTTATTTAAAAATAATAAGTCTTTTTTTGAATCTTGTTCCTGCGTATTTATATAGTTCTGAACCTAGCTTATCTTCTCCAGGTGATTTTCTGTTTCTTGTTTTTTTCAGGCTGATTTCTAATTCTTCTTCAGTTATTTCCTTTTCATTTTCGTTAACTGTTTGCGAATTGTCTTTTTTAAAATATTTGTCTGTCCACAGTTCTGTGTAGTAATTTAGAAATTCTTCTAATTTTAATTCAGTTCCCCCCCCCCCCCACCCCCCCCCCCCCCCACCCCCCCCCCCCCCCACCCCCCCCCCCCCCCACCCCCCCCCCCCCCCACCCCCCCCCCCCCCCACCCCCCCCCCCCCCCACCCCCCCCCCCCCCCACCCCCCCCCCCCCCCACCCCCCCCCCCCCCCACCCCCCCCCCCCCCCACCCCCCCCCCCCCCCACCCCCCCCCCCCCCCACCCCCCCCCCCCCCCACCCCCCCCCCCCCCCACCCCCCCCCCCCCCCACCCCCCCCCCCCCCCACCCCCCCCCCCCCCCACCCCCCCCCCCCCCCACCCCCCCCCCCCCCCACCCCCCCCCCCCCCCACCCCCCCCCCCCCCCACCCCCCCCCCCCCCCACCCCCCCCCCCCCCCACCCCCCCCCCCCCCCACCCCCCCCCCCCCCCACCCCCCCCCCCCCCCACCCCCCCCCCCCCCCACCCCCCCCCCCCCCCACCCCCCCCCCCCCCCACCCCCCCCCCCCCCCACCCCCATCATGCAATCAAGCCTACTACGGTCAAACAGGAAGAACTGTGAATATCCGCATCAGCGAACATAGTCCAAACACACTCCAAATCTCAACAAATATGGCTGTATTAACTTGCCGAAGATCTGGGAGACAGTCATATTAAGAAAAAACTAGCACTTTTCTAGGACTCTAGTAATATATGATAGCGTGTTTTTTTTTTTTTTTTTTCAATAGAGGGCGCCAAAATCAGGACTCTAGTCTTTGTGTTGCTGCTACATTTTTGTTGAAGTACACCATGTTGTTTTAGTCTCGCGTATTGTGACAAACAGTGTTTTTGTGCTCTGAAGATGCTGGTTATAATACCAGCGAAATATCAGCATCTAGTTAATAAATTAATTATTTACTTAGTTTCTGTGTTCTATTATACCGTTAAAATAATAAACAACATGTTCGACGAACACATAAGTCTGTCCACACGTTTAAGGATTCTTCACGGAGACGATATCGTACGCAAGACACGACGATATGGTAAGTGGAAGTTGAAATTGGCGCGGCAACTAAACAGGTTAGCCTTCTTAAAGAGGTGCCGAGACACCAAATTAATACCAAACTGTTTTAAAATCAAAAACAAGTTCCACTCGGCCAAAGCCCAACGCATCTATAAACGAGCGAGTGTAGCGCTTTTACACGAACAAATTAACACCACTCGCCGGGAATTAGCACAAGCAAATACAACCATCAGCGCATTACGAGAATCACTGCATAATATTCTAAATACGGAACTTTGGCAGATCTTAGAGAACATCACCGACGCAACGGCAAAAAAAGAATTCGACAGAGTCAAAAACCGGCACCAAAAGAATTTCGAAAATCTACAACAACGGAACACCATACAACGACCGCAATTACAACAAGACCTCCTCGTCGTGAATCTATCGTCACTCACATTAAGCAAAGAAGCCACGACTGCTTTAAGTCGAGGGCACAACTTTGCCATAACTCCCAAGCAAGTTCCAAAAGCCGAAATAATGGCGTCCATCGAACGAGGAATTTACGACCTGCCTCCAACAATAGCTAACAACATACGTTTAGATGTGGCCAACATCCTAATCAAGTCCAAGCCTCCAAAAAATAATATCCCACATAAGGAATTTGTTGCTATAAAAGAGCTACACAACAACATCCAGATTACCATAACAAAAGCAGACAAAGGAAATGCAACTGTGGTGATGGACACAACGGAATATGAAAACAAAATGCACACACTATTACAAGATCAGTCAACATACAAAATTATAGATCGCAATCCCACCAACACACAAAAGAATAAGGCACGAAAATTATTAAAAAAAGTCACTTCCTGGCCCAAAGACACAGTTAACAAACTCAAACCCTTCCATGTTAAAACACCTAGGATCTATGGATCACCAAAAATTCACAAACCTGGCACACCCCTACACCCAATTGTGGACAGTATAAATAGTCCCACATACAAACTAGCTAGACATTTAGCGAAGCTACTAGCCACTCTCACTAACAATTCTCCCTCCTTTATCAAAAATTCAGCACACCTAAAAAGCATCTTACAACACCTCACCCTAAAAAGCTCAGACTTAATAGTAAGCTTTGACATCACTTCACTATTCACAAATGTACCACTAATAGAAACCCTCAATCTACTGAAGTCACACTTCCCCCCTGATATATTTGAACTATTCAAATTCACAATACATGCAGGATATTTCACATGGAAAGGGAAAATATACAAACAAATTGATGGGACAGCCATGGGCTCCCCCCTTTCTCCCCCCCTAGCCAACTTTTACATAGAACACCTGGAAAAACAAGCAATCAATACAGCCACTCTAAAACCAACACTTTGGCTACGCTATGTTGATGATGTGCTTGCTATTTGGCCACATGGCCCTGAGACATTGAAAACATTCTTAGCACATTTAAATAGCCAACATACAAAAATCCACTTTACTATGGAACTGGAAGCCAACAACTGTCTGCCCTTCCTGGATACACTCATCACACGTCTCCCAGATGGTTCCTTATCATTTTCAGTTTTCAGAAAACCCACACATACAGGCAGATACTTACACAAACAATCACACCATCATCCTTCTCAACAATATGGCATATTAAAAACGCTAACCCATAGAGCGAGAGCAATCTGTTCAAATGACAAGGCTCTTACTGCTGAACTGACTCACTTACGCCACACCTTCTTGGCCAACGGCTACAATCCACAAAAAATAAACAAAATACTAAACACTCCTAAGAAACCCCTCCCACCATCCACCACAGAGAACTACAACAAAACAGTCACCATCCCTTACATTAAAGGCACATCCGAAAAGATCTCAAGAATTCTCAATAAACATAAACTACGCACTACTTTCAGACCATGTAGCAAATTAGCTACCCTCATCCGCTCACCCAAGGACAGCATTCCTCCTTTATCACATCCAGGAGTCTACCAAGTACCCTGCTCATGCAATCAAGCCTACTACGGTCAAACAGGAAGAACTGTGAATATCCGCATCAGCGAACATAAACGATACATCCGGAAATATCATTATGGGAAGTCGGGCCTAGCAGACCATGCTCTGGATACCCCTGCACACAGGATCAACTGGAAAAACACAAAAGTACTACACAGAAACCCATATAAATCAGAGAGATTGTTCTTAGAGGCGACAGAAGCCCTAAAACACACTCCAAATCTCAACAAATATGGCTGTATTAACTTGCCGAAGATCTGGGAGACAGTCATATTAAGAAAAAACTAGCACTTTTCTAGGACTCTAGTAATATATGATAGCGTGTGTTTTTTTTTTTTTTTTTTTTTTTTTTCGATAGAGGGCGCCAAAATCAGGACTCTAGTCTTTGTGTTGCTGCTACATTTTTGTTGAAGTACACCATGTTGTTTTAGTCTCGCGTATTGTGACAAACAGTGTTTTTGTGCTCTGAAGATGCTGGTTATAATACCAGCGAAATATCAGCATCTAGTTAATAAATTAATTATTTACTTAGTTTCTGTGTTCTATTATACCGTTAAAATAATAAACAACGTTGTATAATAATGTTCGCTGGCTCAGCAGAAGTAAATTTTTAGAAAAATTTCTTGTATTAATTAACGATAGAAAAAATTTTCTTGATGAAAAAGGAGACATTTATCCACAATTGAGTGATAAAAGATGGTTGTTACAATTATCATTTTTAGTAGATTTCTGTACAAAATTAACCAATTTAAATTTAGAGTTACAAGGTAGAGATAAAAATTTAATTGACATGTTAAGTTCAATAAAAAGTTTCCAACAATACTTACTTTTATTAAAGAAAAATATAAATGACCACGAATTTAGACATCTCCCATATTTATTAAAATTTTTTGAACAAAATCAAGAAAAGCTTAGCTGCGAGTTAAAAGAATTTATTGTGAAATAGAATTAGTTGTGGAAGAAATAAATTCAAGATTTAAAGATTTTAATATAACTGAAATGATTGTATCTTTTATCAATAATCCATTTCAAGAAAACCTGAACATCACAGAAATTTCAAATAAAATTAGTGGGCTGTTTGATATAAACCAAGCTGAAGTAGAACATGAGATAATAAATATTCAGAATAGTTTACATTTAAAATCAATAAACAATGAAGTCATTTAGAAGTATACACATGAAAAATTTCCAATATTAACTGATACTGCGCGAAAAATTCTGTCGTGTTTCATATCGACATACTGGTCAGAATCCGCTTTTTCAAATATGAACGTCATAAAAAATAAATTAAGAAACCAAATTACAAATGATCATTTGGATGATTGTCTGCAATTGCCACTTCTTCATATCAACCTGACTATGAAAATATTGCGAGGTCCAAACAATGCCAAATTTCACATTAACTTTTTTTTTAATCAAACGGCATTTCCTGTAATCAATCTGTTGTTTTTTCTAACTTTGGTTTTCCAAAATAGAGAAATAAATATCTTATTCCAACATATTTGTTTTATTTGTTGTATTAAAATAATTAATAGTGATAAATAAATTTTTGAGTACACAAATAAAGAGTTTAGGGCTGGGAGAGTGGGTCTCCCGAAGTGAGTGAGCGCATTTAACTGCATAGTTGTGTGTAATCAGATATCGGGTTGGGGGAATGTGATCTATATAAGAGAGTATATCGCTGAATAACTTAATATAGAAAAGTAGCTCACATAGTAAAAAAAAGGTTGAACACCACTGCCATATAGGGAATAGACGAGGCCATTTTATCCCTAGCTTTGTGAAAACTGAGTGGGCAGTTCAATCTCCACTGGTAGCCAATCAGCGATAGCTGGCCCAAGGCTATCACTAATTAATCAGTATGCAGTGAAGAAGGCGGCTAGCAAGTGGCGCCATTTCATGGTCCCTAACACAATATTTTTTAATGTCTGAAAATAGTGTGGGTTCGATGGTCGAATTTTCTTGAGTTTATGGGAAGAAAAATCCAAGTTTCCCAGAGAAAAAACCCGCTGCCCATGCCAGAGATCGACTAACTCAGGAACCGGTCTAAAAAAGGCTTAGAAAAATGTTCGAGTCCAGTCAGCGACTAGACTCGAACTTATAAGTCTTCCTTTGTGTGGTCAAGTGCTGTAGAGTGCAAATGCCACTTCTACTGAGCTACACAAGCCCTTTATATATATTCTTATTGCTGCATATGAGCCATTATAGTATTGTTATTATTACCGCATATGCGCAGTTCATCATCAGGGATCTGAGTTTCATACAAATCCGACTTAAAGACGTTCCCAGGGACGTATTGTGTTCGTAACCCAGGAACTGCTTGTATGTCAAATCTATTATTAAAACTTTTCAGTTAGAAATATCTTTAATAATGTTTATAAAATCTAGCAACATTTATTGTAGCTGCATTTAATACTAATATTGATTTCATTTTGATTTTAATATTAGTTTGACATTCTAATACAAATTTGTATTGTTTTACTGTATTATATATTTTATTATATTACAATAAAAATGTATGCACAGTATATTATAATCATTAACTAGTTCTTTAAAGTCTAGACCAGAGGTCGGCAACCTGCAGTTCCGGAGCTGCATGCATGCTCTTTGAATGAATAATTGCGGCTCTTTTTGTTATTAAACACTATTTTTGAATAATGCAAAATTAATGTTATTTATTAAATTAGAAACTAAAAACCCTAAATTTAGCACTTGCAATAAATTAAGGACATTTTACATTAAGTCAGGGATATTTTACAATTGAAAATAGTACATGCAATGCTGAAAAAATTAATACTTTCATGTTTGAGCTCTTTGAAATCATATGCGATAATCCTTCTTTACATTCTATTTACATTTTACAAAAATTCTACTTTATGGTGGATATGACTTCCCATTTAAACGCACAAAATAAGAAACTACAGGGAAAGGGAAATACAGCAGTTTTGCTTTTAGAAGAAGTGATTTCATTTGAACAAAAATTATATTTGTTTGCGACAGACTTAGAGAAAGGCACATTATTACATTTTCCTACGTTAAATTTAACCTTTTTCAAAGAAATTGTGGTAAATATGCAATCTGCATTTTATGGGAGATTTGAGGAATTTAGAAAGAACAAGGCAACTATGCCATTTTTATTGCAACCGCTTGAAATTAATCCTGCCGAATTAAATTTTTCACCTTCTGCTGGAATTGATGAGGCTGCATTTCAACTTCAGTTAGAGGACCTGAAAACCCAGGATTTGTGGAATTCAAAATTTAGAAATCTTAAAGCTGACCTGGAAGAGTTGGAAAGACAAAAATCGACCTTTGCAATACAAAAAAATGGTCTGAAATAGAAGATCTTAAAAAGCAAGATCAGATTGTATTTGACACGTGGAATTGTTTACCAGACACTTACATTCGGTGATTTCAAACATACGCATTTGGACTTCTATCGATTGTCGGATTGACATATTTCTGTGAGCAAATATTTTCTAATATGAATTTTATTAAAAGTAAGTTGAGAAACCTACTAAACAATGTGAGTTTTTGAAAATTAAAATTATGGCATATTGAGAAACTATCCCAAGATGTTCAACAGCAAAAGTCGCACTAAGAAGATGTTTTAAATTTTTTTAAAAAAATTAAAGAAATAGGTATGTTATTGGATTTTATACACATGTTTTTGTAAGGAGGAGCAAATTTTGTTTTATTATTTAATATTTAAAAATATCATATCATTTCAAGTGACATGCCACCCCTGTGTTTTACAAGTATGATAATGTGTTACTGTAAAAAAAAAAAAAACTGAATAAATAATTTAATTATAATATTTTTCAATGTAGTTTCTAAAATTGCTCATCACTGCTTTAAAAAAATTTAAAGCAGTGATGAGCAATTAAATAGTAAATCAAATATTTGGTTCGATCCACATAGAGAATATTTTCTCTATTTTATAAGAAAGTATTAATTTATTTTCCATTATTTAGCTATATTTTAATTTTTTAATCTGCACAAATAAATCCACATGTAAAAATCAACATGCATAAAATAGATTTTTAATTAAAATATATTAACCTGCCATACAAAACGAACACCGTGGACCACACAAAAAACCTGAGAGGGCCGCATGCAACCCACAGCCCAATGGTTGCTCATCACTGGGTGCGGCTCCCTAAATTTTTTTAACAGATATAATTTTAAAAATGGCTCTTCAATCCAAAAAGGGTGCCAACCCCCGGTCTAGACCATAGGTGGCCAACAGCAGGCCCGTGGGCCACATGCGGCCCATAACGTGATTTTGTGCAGCCCGTGGCAGGATAAAAACTATATTAAATTACATGTATTTTCAATTTAACTATTAATTTTGACCGCAAATTTGATATACTAGTTATATTCATTATTTCTGATGGTGGAAACAATTTATATTCTCAACACAGAATAAAAATTGCTTTAAAAAGATTACTCAATTTATAAAATCTACTGCTTCTCTGTGCGAGTTGTAATAGTAAGAATGGTAGATTTCTATGCGCTCCAGGGTAATGCATCATTGAAAGCACTTGCTCTGCTCTGGTTAGTGATCAAATTCAGAGACTGTTTGTTTCAAATAATTTATATTGTTCTCCCAGTAGTAAAATGATTTAACAAATATAGTAATTCAATCCATATAACTATTGCCTTGAAAAAATGCAGAGTTTATTTTTATTTAAGTTCCGTCTAAAGTGTGCAGCCCGTGACGCTACAAGTCATCATATATTGGCCCTAGTATAGAAAGAAGTTAGCCACGCCTGGTCTAGACATTATGAATGCAAATCATGTTCACGTGCAAATTATCAAATTCAGTAATAGATCCTAGTTCTCTTCCCATCCTCCCTTCCCCACCTTCTCTTGCGCATAAAAAACATCTCTATATAACTGTAAATCCTAATTAATTCAATACCTTATAATACTCAATATCCTGCCCACAGCACTGATATGCCCTAAGAGTCATGAGTGGGTCAACATTTAAAAAAATAATAATAATAGCATAATTTGAAAGTATACATTATATTCAAGAATGGAATATCCAATATTTGAAAAACCAAAGTAATTAATAAGGAAACAGATAGCAGTTTAATGTGCTAAATTTAAATTCAGCTTACCACAAGTTGAAATACTAAAGCTGATTGTTTGTGGAAGAAAACTATTAATCAGGTTAAGTTTTATACTTTGCTTGATGTTCTGAGCAGATAAATATATCACTTTTAGCTCATCTACGTCAAAATAGAAAAGGACATCCTTCTCCTAAAATAAAAACAATAAAATGAAAGTGAATAGCAAAATAAAAATAAACAGTATTTTAAGCAAAAGATGAGTAATAAGGAAAAATGAAATTATTATTGCTCTTGCTACAATTAGGCCTGTGTAGCACTAAGGAAGCGACATTTGCGCCCATAGTGCTAGGCTGCCCGAAGAAAGAAAGCCATTCTCAGTTCAAAGCAAGTTGAAATGAGAACAGAGAAACTCTTTCTAACCTATTCTTCAACCTGTTCCTCAGTGAGATGTTCTTAGGCACAGGCAAGTAGTTTTTTTTTCTCCCAGAAACTAGAAAATTGATGGTAGAACCCACACAATTGCAGATAAATAATATACAGTGTTAGAGACCACGAGATGGCATCACTTGTCTTCCTCTCTTTGCTGGATGCCGTTCATAATTAGTGATAGTCTTGGAACAGCTATCTGATTTGTTACCAGTGGAGACTGAACTGTGCACTCAGTCTCCAAAGGTCAGAGAGGGCTAAAAACAGTCTCACCAGACAGGGAATAAAAGGCACTAGCAGATTTATTTATTTATGTTACTACTATTTAGAGGTATCAATGTTCTGAATTATCTGAACATAATAATGGAAATTCTGTATATAACACAGGCAGAAATTAATTCATTAACTTGAATGCTTATGAGTGTGTGTGTGTGTGTGTGTGTGTGTGTGTGTGTGTGTGTGTGTGTGTGTGTGTGTGTGTGTGTGTGTGTGTGTGTGCGTGCATACATGAAAAAGAGAGTGCAAATCTGTGCCATATTTGCTGACAACATTCCTACTCAAATTATAGCGACAGATTCTAGTTTCTTTGCTATCTTTCCCATCTCCTCTAACTAGTCTATGAAAAATCTAAATAATAAATCCTAATACTCAATAATACCTAACTGCAAGATGTGTTGCACAAACAATCAAATAAGTTTAAGGTTCTGGCTTATCAGCTACTGTTAAGAGCAGGGCTTAACAAATTACAGTTAGCCCTCATATAATGCAGTACTTATACAACGTGGTTTCGATATAATGCAGTCTATAAATTGTAGTAACCCTTGTTCAATGTGGTTGGATGAGCACTGTGTATAATAATGTGTGCCTCCCACGATGAGTCTCTGGCTCCATGGAGGTCAAATGTTAATAATAATTTATATTATGAAATATAATTTTTATAGATAAAATTTTTTGGAGTCCCATAAAATCATTATAATTAAAAGTGATTAGGGTAAATGCTAATATCATTATGAATCAACTATAATACAAAAAAAAAGCTCTAAACAACAATCCTAACTACCAAATTATGAATCAAGATCCCACTATGGTCCAAAAAAAATGGTTTCCAATTACTGGAAAAGCATTACCACTTGGCCCAAATCTCATACTCTCTCTTTACACCCTATATATATAGTAATATTACAGATAGTCACTTACTCTCCTCACAGCTAACTCCCAATCTTTATAAAAAAAAACTTGCCCACTTCAGATTTATATAAAAAAAAAAGTGCAGCCTTAAAAATCCAGACATCATGAGTTTTTAATATCATTTCTCTGTTCACTATGTACCTATAACAGAGACCCTTAACTCAATAAAGTCTCATTTTCCCACAGAACAGTATTCAAATTTAGAGTACATGCAAGTTACTTTATGAGGAAAAGAAAATTTTATAATCAAATAAATGGAGTTATAGTTGGTTCCTCAACCTTCTCTCCTGAACATTTTGAAAACAAAACACTATATAGGGGGGGGGAGTAGATATGCAGACTTTAGGGGGGGCAGTTAAGTGTATGAATGAGTATATTATGCCCGGGCGAGTACGACGGACAACAAATCAGAATGGGATAATTAGTATAAGGAATCAAAGTAGGGATGGGACAAATGGGCTTCTGCGATTCATGTACACTAATGCCAGGAGTATTAGGAACAAGAAGGAAGAGTTTTTGGCCATGGTTGGCACTTCCAGGCCACAGGTTGTCGGTATTAGTGAAACATGGCTGACAGAAGATGATAAAGCTAATGGGATTGAATGCGATGGGTATAGCGTGTTCAGGAGTGACAGGGTGAATAAAAAGGGGGAAGGAGTGTTATTGATGATAGCTGATGAGCTTCAGCCAAGGCGTATAGAAGTTGAACTGCAGGATGGGGAAAAAAGCACATTTGAGGCTGTTTGGTGTGAGATACAATCTAGCAGAACAAAATATACAATTGGGTGCTGCTATAGACCGGGTGATGGAGTGGATGGTGGGAACAGTATGCATAAGCAAATAGAAGAAATGAATGGAAGGAGGGTAATTATTATGGGTGATTTCAATTATGGTAATATTGACTGGAAAGAGGAGAGGGCACATGGGAGGAAGGAATTGGATTTTATGCAGTTATTAAGGGACAACTATCTACGGCAACATGTATTGGAAAATACCAGGGGGCAGAGAGTGCTGGACCTAGTAATTGCAACTGAGAATGTGGCTGTAACGAACATGACCTTGTTGCCACCAATTGGTGAGAGTGACCATAAGGTCATGACTTGGGAGGTGGCTAAAGGAGTCGAATTTACAATTAAGACAGGGTATATGTGGAATTACCGGGCTGGTAAGTATGACAAGCTTAGGTGTGTGCTTGGCTCAATACCATGGCATGTAAAACTGCAAGGGCTGGATGTTGATGGTGCATGGGAGGTGGTCAAGAACTGTTTGCAGGAGGCAATGGTTGACTGTATACCAAGAGTCCGAATAATAAATCAGGTAGGGGTTAAATGGATGAATAACACTATTAAGCTTGAGCTGCAAAAAAAGAAACAATTGTGGAGGGAATTTAAGGAGAAGGGTGACCATCAGGTGCATGAACAGTATAAAGCTCAGGCCAGGATGGTAACAAGGGTGGTAAGAAAAGCAAAAGCAGATTACGAAAGGAAATTGGCCATGCAGGCTAAAGAGAATCCCAAACAGTTTTTTCAATATGTTGCAAGTAAAAGGAAAAATGCTCATGGTAGAATGATCTTAAAAAATGCTGAGGGTAGGGAGGTAACAGAATCAGTCGATGTTGTGGAATTACTGAGCGAGCACTTTGCAAGAGTATATCATCCAGGTGGTGGCTTTGCGGAAATGGAGGAACAAACAGCTTATACTGGAATTGTGATGAATGAGGTAGAGGTAACTAGTCTATTACAGAACCTCAATGTCAATACATCTGTGGGATTGGATGGTATACCAGCTCGTGTCGTACGTGAAGCAGCCAAAGAATTGTTAGTGCCCTTGACCATTATGTTTAATTTGAGCCTCAGGACTGGGTCAGTCCCAAGGGGGTGGAAAGAGGGGAAAATACTTCCACTGCACAAAGGTGGTTCCAAGGCTGCTGTTGAAAATTACCGCCCAATCAGCATAACAGGAATCATTATCAAGGTCTTAGAGAAAATAGTCAAGAGGAAAATACAAGATTGGATAGAAGAAAATGGGATACTGTCGGGGACAGCATGGTTTTGTGAAGGGTAGGTCATGCCTCAGTAACTTGCTCACGTATTATAACACAGTGACGGCTGAACTGGATAAGGGTAATGGGTTTACAGTGATTCTGCTGGACCTTGCTAAGGCCTTTGACAGGATACCACATGGAATTCTAATCAGTAAATTGCAGCATATGGGAATGGACATAGGGTTGGTGAGATGGATAGGAGGGTGGTTGACGGAGAGATATCAGAGAGTGGTTTACTCAGGAGTAGAGTCCACAAGACGGCCTGTGACTAGTGGTGTACCACAAGGATCTGTTCTTGGACCACTGCTGTTTAATTTGTTCATAAATGATATAGGAAAGGATCTGAGAGGAACAGTTCATTTGTTTGCGGATGATGCGAAGTTGGGTAGAGCAATAGTGAATGCAGATGACGTCAAAATTTTGCAGGATGATTTGGATAGATTGGAGGTCTGGGCTAGGGAGAATGGATGTCAATTTAATGTGGCAAAATGTAAGGTTATGCATTTTGGGGTGAAAAGATGGGAGGCAGTTTACTGCATTGGTGGAACCGTGCTCCAGGAAATTGATGAGGCACGAGATTTAGGAGTGTTGGTGGATAAGGAATTGAAATTTAGGGGACACATTGCAAAAGTGGCCAAATCAGCTCATCAAATCACTTGGTTGCTGAAGAATACGTTGACAAGCAGAGACAAGTAGGTTATTGTTCCTCTGTATCGAGCCTTGATAAGACCTCATCTCAACTACTGTGCTCAGATTTGGTCACCTAGGTTTCTTCTTGATGGGGAGGAGGTGGAGAGGATCCAGAGGCGAGTGACCAAGATGATAGCAGGTCTGTGGAATGAACCGTATGAGAACAGGTTGAGGATTTGTGGGTTGCAAAAATTGGTTGATAGGCGGAGGAGGGGAGATATGATTGAGACATTCAAATTACTGAAGGGTTTCTATAAAATTAATTCAGAAGATATTTTTGAGAACAGGGCTGGTTGTGGGAGGACTAGGGGACATCCATGGAAACTGGGCAAAAGTGTGGTTAGTAAAGGTGTTAGAGCTGGGTTCTTTACTTTTAGAGTAGTGAATGAGTGGAATGCGCTCCCTGAGTCTGTGGTGGATGCTGTGACAGTGAATGAGTTTAAGGCGAGGTATTATAGATACTGTATGAATGTCGAATAGTTGTGATGAAAATGATTTGGGGCCTCCCTCGATGAGTCTAATGACTCCCTGGAGTTGCCCGTAATAATAATAATAATAATAATAATAATAATAATAAATGATGTGTTTGCAATTTAGTCCCTGTAGATCAGACACATCAGATTCAATTTAAATGATAAGAAACATGCTTCTCATAACAAAACAACAAATAACTATCACCTCCCCTTTCTTCACACCCTAGTCACACACCTTTGGAATGGTTCACTATTCTCTTCTATTTATAAAAAATCAAAACACACTCGAACATATACACACCTTGGTACAACAATATGGTATCCTTAACACTGACTCACAGAGCCATTTCTTCTAATGACACAATGTTTGCCACAGAACCTAACTACCTTTGGCACACATTTTTAGCCAATGACTACAAGCCTTATAAAACAGATAGAATACTACATTTCCCCTACTGTCCGTCCCCCCTGCACACACACACACACACACACACACACACACACACACACACACACACACACACACACACACACACACACACAAATCAGTCTTAATATGTTACTGCTGGTATCTTCACAGTGGTACAGGAAACAGCAATATGCAGAGGATTTGAAATAGGAAATTATCATTTAGTTTTAAGCAGGACATAACTATCCTTTTTACAAATTCTCTGATAATCACTGGCAGAGTCCTATAGAACAAATTTCCACCTGATAATCATGGCTTTCTTTGCTTGCCTACATTATTCTAGTTATTTCATGTGGCAAAATAATTTCCATCTAAAGAAGGTACAGCCATGGACTCATGCTTCCCCACAAGCTAACATTTATATGGATAATTGTGAGCAACAATCTCTAGATTCAGTGATTCTAATACCCAGAGTTTGGCTCAGATATGTCAACTTATTTGCCATTTGGTCACACATCCACCAGACTTTAAATACCTTCCTAAGCAACCGAAGCAAATAACACAAATGTACCCAATTCACCACCGAGTTTGAAAACAATAGCATTGTTCCTTTTCTGAATACACTTATCACACCTTTCCTCAGGCTGTATTTTCTTCAGAGTCTGCTGGTATCTTCATACAATGGACAATACATACACAAAGACTTTTATAAAGACTAGGGGGTCATTAGTATACTCAAAACAAGAAATCTAACAATCTCTTATGAGTAAATGGAAACTGAAAAATGAGTTTTAAATAAAAGCAAAATATTTATAAAGAATGACTACAACAAGGAAAAAATTAACAGACCCCTTCACAAGAATGAAAAAAGATGAAAAAGATTAAGAAAAGGGCCATAGCCATTCCCTACATTACAGGAATATCTGAGAAAATAGAACACTAAAAATTACAATATTAAGATGACATTCAAACCACCCACAAAATTAATAAGTCTCAAGTCCTCTAAAGTTCACCTTTCCTTGCACACCCAAAGGTACACAATATCCAGTGCACCTGTAATTTACCCTACATAATAGAGCACACAATCCCTATAACAAAAGATGAATGCAAATGTCACATAAAATTCCTTAAATAATGAAAATTGTGCCTTTCTGATCATGCACTTCATATGTGCCACAAAACTGACTGGCACCCAGCACTTACACTATACCAAACCTTGCTATGAAAAATAAATAAATAAATAAAAATAAAAAAAATAAAAGAAGCCTGTGAGATGCTAATCATCATCCTAATCTCAACAGTTCCAAGTGGAAGGGAGACCCACATACAACTCACACAGCATCTAGGAAGAGAATAGAAGACCCAGATAGCAGAATTCAAAAAAAAAAAAAAAAAAAAAAAAAAAAAAAAAAAAAAAAAAAAAAAAGGAAAGTAAAGAAAGAAACTCCAAACACGTAAAAACCAGAACAACATAGATCAATTTATAACCTAAACAAGACAGTAGCAAACTTAACAGCAACTCATGTAGTCAGATGTAGTTGATCATATGAATATCAATGCTCTGAGTGTAAAGAAAAAACTCTATTATTATCTGAAGCCTACGTGATCAACAATTAAAACATGCCAGCTCAGAAGTCATGTAGATGAACAAAGTCCACGATACCAATCGAGTGATTAGGTTTGGATCAAAAAGTGGGATACCAAAAGGAAATGGAAACTGAAATTGAAAGAATTATTATCAATAGAGACATGGAATGTACGGACACTATGATTACACTATGTTTCACACCATTGTGTGAATGTCAGGAAAACTAGAATTACTTTGCAAGAAAATTAAAAGATATCAGTGCAATATACTAGGACTGGCAGAGATGCGATGGACATCATCAGGAGAGATAACTGGATGCAAAGCAATATGGTCAGGGCATGACACCAAGCATAAAGTAGGAGTTCATTTCCTTCTTAACAAAAAAGCTAGAGAGGCTACAAACCAGTCAATGATTGAATCATGGTATCAAGATTTCAAGCAAAAACCATTTAATATATCAAATATCCAGATATATGCAACCACATCTGACAGCACAGATGAGGATATTGATTTATTTGACAAAGATCTGACAGAGATAATAGAAACAATACCAAAGAAAGATGTACTAATTATTGAAGGAGACTGGAATGCCAAAGTTGGAATAGAAAACGATGGTTGGGAAAGCACCATAGTTTTGGAGAAAGAAACGAATGAGGTGAGAAAATGTTAGAATTTGTCGTGGACCATGAGATGATGATCTGTAACAAAAGATTCCAGCAAAAGGTGTGTAGAAAATGGACTCGGAGATCAAATGATCGGAAACCAAAAACATGACTGATATGATTATGATTAAAAGAAGATGGATGACATCAGTACAGAGTGTCGAACTTTTCAAGGAGCGGATATAGACTCGGATCATAGTTTAGTGATTGCAAACATCAAGTTGAAATGAAAAAGAAAATATAAACCCCATCATCAGAAACGAAGAGATAAAGCAAGAATAAGTGAAGCAGAAATAGGAAGAAGGTACAGAACAGTGTTAGGAGATAGTGGAAGTTAATTAGTAACCATCCATTCCACTTTCAACATTAGGCAGGTAAATTTAAATAAGAAACAAAATAGTCCTGTTCTTGTGTGATTATTCTATTTTGAGAATAAAAGATTATTCTCAAAATAGAATAATCACACAAGAACACTGCTTCTATTCAAAATGAAGAATATCAATTATCCATTGGGTTGGATTAACCATGGTCCTCTGTAGTACACACAAATTTCATTTTTTTTATAATTCTCTCTGCAGCCTGTACAGAAGTTAAAATTGAAACAATTGAAAAATCATTAAAAAAAAATTATCCGATAACTTTGCGATCACAGAAAATAATTTAGAAGTGAAAAACTCAAATAGACCTGATATTTTAAAATCACTTCAAAATATTGACGGGTGCGAGGATTTAGATAAGGAAAATATTAAAAAGTGGTTAAATATAGACAAAAGTGAAGCTGGATACAAAAAAATGACTGACGATGACTTAATCCAAAGTATACAGACATTGACAGCAGGATCAAGTGTTTCTCTTGATTAGAAGTTTGATGAGAAACTACAACCAGCTTACAAAGTAAGTTGTAATGAAGCCTTATCTGATGCAGAAACATTATTAAATTCATGGAAAGTCAAAACAATGTTGATTACATTGTTTTACAAATTTATTGACATATAAGAAAAATAAAATAAAAAATAACGCTACCAAGAAAACAAACAAAAATCATGGATTTTCTATCTAAATATGTTTACAAACATTCAGTTTTTATATTTACATACTACAAGAATGTTTATCTAATGTTTTTATAGGTTCAATTTATATATATAACCCAATAAAACATAATTTGGATTAACTGTGTTTTTCAATTAGCTGGGCTCTAGCATCTACCAATTACCACAGATAATTGACATTATATTTTATTAAGTTCTTCTGTTCTAATCACATAATGGTAGGAACTATCAAATGGTTCCTTTACCTCAACTGAACAGATTCTTCCAACAAGTATCTTGAAAATATCAGCATCAACTGCCATTAACAGATTGTATTTTCATGTGTTTTTTAATGAAACCTCTACTTTATTTCCTTAAATTCATAAAAATTCTGGATCTATATTATTTCATAACTTCAAATTTATCTCTCTCTCTCTTTCTCTATGCTACTCTACCTTTTGCAACTTGCCAGATCTTTTATCATTTCCTGTTGCTAATCAAAGAAACACCACATGATGTCATCCATCAGTCACATCCATTTTCTTCACTCTGTGTTTAGCAATGTGGCTGTCAATATGTGCTTTTGTCCAGACTTCAATTCCTATTTCAAATCCCTAGCTACTCCAAACTGTTGGTTTTTTAGGAAACAGGAGTTTTTCTCAATTTCACATTTCCCTGATAATCTAATCTTGTGTACCAAAATAATCACCAAAGGAGCTAAGCATATTTCAACTTTTCTTTGTCCCTTTTATTCAAAACTAAAACATTGAAGATATTTCTGGTTATTATTTTTGAAGCCTTGCTTACTCATAGACTACAGGATATTACAACACCATTAGATGATTAAGTTTTCATTATTAATATCCTATGTACAATTATCCTCAAGGGCTCACTTTAGTGAGTATGGGCATGGCAAACCCGAGGTACCTGTTGCTGGACCATGCATTACTTCATGTAGTATACAAATGTTATATTATCTGTGTCCCTCCCCTTTATTCTTTCCTTCTTTCTTTTCTTCCCCCCCCCTCCTCCAATGCTATTAGAGTATTCAAGGGCTAGGGGTGAACCTTTCCTATTTCGCTATTTCATCTTATGTGGAAAGGGCCTCTGCAACCCTACTACTTTCTTCTTGCAGTGACTTCACTCCAAAATGATAATATGGTTGTGCCTTATAACGCATCTCATGCTGCATTGGCTGTAGCGCAGAATAATCAGAGCCACGTTGAGGACTTAGGCACAGGGTCCTGTTCGAGAAGTATATTATAGTCTCCATCAAAAGTCAGTGATACTGTGAATAAGCAACACAGAATGTATAAGATTAATCTTAGAAAGGAATTTTACATATGCACATGAAATGTCCGGGGTTTACAGATGGGTACTCTTGAGATTGCCTGTAAAGAGATGGATAGGTATAAAATTGACATCTTGGGAATTACAGAGACCAGATGGAATGGAGAAGGCCACTTCAAAAGACAGGATGGTAAGCTAGTTATTTACTCAGGTGGTGACTCAAAACATCATGAGGTAGCTGTGATACTGAAGACAGCTCAGGCAAGAAGCCTTCTTGGTTATAATCCCATTAATGATAGAATACTCTCTATTAGACTTAAGGCTCAGCCTACCAATGTATCAATTGTGGTAGTTTATATACCCCACACTGATAGGCCTGAAGAAGAGAGTGAAGAATTCTATGAAAACTTACAAATTGTTTTGGACTACCTACCAAGGAGAAACAAACTGTATATCTTAAGGGACTTAAATGCAAAAGTGGGAAAGAGTGAGAGTCAGGCCAGAGTGTGGCATATTTGGTCTGGGTGAACGTAACACCCGTGGTGAAAGACTGTTGGAATTTGCCCATGCTAACAGATTAGTTATTATCAATACCTGCTTCCAGAAACATCCACGACAGACCTATACTTGGACATCTAACATTGATAGGTCAAGGCACCAGATTGATTACATCCTGGTTCTCCAGTGGTGGAAGACAAGCATCTCTGATGTGCATACTTGTCCTGGAGCAGATTGTGGTACAGACCATCAGCTAGTAAGAGCCAAAGTAAGACTAAGACTCTGAAAACTTCCGGGTCAGGCACATCCCACTAAATTGGATGTTAGAGTAATTCCTAGCGGATTCACAGAAAAAACATCAACTAGGTTGGATGACTTTTTGGAGACCAATGAGGAAAACTCACCAGAAATGCTTTGGGAAGGAGTCAAGATGATAATACAGGATACAGCGAAGAAGTATCTTGGCCCAATAAGAAAACCAAGAGACCCATGGATTCAACATGGGAACTAATCAAAAGAAGGTGGTTGGAAAAACAAAGAGACACAAGGACTGAAGAATACAAGAGATTACATAGAGAAGACAGAAGAGCCATCAAGCAAGACAAGGGAAAGTTCTATACTAATAAATGTGAAGAAATAGAGTTACAGATGAGAAGACATAATTATAAAAGGGTGTTTTATTTAGTTCGTGACTTAAAGCACAAGTTTAAGCCAAAATTGAATGTCATCAAAGACAGGAATGGATCATTACTAATTTGTTGGAAATCAAAAACAGATGGAAAGAATGCTGTGAGGAACTGTACAGCAGAGTGGATAAAGAAAATGTGGAGTCCTCCGACCAAGAAAATATTGATTTGGAACCTCCTCCACATAGGCATGAAGTTGAAAGAACAGTTAAGCAGCTTAACAGCAATAAGGCCCCAGGTGCAGATGAAATCCCAGCAGAGTTGATTAAGGCCACAGGGGATGGAGGTATATGAGTGTTTCATAGATTGATTACAAGGATATGGGAGACAGGATCATGGCCTAGAGACTGGAAGAAGTCAGTTTTCATACCACTACATAAGAAAGGTGATATGAAGGCATGCAAGAATTATAGAACTATTAGTCTGATATCTCATGCAAGCAAAATTTTATTAAAGATCATGCTAAATAGGATTGAGGCCAAAGTTGAGGGCAGAGATGCCCGAGGAACAAGCAGGTTTCAGGAAAGGTAGGGGCACTAGAGATCAGATTCTTTGCCTTAGATAGATCATAGAAAAATATAAAGAATTCAGACCCCTCTGATAATGTGTTTCTTAGACTATTCTAAAGCTTTTGACTGTGTTGAACATGTGAAACTGTAAGAAGTAATGAAAAGAATGGGTTTTCCTCAACACACTATCAGGTTGATAGTGTGTTGAGGAAATTATCAACTTGTATAAGGAGCAAGAAGCCATGGTAAGAACAGGTGTTGGATTGACTGACTGGCTTCAAGTTAGAAAAGGAGTTAGTCAAGGATGTTTACTTTCTCCTCACTTGTTTAGTATTTATGCAGAGGACATCATGCGTGAAGCATTGGATGAGCTCAGGACAGGAATTAGGATAGGAGGTAGATTGATCAGTAATCTGAGATATGATAATGATACAGTACTCATTTCGTGTGTAGAGGCTTAAGTGCTGTGAGGACAACATGTTGGAGGCTTAATGGATTGTATACAGCACTCAAAAGGGATTAAAACAATTTAATTCTTCCTATATTTCGTCTCAGTCAATGAGACATCTTCAGGGATTACAAAAAAACTAATGTAACATATATACAAATAACAAACAATACTAAGCCCAACTACATTGGTGACACTAAAGTCCTATCTAGGTGGAGCACCCTCTAAAGGTGGTTGTAGGTGGCCTGGAATGTAAAGTGGGACCTCTGGTGATAAGCGTTTCCCAAATCTTAGGAAGCTTAATGCAACCATATTTGTTAAGATTTGGTTGATTCCTGAGAGCTGTGCTGATTCTAAGAATAGTCTCTCTTTTTTGAATTTGCTATGGTGGAGCATGGTAGTTTTTTTCAATGAGATCTGGACTGACCATAGTCATGGTTGCAAATGTATGACTTATGTTCCTCCAGGCGGAAAGTAGCTGATATGCCTTGTCTGTCCAAAGTATGCCAGTTTACAGGAACAGGGTACTTTATAGACTCCAGGCACCGAGAGAGGAGGGAGCTGATCTTTTGTAGCATGGATAAGGGCAACAAGTTTGCAGTGGGGCTTAAATGCTGTGTGTGTGTGTGTGTAGGCTGCACTTTTTTTAAATCTTGGCTAATTTTTTGGATGTGCCACGGATGTAGGGTATGGTGACGGTATTTCTAAACTCTTTCTAAAGAGAAGACCAGGGAAAGAGGGAGGACCTGATTATTTTTTTAATACTGTGATTGCTGTAGCTATTGGAGAGGAAAGTGTTGTGTATGTGGTCAAGCTCAGTTGTAAGGGCGGTTCCACTGGAACAAAGATTGTGGGCTCTCTTGGTAAGAGTTTTAATAATGCCATATTGTTGAGCAGGGTACAGTACTCCTTTGTAATGACATGGAAGAACTAGGACTAATTCTTGACAAAGTTAACAAGATCAGTAATAACAGAGGACTTCAACTCAATTCTAGCAAGACAAAGATCATAGTTCTCAAAGGAAAAACAAACAGAAGCTCTTGGGAAATAAGTGTACCTTAATGGAGAAAGAATTGAGGATGTCAGCAAGTTTGAGTACCTGGGATTCATTATTAATGTGAAGAATTGCTGTTCAGAAGATGTCAGAAAAAGTTTAGGAATGACTAAAACAAGTCAGAGACCTGTCTAAAATCTGGAAGGATGGATCTATCTCCATGGGAACAAAGTTGAGGATTTTGGATGCAGTTGTTTTTCCAACAGCGACTTATGGATGCAAGACTTGGAACCTAAAGTAGTCAGATAAGAAACGGATATCTGCTTTTGAGATGTGGTGTTACAGAAGACTGTTGAGGATATCATATACTGAAAGGCATACAAATGAATGGGTGTTAGAAAAGATCAATAGAACTTTAAGGCTTCATAAGGATATTGACAGAAGAAAGTTAAAATAGTTTAGACACAGAGAAAGGATGGAAGGAGGACTTCTCAGAACAGTAATGGAAGGTACAGTTCCTGGAAAAAGAGTCAGGGGTAGACCATCAATGAGATGGATGGCATGTGTGGAGTGACTGATCTTCAGACAGTTGAGGCTGCCAGAAAAGCAAACAACAGGACTACATGGCGAGGCCTGGTGTGGAACATCACCAAGCATCGGAGTGACCATATGGCATCTGTAGATGCCCAGTGAACAGTAGCATCTACAATTTTCCTCCAAATCAGTCTATTACTTGTCACATTATCTCCACTACTATTCATCATCTATATCAGGGGTGGGCAAGTTCTTCGGTAATAAGAGCCGCACATAATACATTTTTGAATGTTCAAGAGCCGCAGAAAATATTATTTTAAAATTGTATTTATAAATAATAAAAAATACAACTATATAGTAGTCCTGCTCACCAAAGAAGAAGAATATGTTTAATCTCGACTCATTGAAGGCTTTGATTGATTCTTCATTTGTGCAGTTAACAGTTTAAGCTGTTCTAAGAAGCTCAATGAGATTGCTGTTAGTGAGGATAGCACAATGTTTTGACTTCACAAATTTCATTACAGAGAAAAGAGATTCACAGCAGTAAGTTGTCCCAAAAACAGAGATAAGCTCAATAAGCTCTGTCTCTATTGAAGCAACATTTGCGGTAAAAGGTGCAACAACAGGACATCCATCGTTGATGACATCAATCACAAAAAATTCAAAACATGGCTTTACCTTTTTTAGTTTCTCAAAACTTTTCTCAAAATCATTATAAAGTGTTTCTAAGTTTCCTTCGTATTGTTTCAGTAAAAATCATCCTCCCATTGTTGGTTAAACACACTCATTTCATATTCGTATTTCTGTTTTATACTCTTGTGTTGCTCAGTCATTTTAAACAAGAGTTTAAAATGAACCCTTGAAATCAATCTTAACTATTCATTAATCAGAAAAGTACTTATCTACACTAAAATTCACTAGTTATGTTCTGCTACCACCACAAGCAGATAACTTGTGTGTACTGCATGAAGGGTGATGACGCAGAATCCAGACAACAGAGGTGGTGGATAATGCAGCAATCATAGTAGTCACTTTTGGAACTAATTTTGGCTGGAGCTACACAGGCCATAAAATGTTAAAACACTTTTTACCAACCAAATACGATGATAAAATCCACATTAACAAACCTTTTGGCCGTTAGCATTTAAAAGCTAAAAATGTCAAGTTTCAAAATATGTTTTTTACTTATCTTTAAAGCATTTACGAAATAAAATATTCTAATATTGATACATACTATACTACTATAGATTATTAATATAAAAGTTTAGAAAAAATGGCAATGAAAACCAGTATTGTCTCGGAAGCTGCACAGAGTAGCTTTGGGAGCCACATGCGGCTCGCGAGCCACAGTTTACCCATCTATATGGATAACATTATGAAAGAAAGTGGCTGATTTTAGAATTACTTGTCAGCACTCCAATATTGCCTTATCCAATATGCTGTACTTCTGACTGAATTGATTCACCAAGACCTTGGTCTTCCTCTGGGTCACTTTCCTGTCATCCTGGCATCAAACACCTTTGATAAATTTTCTTCACTCATTCTATTTTTTAAGTGGCCATACCGATTTAGATTAGCTATGAATACATGTTTTCTTGAATACTAACAACATCAAGTGCCTTTCTAATATCTTCATTTTTAATATGATTCTTCTATTGATGCTACCTGTTCACTCCCTTAATTTTTCTCAGAATCCTCATATCTGTGATCTCTAGTCTTTGATCAAGGTCTTTATTTCTAACCCAATCTCAGCTCCATAACTTAAATCTGGTTTCAACACTGTCTTGTATACTGCTAGTTTTGTGTTTGGGCTAATTTCTCTCGTATTTAATATAAATTTATTCAGCTAGCTACCCACTACCAACTTTGCTTATACTGTTGTCTATGTCCAAATTTAACCTGCCATCTCCACTAAAAACTGTGCCTAAATAGCTGAAATATTTTACTGGTTTTATAGGATCTCCATTCAGAATTTACATGAAGTTTTCTATGCCTATTTTCATAGTTTTAGTCTTTATATTCCTGATTTTCATGCCAAATTTTTACAGCTGTTATTCAATTTAGTTAGAAAATACTGGAGACTTACACCAGATGTGTTTAGGGGTGCAACATCATTTGCATAAAGCAATATGCTAAGTTTGACATCAACAATTCTAATATCAGCCACTTTCTTTCATAATGTTATCCATATAGATGATGAATAATAGTGGAGATAATGTGCACCTGTCTTACCCCTGATTTTACATCAAACCATCTTCCTGCATATCCTTCAATTCTACTGCTGACTGACAACTTAAATATAGACTATGTATTGCTCTGTATAATGTTTCATTTACCTCAAATAACTGTAGTGTTTTGAAAAGTTTTTGTCTGGGAACCACCTTGTCGTATGCCTTTTTCAGGTCTACAAAACTTAAGTACAGATCCATGTCATATTCCTATGATTTCTGAACTATTTGTCTTCAAGTGAATATCTGATCTTGACAACCTCTATTTGGCCTGAACCCCAGTTTGTTCTTCCCCAAGTTTCTCTTCCACAATCTTTCTCAAACTCTTTTCAAGTATGCTTGCGTAAATCTTACCTAGAGAAATTACTCTGTAATTCTCACATTCAGTTTTCTTCTTTTTTTATAGATGGGTACTATGAGAGCTATACTCCAATCAGTGGGAAATCGACGTTCTGACCAGATCCTCTGAATTATGCAGTGTAACCACTGCAAAACTTTTATACCTTCATACTTAAGCATTTCTGGTCGAATATCATCCACTCCAGTTACCTTTCCACATTTCAAGTATTTGACAGTTTTTTCTACCTGAAGCACTGATATGTACTTCTCTTGAAAATTTTCTAGTATGGCTCTGTCACTGCCTGGTTCATTTAACAGTCTTTCAAAGACTGTTAAATGTTCTCTTAAAAAACTGAAAAGTTAAAAGGACTGTTAATTACTAGGATATCCTTATCTTCAGTTTCTATATCACTTTTATCACCTTTGACTGCTTTTATAGTATTCTTTCGTCCATTTCTAAGCTTTTCAGTAGCCTCCAGAACATTTTGCCTCCTTCCTGATATTTATTTTCTATATTCTTTTCTTTTTTTAGAATATTTCTTCATTTAGAATATTTTCTATATTCTAAACAAAGTCTTCTCATGTTTAGCTACTTTTACACATAGCTTAGCTCTCCATATTTTTCTCTTTATTCTTTTAGGACATCTGCTGACTTATTTGCTAGAAACTGCTTTCATCTTTTTTAGGACCGTTTCTTTAACTTCTTGTGTCCATCATGGTGATCTTATTTTTCAATCCTTGCAGACAACTTCACCACATACCTCCCTAGCTGAATCAATGTCTTCTTCAAAGTTTGTCACTGAGACTCCAAGGTTTGGTTCTTGTTTTCAATTTGTTTCATTGTTTCTTCAATAATGTTTGTATAGTCGAGTATACAATTTATATCTAAAAGCAGCTCAACTTTGATTCTTTTTAAAGCTTTCTTACGTACTGTTCTTTTCAATGTAGTATCCATTTTTATCTTGCTTAGCACTGAGTAACATCACTTGCAATTTCAAATTTTCTGTATACTCCTTTATCTTGAACCACCATGATGTAATCAATGAGGCTTTTCTTATTTCTTGTGTCTTCTCTCCACGAACTTGTGCACATCTTCATGTTGAAACATGGTGTTAGTAATGACTGGTCTGTGTCCTGAGCAAAAATCCAGCAAATACCATTATTATTAGCTTTGCACTTTTCTCCAAATTTTCTAAAAACGTTCCTATATTGCTGGTGGGATTCATTTCCTACTCAGTTGTTTATATCTCAAAAAAAGACTACTTTTTCCATTTCTAATGTCAGCTGCTGTTCTAATGACTCAAAAAATTTTTCCACTTCATCCTTAAAAGAACCTTCTTTTAAGGAAGAAGTGGGCATAAATAACTTTCACTGCCCATTTTGAAGTCTGTCCACATCACTCTATATAAAGCTGCTTTCCAATCAAGAAGTTTATTTTATCTTCATGTTTGGTGTTGAATGCTATCATTACTGCTTCCTTCTCTTGATCATTATTGCCTAATATGCATGGATAGGCTTATGTGTTCGTCAGACATGTTGTAATAGGTTTCACGGTAATAATAAGAACACAGATGGTTAAGAAAATAACTATTTATTAACTTAAAAGTTAATATTTCGCTGGTATTATATCCAGCATCTACAGAGCACACAACACAAAGTTTGTTACAAAGGCAAGACAAGCACAATCCGGTGTAACAGTGGGGCTAGTAAAAGTGATTGCAGCGTGCAACACAAGACTAAAGTCCTAATATGGTACCATCTAGGTTATAAAAAAAAAATAAATAAATAAAATAAAATTCAAAGTTTTGAAATAGTAGTCCAAATGATACTCTTAAAAAGTTTGAAAAGTATAAATTAAAAAATAAAAGTAATAAATATTAATTTTGTCTTAGGATGACTGTCTCCCAAATCTTTGGTAGATTTATACAGCCATACTTGTTAAGGTTTGGAGTATGTTTTAAGGCTTCTGTTAATTCCAGGAATAACCTCTCTGACTTGTAGAAGCTTCTGTGCATTACTTTCGTTTCTTTCCAATTGATCCTGTGTGCAGGGGGTATCCAAAGCATGGTCTGCCCGACCCGACTTACCATAGCGAAAGTGTCGGATATATTTTTTGTGTTCACTGAGGCAGATGTCCACATTTCTTCCTGTCTGTCCGTAGTAGGCTTGATGGCAAGAACAGGGCACTTCATAGACACCTGGATGTGATAAAGGAGTGCATTTGTCCTTAGGTGAACGGATGAGAGTTGCTAATTTTATATAAGGTTTAAATACTGTGCGTAGTTGGTGTTTGTTAAGCACCCTAGATATCTTTTCAGATGTGCCTTTAATGTATGGGATGGTAATAGTTTTGTTGTATTCTTCTGTGGTAGATGGAGGGGATTTATGGGTAGCATTTAGTATGTTATCTATTTTACGGGGATTATAACCATTGATTAAGAAGGTTTGACGTAGGTGAGAAAGTTCAGCAGTGAAGCAATGTCATTGGAACAGATTGCTCTAGCTCTATGGGTTAGTGTTTTTAAGATACCATATTGTTGAGAAGGGTGATGGTGTGATTGTTTGTGTAAGTATCTCCCTGTATGTGTGTGTTTTCTGTAAACCGAAAATGATAAGGAACCTTCTGGAAGACGTGTGATCAGTGTGTCCAAGAAGGGCAGGCAGTCTAGAACTTGGCTTCTAGTTCCATTGTAAAGTGGATTTTAGGGTGCAGGCTATTTAGATGCACTAAAAATGTATTCAATGTGTCTGGGCCATGTGGCCAAATAGCAAACACATCGTCAACATAGCATAGCCAGAGACTAGGTTTGAGAGTGGCTGTGTTGATAGCTAATTTTTCCAGGTGTTCTATGTAGAAGTTGGCTGGGGGGGGGGGGGAGAGAAAGGGGTGAACCCATAGCTGTCCCATCTAATTGTTTGTATATTTTCCCTTTCCATGTAAAATAACCCGCCTGTACTGTGAATTTAAATAGTTGGAATATATCTGGGGGAAATTGTGAATTTAGTAAGTTAAGTGTTTCAATCAGTGGTACAATAGTGAATAATGAGGTGATATCAAAACTCACCATTAGGTCTGAACTATTTAAGGTGTGGTTTTCTAAAATACTTTTTAGGTATGTAGAATTTTTAACAAAAGAGGGAGAATTGTTTGTGTAAGTGGTTAGTAATTTTGCTAAATGTTTAGCTAGTTTATAAGTAGGACTGTTTATACTATCTACAATAGGGTACAAAGGTGTACCTTGTTTGTGTATTTTAGGAGCACCATATATTCTGGGTGCTTTAACGTGCATGGGTTTGAGTTTTTTGACAATTTCTTTAGGCCAGGAAGATTTTGTTCAGTAACTTGCACACACCTTATTCTTTTGCGAGTTGGTGGGATCTCGATCTATGATTTGATATGTAGACCGGTCTTGGAGCAGTGCATGCATTTTGCTTTCATATTCTGTTGTATCCATTACTACAGTGGCGTTTCCTTTGTCTGATTTGGTTATTGTAATGTGGTTATTATTGCGTAGTTCTTTTAGAGCTATTATTTCTTTATGTGGGATATTATTTTTGGGAGGATTAGAATGGATAAGGATATTGGCCACGTCTAACCTAATATTATTGGCTATGGCTGGAGGCAAGCGGTAAATCCCACGTTCAACGGAAGCCATTATTTTGGTTTTAGGCACATCTTTTGGAGTAACCGAGTAAGAAATATTAGCTTTTAAGTTAATAAATAGTTATTTTCTTAACCATCTGTGTTCTTATTATTACCGTGAAACCTATTACAACATTATTGCCTAAATATAACACGCTATACTTTATATTTAGCAGGATCTCAACTGTTTTTGTCTTCTTTGTCTCAGTAATGCCAATTATGTCCATGTCTTACTTTTCCAATTCATCTGCAAGTTCAATTTCCTTTCCATTAATACTCATTATGATGGTTCCTATCTTCATTTCTTCTGATGTTGGTTTTATTCTTATTCTTCTTATAGATGTTGAGGCTGGAGATTGTTCAGTAGCTCACTTTTCATTGCTCACTCTGATTCCCTGACAAAGACCTTGTTTATCCAGGCAATGGCCCAAGCAAGCAAACATTTTCAAATAAGAAAAAAGACCAAAAAAAAAAACTGGCATCCCAAAGATTAAAAAAAAAAAAAAAAAAAAAAAAAAAAAAAAAAAAAAACTCATATACCTGCATTAGAAAGTTTTGAAAGTAAAATGTGGGAATAGGTGTAAAATTTCTTAAGATTTTTATTTGCATCAAAACATCAGTTATCTTGCTTCTCTAATGTTAAATACCAAATATTACTGCTCAGAGAATGTCAATAAAAGAAATCAAACATGTCAGTGCTTGCATTCAAATTTAAACAAAACATTTACTTAATGTGGTTTACCTTTCCAAGCCAGAAAAAATTTGATGGGGATTTCTTTGCATTCAGCACAGCTGAGGAGAAGCATTTTAGTTCCATTTCAAGTAAGGTGTCTTCAAATTACAAAGTGATAGCCAATTAATAACCTACGAAAAGGTAGATTAAATTCTACATAGAAAAATATGCCTCCACTTCCCATCAAATCATTAAATTCACACTTTAAAAAAATTTAAAAAAAATCATACACATACCCATTGTATGTGTGCACACATGCATGCAAAATATTGAGGACTGTGAAGTGAATGAAACTGAAATCTGGATATAAATAATAAATGCATGTAGATATCCTGCAGGATGATTTAAATAAGTTGCCACTGTGGGCAAAGGATATTTATCAATCTAATACTGCAAAATGTAGTGTTATGTACTTTAAGTTGAAAAGATTACATACTGCATATCACACTGATGGTAGTGAATTGCAGGAAATTGATGAGGCTGGGGACTTGGAGGATAATGAGGGAAAGAGAGTTGAAGTCCAGAGGGCATATTGCAAAAGTTAACAAAATAAGTTGAATAATTTACTTGGAGATTAAAAAAAAAAGTAAAGATAGGGAAGTTATTAATCCTCTTAATAAAACTATGATTCTGCTGGGCCCTTCCCTTAATGCATAACATTATACAGCAAGGAGATGTGTTTTGCATTATGGGAGATATTGAGATAGGAGTGATGTTAGCTTGCTCCACCATTGCAACGAGTTTCCCAGTGTTGTACTACCTTACCTCACTCCTGAAGATACTTTCAGACGCAAACGTTGTTTGCTCACACTTGGATAAAGGATTAAACTAAATTTATTATACTATGATTCTGCCATATCTTGACTGCTGAGCAGATGTTTCATCATCAAGGTTTCTTGGAGTATCAAGAGGTGGAGGAGATGATTCAAAGACAAGTGATCATGCTGGTGACAGGTCTCTGGAATACTCCCTATGTGGATAGGTTGCAAGTCATGCAGATCACACAGTTTAGTTCAAAGGTGGTAAAGAGGAGACATGATAGAAACTTATAGCATATTAAAAGGACTCTATAAGATTGACACAAAAGAAATTTTTCAATACGTGACAAATAGACAACTAGAGGTCATTTCTGGAAAATAGATATGAATATCATTAGTAAGGTATGCAAGACTAGATTTTTTGTTTGGAGAGTGGTGATTGAGTGGAATGAACTGCTGGAAGTAGTTACAAGTGCCCTGAGAGTGAATGAGTTTAAGGAGGGTTTAAGGAGTTTATACACATGATATCTGGTAACACAGATATCATGTGTATAAAAGATGGTGTAGATCTCATGCAATGAGTCATCTGACTCCATGGAGATACCTATACAATAATAATATTTTAAGAGAATGTGCTAAGGAAATGCAATAATAATACTGATCGAGTTCTTAATAAATCTCTAAGGGATGAAAGTAGTGTAATATACACTAAGTGGCCACTTTATTAGGAGCACCTTCCCTTTTAGGAAAATGGAGAGGTGTTATTACGTGATACCTCTAAGGAGTCCAAGAACTCATCGCGAGATTCTCCCACTACATATAACTATCATCAATGCCATCTACCGCTGATTGCCAACAACATTTTTTATCTGTAAATTACGTGTTCTGATGGCTGATTTGCCTGTATGTGGGATGAAAAACCTGAGTTTCTAGGAGGGAAAAAACCTGCTACCTCCATATGAGATCACCTAACTCATCTTCAATTGAAAAAGCCATTATATAAAGATTCCTCTTTTCGTGACGAGAAAAAAACTCGGGCCTTTTCCAATCAAAGGTTTTAGGTTAATTTGTTATAGATTCTCATTTGTTGAGTGTGTGACAGAATGAGTTCATTAGCTTTTAAAAAAAATTACATTTTCACTTATATTTGTTATCGTCAGTATGGTGCCAATTATGCACTGTGCATAATGGTTGCACATTCTGTATAAGGCTGAGAATGTGCAAAACAGAACAGCAGCAGCCATGACTTCTTAGTGAAACTGAATATGAGAGATTTTGTTCGGTTAGTGTGTGTGAAACATATTAGTTATAAAAGATGAAAGATTTCTGGAAGGAAAGCAAGACTGGTGACCAAAAATGCAAGAAATGTTTTTCAGAGTAGGTGCCAGTTGCTTAGAGACAGAGAGAGAGTAAAATGCAACATATGTTTGATAACAACATCAAATTCTTATTTTCATCCTTTATCAAGCATAAGTTGAAGATCTAGAGGGCAATGGCACTAATAGTTTAGAGAATATATGGTGTGAGGTGAAGATGGGCAGGACATTTAGTGGGGTGTTGTTATAAGCCAGGGGACAGAAGAGCAAGAGATGTTGACAGTTGAGCTTGGCGAGTGCAAAAAAAAAATGACCACTAGGAAAGATTTTAACTACAGCGGTATAAATTAGGAATAAAAAACTGCATGTAGTAGTAAGGGAATAAAATTTATGGAATTCTTGAAGAACAAATGTCTTAGGCACCATGTGAAGAAGCATAAGGTTAGAGAATTTTGAATTTAGTCACGGCATTAGAGGATATGATGGTAACTGAGATAGCATTGCTGCCTGTGACTGGAGAGAGTGACCATGTGGTTTTGACTTGGAAAATGAATAGACATGCAGGGATATCAAGGAAAGGAATTTATGTTGAGTTATAAGGCAGGAGATTATAATAATCATAGAAATCAGCTTGTGATAGTTCCACGGAGGAAGAACTGGAAGGGCAAGCTATCATCCTCTGATGAGAACTACTGAAAAAAATTTAGGAAGAAAATATTTGTGGGTCTCCAGACTCCATGGAGATACCATATAATAATTAAGAAGTATAAGGAGTGAAGTGGAGTGCAGTACATGAACAATATAACACTCAGGCCAGGAAAGTGACTAACATGGTAAGGAAGACAAAACTGGAATATGAGACAAAAGTGGACCTGAGATCCAAGGAAAATCCAAAGGAATTCTTTTGTTACGTAGCCAACAGAAGAAAGAGAAATGATTGTTGGAAGTTTTTCTACTTGGTTAAACTATAACTTAAAGAAAAAGAGATCCAAAAGGCTTCACTTTGGCAATGCAAAATTATTCAAATTAAGTGGATATTGAATCCAACATTATTTCAAAGCCAAATAGAGGAACTACAAGAGTTTTGTGCCAAATATGGAAATTATAAAAGTTTCAGCAGATCCAAGCGTAAACAAACCTTTCATGATTGGGGCAACTCACAGTAAAGGTGAAGTAAGCTCTGTTCACTATCCTTAGTATTTCCCATAATGTAAAACACTTCTCCTAGCAGACATGTATGATGTTATACATTATGGGGAGGGGGGGGGTCACTATCCAGATGGGTTCGACCTTTGTTGAGGTCTCATCAGTGGGAGCCAGACCCAGATGTAAATACTCAGGTTGAAGTGATGCATAACTTATACTTTACCATCACATCACAAAAGGCACCAAGAATTACTGAAAAGAGAGCCAAAAGCAGTGGCATAGCTGGGGGGGGGGTCTGCCCCGGGCAGCACTTTGAACCTTTTTGAATTTTTGCACTTAATTCTAAAATACATTCTCAATAACTCAGTTACAAATATTGTAATACCACTGCAAATTTTCCTCAAAACTGCTGTAAGTGTTGCTAGTTGTGAGAGGAGGTTTTCTAAATAAAACTAAGAATTACTTACATTACTATGAAATAGACTTCGCCAATGTCATTGACGATTTTGCTAACAAAAAAGCAAGAAAATTACATTTTAGAATATTTAAATTAAAATTTTACTTCAAAAATAAACAGCGTTTTAAGTTATTTCCCTATACGTCGTTTTGATTTTTTGTAATATTTTTGGTGTGCATTGAGAGGAGCGGCAAACTCAGGGACTGCCAGCGGCAAAAGCTATGCCACTGGCCAAAAGGCTTCACTTTGGTAATGCAAAATTATTCAAATTAAGTGGATATTGAATCCATCATTATTTCAAATCGAATAGAGAAACTACAAGAGTTTCATGCTGAATATAGAAACTATAAAAGTTTCAGCAGATCCAAGCATAAATAAACCTTTCATGACAGGTTTTGAATCCTTTCTTGGATCTGCCGAAACTTTTATAGTTTCTATATTCAGCACAAAACTCTTGTAGTTTCTCTATTCGGATTTGAAATAATGTTGGATTCAATATACACTTAATTTGAATAACTATAAATTAAAGATGCCAAGAAATTATATACTTGGTTTAATCCTTTATCCAAGTGTAAGCAAACAAAGTTTGGGCCTGAAATATAAATTAAATATACCAAGAAATTATATACTTGGTTTAATCCTTATCCAAGTGTAAGCAAACAAAGTTTGGGCCTGAAATATAATCATAGGGCAACTCGTATATAGAAGCTAATGACTTCACATCACTTGCCTTGGTATCTCATACTGCAAAGCACATATTCTTACAGGTATGTATAATGCTATGCATTATGGGAAGTCACTACCCAGACCGATTTTGACTTTTATTGAAGTCTTGTCAGTGGGAGCCAGACCCCTCAGAGGTTGAAGTAATGCAGAAGTCATATTTTTATATGTGAACTGCCAAAAGGTGTCGCACCTTATTATTAAAATACTCTGGATTAGAGATAGTTGTTGGAAGTTTTACCATTTGGTTATACTATAAATTAAAGATATCAAGAAATTATATACTTGGTTTAATCCTTTATCCAAGTGTAAGCAAACAAAGTTGGCATCCGAAATATAATCAGGACTAGTCCTGATTATGATGGATGACACTAATAAAAAGAAGGATGATCTCGTCAAACTACAGAGCAAATCTTTGATAAGGCAAAATTTTGATAATCAAAATCTTGATGAATTGTGGTGTTTGCAAATGGGTGCATATCCATTTTCTGTCCTAACAGGTCAAGAGTAGCAACATCCATCTCATTAAAGTGATTATGAAGAATTATATAATTATTTTATAACTATTTGGGTTAATAATTATTTTTGTTCCATTTGAACATGTTTATTTTTTATATATCTGTATTTTTTCATTGTTCATTTCTATTCATTTTAGTTTTACGGGGAGGTGTATACATTACAATTACAGTACAGGGAAGTGTGAAGGCAAAAAGTTTGGGAACCACTGAACTAGAGGGAGGGAGTGTTAACGGTTCAAAAGTGCAACAGGAGAGTGTGTTTCAAATATTGAATATTACGAATGTCAATAAAGCAATTGTATTGAATGTAATTTTGCCAAGTTACCTATATATAGTACTAATGTACATAGGTTAATTAACCTCTTAAGTATGGGCTCAATAAAAATAAAATAAATATATAAAATGTTTTGAGGAAATCTTCTGAAGAACTGACAGCTCCATCTACTTTTCTTTTCAAAGAGAGTTTAGGTATGGGAAAGGTGCGCAAAGAGAGGAAGGAGGGGAAACAGAAACAAGATGCCTAAAGGTGATAGTAGGAAGTGTCAAATTACAGACCGGTTTGTATTTCTTCAGTAGTTGTAAAGATTTTGGAGAAATTAGTGCGAGATATCTACGACATTGGGCAGTGTGGATAATGTTGTTATCTATAAATCAGTGGATTTATTAAGCAATGCTTGTGCTTTAGTAATCTGATTGCCTCATAATAAAGTAATGAAAGCAGCAGATGCCATTTTTTTTTTTTTTTTTTTTTAATAAAGGCATTTCACAGAGGATGCCACATGATAAGCTGATATTTAAGTTACACTACATAGACTTAGATGTCAGATTAGTGAATTAGATTGGGGATTGGCCATCTCTCTGATATATATCAGATAGTTGTGTACAAGGGAACATAATCAATGACACAGAAGGTTACAACTGTCCCTCAAGGCTCAGCACTGAGAGACGTATTATCTAACTTTTATATCAATGACATTGCAATGTTTTGCAAGGGAATATTCATTTGGTTACAGATGATGTAAAGTTGAGAAAGAGTTATCAGTAATAATGCAGATGTGGTGACTCACCAGGAGGATTTTAATAAGTGGACAGATGGGCAAATGAATGGGGATTTTGGTTTAATCCGACTAAATATAAAGTCATAAAATCTGGGTTATGCTGCTGGAGGCTGCATAGTCTGTTAGCGGAACTATACTAGAAGAAGTGAACAATGCAAGTGATCTTTGGGGTGATGACAGAAATTTGATGATTAGGGGACATATCGCAAAGGTGGTGAATGTAGTCCAGAGGATTGCTGCAATACAGAGAAAGATGGTGACCAGCAAGGATAGAAGAATACTGATTCCCTTGTATAAAGCCCTGGTCAGATCACATCTCAACTATTGCGCTCAGATTTAACCATCAGAATATGAAGTTGATAAATTAACCTTGGAGAGAGTACAGAGGCAGATAACAATAATGATATCAGGCCTATACAATGTTAGTTATAAGGAAAGATTGAGGGTATGTGGGCTGCAAAGTTTGATAAATAGGAGAAGTGATATCATGATATGATTGAGATATTTAAACTGTTGAAAAATAGTTCTACAGTTGAGAGCTCAAGGATTCTTTCATATGATAAAACAAGAAGTAGGAGTGAGGACAAGGGACCATCCCTAGAAGTTGCAAAAGGAAGTTGTGAGCTAGAGGGTGAGGAGTGGTTTCTTTGCATGGAGGGTGGGTGAACTGTGGTTGAATGCATTGCCTGACAGGGTAGTGACAGCACAAATGGTAAATGAGTTTAATTAGTGGTAAACTTTGTGATATTTAGAATAGACCTCCCACAATGAGTCTTGTGACTCCATAGATGTCCTGAATAATAATTAAAAAAAAAAAAAGGGAGCAAACATGTCTGCACAGGGAATACAGTATTTATATTTCATGACTAGCATGCTGAGAGAATTGGCAATGGAAGTGAAGTGAAGAGCCTCTATAGGCTACTTGTAAAGATACTATATGTGAAAACTTTTTAGGCTGAAGCCTGGGTAAAAGATTAAAACAAGAAATTAATTTCTTTTCGACATAATATACTCTGTAACCTAATTAAAGCTTCCTACAACTCTGTTTAATCCAGAGTATTTCAATAATATGATGATAAACCAATTTTCACTTGCATATGAAAAATATATGACTTCTGCACTGCTTTAACATTAATATCTTCCTGGGTCTAGCTGTCACTCATGAGACCTCAATAATCAGCTGGTATCACTATGGCTGGTGATACCAGCCATAGTGTTTTTGCATTATGAAATACTGAAGCAACTGATATGGCCAACAGCCTCTATATGCAAGTTGCCACAACCACTGCTTGCTTATTCTTGGATATAAAATTAAAATGAGAGTACTTTCTCATTGCGTACAATGTGCTCTGTAACCAAGCAGAGAAACTTTCTACAGAGAAAAACATAAGATGTAGATAATATTCACAGAAGTTGGGGAAAATGTATCAATAATATTGTTGATGAAAATGCACATGGCCTCAGGAAGGAAATAGTGTCCAAGTTCTTCTCGGGGACAAAGTGTGAAATCATAAGGTTGTGGAAATGTCAGGAAATAGGAAGAATTCAGATGAGAAGAAAACATGAAATGTGAGGTGAGAAACAGGAATGCACAAACAAAGCAAGAGATGGATGATGATAATGATAATTGGATATGGAGACTTTCAACCAGCAAGCATTAATAAGAAATGAACTGGGTTTTATTTCGTTGTAATTGACCACAAAGATAATGAAACCTACTTGTATCACCACTAAAACTTGTGAAAAATCTTCATTTGGGTAAAAAATAAATAAAAAAATATATGCAATAAAGACAAACATGAATTATATCATTACTAACTAAAAAGAAACTATGTAGGAACCATTACAATATAAACTGGCAGAAACCACGTGGAACAAGTTAGTTATTATTCAACATTTTGTGAAGGTAGTTTGCTGAGAAATTGAAGTCTGATGTATTTTAAGATCTAATAAGCAACATATAACAAAGGATTAATCCTTGATTCCTATTACTTATGTCTTGTGAAAAAAAATGATCACAGACGATTCTTCTATATTGTGGGTGAATAAGTTGTCTTCTATGTAAGGCATGGATTTCTTATTTCACACACACTACAACATTGACCAAATAAATCCCAGTTTATTTCTAATAATTAATAGGAGGTACAAAATATTGCTTAAGAGAAGATATTAAAGTTACTGGAGAAGTAAAAAGGAAGACAGTAAAAATTTGCTAGTTTGCTACAATAGTATGAAAGAGGAAAACTGAGAAGGTTGGGCAATGATTACAAATGATTGATGTACTGTACATGTTATGCAAATTTAATAGTGTGCTGTTTTTAGACCTATGGACTCAATTTGACAGACAGAAAGACTTTAATAACACTTGTGGATTAAATGAATCTGGAGTTAGGGGTCTTGAGAAAGCACTTTTCACTGAGGGTGTGCAAGCTGAGGAAATGAGCATTACTGGGAAGAAGCAGGCAAGCATGCACAGCCACCAATGAGACGAGTGTGAAAACGATAAAAAAAAATACAGAACCTAGTCTCACAAGTGTCAAAATGAAATGATGCAGCCAACACAATGCAGTTGAGAACCTAAGGGGGATACTACACTTTATATATACTAATGCCAAAAGTATCAAGAATACGAGGGAGGAATTGTAGCAGAGGTTGGTTCAACTCCATCAAAATGTTATAGGCATTTGTGAAACTTGGTTGACAGCAGATGACGACATTACTAGGACAGAACTTGTGGGGAATTGCATTTTCAGGGAGGATATCATTTACTATCATCAGAAGGGCATCCATTTTGCAGTGTATAATTACCAAAAAAAAAAAAGTTCATGTTTATGCTTAGCTTACAAACCAGGGTTTGATTATTAGTATATTCTTTCAAGCAGACATACAAGTACAGCTTTAAGGATATAAAAATGCTCAATTAGCACAAGCATTAACAGAAGTGCAACCTTAGGAAATCAACAAATGGACGAGCAAACTTCCCTCTTCAATAAACGTTAAAATCTAATACCATGATTAACTTTTATTTTTAATTTACCTAAAGAAGACTCTTTTTAAAATGACTAATCTCATCTATACTTTTTTTTACACTTTTTAAATCAAATTTATAAAATATGAGAAATCAAAACTAAACCACACTTGTTTCTCCCTCCATTGCCTGACCACAAATCCCCCTTACGGCAAGATAGCAGTAGCGACTTTACTACTGATTATTGCTAAGTAGTAGTAAACGCTAAGTAGTATTTGAGAGATTTGATAATTTCATAGGATCATGAAAATATGCTTAAAAAAAATCATCTAACGTCATTTTATTCCCGTATACGGGGAGTAGGCGAGGCCATTTAGCCCTATCTAACTTTTGGAGACTGAGTGGGCAGTTCAATCTCCACTGGTACCAATCAGAGATAGATGGCCCAAGGCTATCACTAAGTAAGCGGTACACAGTGAAGAGAGACGGCTCAAATGTGCCGCCATCTCCTGGTCCCTAACCCTAACACAACATATTTAATGTCTGAAATAATGTGGGTTCTACGGTCGATTTTCTTGAGTTTACGGGACGAAAAACCCGCTTGACCGTGCCAGAGATCGATTAACTCGGGAACCGGTCGAAAAAAGGCTTAGAAAAATTTCCTCTAGTCGCCGACTAGACTCGAAACCAAGTCTTCCTTCGTGCGGCCAAGCGCCATGGTGTGTAAACGCCACATCGACTGAGCTACAACTATTTACAATATATATACACATGTACATAGAATGCTTTTTCTATTGGGCATTTTGATTTACATTTTTTTTTTTTTTTTTTTTATATATATATCTTAGCAATATGTATATTTTAACAATTTATTCTTCCATATTTTTTAACATCATAATCTGCTCAGTGTCTGTTTCTTCCTAAAGTCCTTTTAACATAAGCTGAGCACTATATTTTCTTTTACTATAACATATCTTTTATATACCATATTTATATATGTATATACATATAAACATATTTACATACACATACATATATACCTGTTACTACTATACATATAATATATATTCTCTACATATCATAATTCATATTCTATAGGTATAATTATTTTACCTGTTATACATATAGTTTCTTTCATATATTTTTGGCTGTATATTCATTAGCTGGGTTGTTGCTACATCATTATCTCTTGTATGTATGCATATATATGGGATGGGCTTGATTTGTTGTTTTACGGTGGATCTTTTATTTCTTGAATAATTACTTGTTCATCCACATCTTCTGTTATGAGACCTGTTCTGCGCCATTGGTTTCTTGTAATCTTTTTTCTGTGTATAGTGTCTGTAATGATTTGTTTTAGGTAGATGTTCAGCTTTGTAATTATATCTGGGCCTGCTTCTCTGCCATAAACTTTATCGCATCTACAGGTCCAGATAGCATACATCGCTGAAATGATGATTATTGCTGTGGTGTTGTTAATGTGTCCATCGTTTAGCCAGAAAAGTGTGTGTTCTGTGATGGGTAGTTTGTAGTGTGTATGAGGCTGTACGGTGTTCCATATTTTAGACGTATGAGGGCAGTAGAGCATTATGTGGTACAGTGTTTCTGGTTGGGGACAAAAATGACATTTGGCTGGATGGTGCAGTGGAATGCCTTTCCCTATGCACCATAGTTTTGTGGGTAAACAGGCGTGATGTACTTTGTAAAAGAATGTTTTAAGTTTAGGGTTAATGGGTAGTGTGAATACTTTTTTTAGTACTGGGGATTGTTTTATTTGTCCTCTTTCAATCTCACGGTGCTGAGGGGGTGGTATTACGGCTCGCGTGAGATTGATTTGCACTGTTTTGGGTTTCATGTTTAGGAATTCATTTATTGTTATGTAATTGTTAATGAACCTATATCCTTCCGCAATCTCATAGAACATTTTGGGTATTTTGCCATGCGACTGGGGAAGGGTACAGATTATTTTGTCTGGCATTATTCTTTGTGTATAATGTATGATGTATGTGCTCCATGCTTTTCTTTCGGAGTACGCTCTCTCTATGAGCTTTGCTCTTGCACTTAGAGTTTTCAGGTGTACGTTGATCAGGCCAAGTCCTCCGGCTTCAACGTCATGGAAAATTGTGGTCCTTCTTAGGGGTTCGTATTTTGAACCCCAAATAAATTTTGCACACTCTCGGTGTATTTTTCCTACTTGTCTCCCGTTATAATTAATGTTTTCCACCAGATACCATACCTTTGATAATAGGTATTGGTTGCATATTTTTGCTCTCGACCTAACCGAAAGTTGTCTGGTTTTCATTTGTGATATTTTCTCTATTATTTTTTTTAAGGGCTAGTTCCCATAGTGCATTTTGTTGTTGTTGGTTTCCTACTGTGATTCCCAGGAGTGGGAGATATTCGTTGATTTTTATTTCTTTCGGCAAGGTTGGCTTATTTGCCCACCTGCCGACGAACAACGCATGACATTTGTTTAGATTTAACTTTAGACCTGAAGCTTTGTGAAATGTGTGGAATATATCGAGAGCCAGCTCGAAGGACTCGGCTGTTGTTAACGTTAATGTTACATCATCGGCATAGGCGAGCACTTTTGTTTGTCCTTCACCTCCTATGTGAGTACCCGCTATGCCGGGATGTTCTGAGATTGCGCGTATCACCGGTTCTAAGGCAAGAGCGAAAAGAATCATAGATAAACTGTCTCCCTGTCTGACTGAACAGTCAATTTTAACAGGTGCTGACAGTTTATTGTTAATTATGAGGCGTGACTGTGCTGTGTTGTATATGTTAGATATTATGTTTTGGAATGTCTTCCCAAAGCCTGCAGCTACAAGGACTTCGTTCAGATAGTGGTGGCTAACTGAATCGAAGGCCTTTTCAATATCAAGACTTATCATCAGACAAGGCTGCTGTGTAGTCTGATAATGCTCATATACACAACGAGCCAGTAGGATGTTGTCTGATATTTTCCTGCTTTTTATACCGCAGGTTTGGGATGGCGATATTAATTTATGAATGTGTGTTTGTATTCTGTGTGACAATATTTTTGACATGATTTTAAAGTCTGTATTGAGAAGTGTTATGCCTCGCCATTGTGTGTTTCCATTGTTTGTGTTGTCTTTCTTTTTGGGTACAAGTGTTATGTATCCAAGGTTGAAATAGTCTGGGATGCTTTCCGATTTTTGTATTTCGTAAAGCATGTTCACAAATAGTGTCTCAAAAAGTGGGTAGTACGCTTTATAGAATTCCGAAGTGAGGCCATCCGGTCCTGGTGAGTTGTGTAATGGAAGGGCTTTAATGGTGTTTTTGCATTCTGTTGGTGTGATTGGTGAGTCTATTTGTTCTGCTTCTGTCTCCTTGAGTGTGGGGAAGTTTCTTAGTAGTTTTTGTGTCTCTGTTGTGTAACTGTCTTTTCGGGCGAAGATCTTTGTATACTCCGAGTGGAAGTGGCGGAGGAGATTTGCGTCTCCCTCGACCTCTGTCCCCTCGTGTTTGATTTTACGAAAGGTGGTTTTTTGCTTTCTTAAGTCTTCAAACAGAAACCCAGCTTTAGTTTTACCTTCATCTTGTTCCATAGTTTTGGTCTTCGCCCGAATCCATGCCCCTTCAGCCTCTTTAATTTCGATTTGTCTCAATTTGGCTTTCAGGGCGTTAATATCAGTTTTGTTTTGTAGAAGGGATCTATCTGTGTTGTATTTTTTTGTGAGTTCTTTTATTATGTTTAATTTTTCTTTGTTTGTGTTGTATTTTTTGTGTTTCCCTATGTTTATAGCCGCTTTTTTGACTTGTGCTTTAAACTTGTTCCAAGCATCCACTGGATGTTTAATGTCAGTAATGCTGTCTAATATTTGTTTTATGTCTGTAGTAAATTTGTCTGTGTGGAGGATGCTATTGTTTAATTTCCACAGCGGGTAATTTCTGTTCGTGTATGTGTGGCTGTCGTGAGTCTCAAGGGAGAGTTTAGCCTTGACCAGATGATGGTCACTAAAGCTTAGTGCTATGTGACAAACTTCCCTTACAGTGGATTTTAGATGTTCGCTAACGTAAATCCGGTCTAACCGTGAAGCGTTGGTGGGAGAATAGTGTGTGTATTCTTTTAGTGTAGGGTAAAGAATTCGGAAAGTGTCTCTGATTTGACAGCGTTGTATTACGTGTGTGTAATTGTGTTTTGTTAAAGTATTGCTAGTTTCCCTGTCTATAGCGTTGTTTTCAGTGAAATTCATGTCTCCCCCCATTATGATGTTTTTTATGTTTGCGAGTTTGGTTTCTATTGTTTCCCAAAAGTGTTTTTTGTTATTGTGGTCAGCTGGGCCGTATATATTAATCAGAGACACTATTTGATCTTCCCAGACCATTTCAACCTCTAGCGCTCTGTGTTCTATGATTGTGCAGTGCGATATGATTTTCAGGTTGCTCTTTTTGCTTACTAGGGTTATTAAACCTGCAATGCCATTACTTTGTGCTGGTTCAGCAATGATGTAATAGTGGCACTGCAGGTTTCTGCGGAGTTTTTCTTCTGTTTCTGTGTCCGTGTGTATTCTTGTGTCTTGTATCATTACTATGTCTGCGTGGTTCTGATGTACTGTGTTTCTTAGTAGTTTTTGAGATACAGGATGATTAAGCCCATTGGAGTTTAGGCTAAGTATAGTTATGTTTTTGTGCATGATTTGGAATCAAGCCCATCCTTTTTCTTGTCAGTTTTAGCCTTTTCTTTTTTCGGTTTGATGTTGGGGGTAAACTTAATTTTTGCTCTTCTGGTTGGGATGAAATTTAGGCTATCATCGGTTTTCCCCCTTTGTTCCGTATTTGTTTTTTGTATATCATTTTTTTCTAGCATCACTTTATTGGTCTCCCTTTCACCATTATCTTCTTGAAAGGCTTCTTGGGGCACCTCCGGTTTTGGTAGAGAGTTCGTGATGGGGTTTTGTGGTTTGTCTTCTTCGTTTTTTTCTTCATTTAAGCCACTGGGATTTTCTTCTTCACAATGATGATCTGTGGTCTCCTCTTGTACATCGACGGCTCTTTCAAATTCGTCGTACGTATTTGTCTGGTTTACGGCTGTGCGTTTCGCCAGCATTGATGCATAGGTCAGTCCAGGACATGATTTTTCATCGTGACCAATTTTTTTGCACTGTTCGCATTTGGGGGAAGTGCATTGCCTCCTAAGGTGGCCAATCTTTTTACACCGGAAGCATGCAGGGGGACGTCCTGGGATGATGACTATCCCAGTCATTTTTTGCACCCTGATCACATATGGAATTTCTTCCACTTTTACCCCTTCGTTCAGGGTGATGTTTATTTTCCTTTTGTTGGAGAGGACATGTGCCCACTCCTTGTCTTTGCTATTGCCAGTGACTTGTTCTATGCACTCTATCTTCCCAAATTTTTCAAAGTGCATAGATACAAGTCTATTGGGAATTTGGGGGGGTAACCAGTGAATGATTATACTAAGTTTACGCGATTTACATACAGATAAAATTTGACATTTCAGATTTCGTACCGATAGCTCTTTGAGGTTAACAAATGTTTCTTTTATGGCAAGGGTCTTAAATGAGATCAAAAATACATAATTAAATTTAAGGGCACCGAGGTGCCAGACATCTGACCCTCTTACCTTGGATTTGATACTGTCTATAATATCCTCTTCGGTATAAGGTGCCCCGATTGGATCACACTGGAGGATGCAGGCCTTGCTCCAATCTAATTCTTCAGGCAGGTTGATAGATGACAGTACATCGAATTCCGTAAACCGACTTGTAGCGGTTTCTGAAGTGTATATTCCTGGGTTTTCTTGGTTAGAATTACCGTTTACGTTGGCCATACTGGATACTGAGGATTGACGGGTCACAGCCTTCCCGGAATTTGAAGGCATTACCGCGGGGAGCCACTCCTTTTACGCGGGCGGGTAGGAACGCAAGACAATGGATAACACTGGACTAATCCTTTTACAGGGCAATGAGCTGTAATCGCGGAGCACAAGAAAATACGTCTGAACTGGTCAGCGTCCAAGCTCTAACTTCATCGACTGAGCTACACAGGCTCTTGAAAATATACTTTAATAATAATAATAATAATAAATTATTATTATTATTCAAATTCAAAGCATACATGAAAAACAGAAAGCACATCACAGGTATAGAAATCAGCGCATTATTATTATTATTATTATTACTACTACCCAACACCTCATGGAGTCAAAGACTCATCTGGGAGGAATAGCAAAGGAATAGCATCGCAAAGAGATACCAGTAATCTGTGAAGAACCATAAGAAGCTGTTCTTTCAAAATATTTAATGTGAAACACTAATGACACTACACAGTCATGCTAACACATTACTTCGATCCAACCTACAGAGGAACCAGAACAACATATCCAGTGGGGCACTCAGGATTTAATCTTGGGGAAGGGGGGAAGGGCGAGTGCTCATGATTTAATCTTAGGGACGAGTTGAGTAGACGATTTTAGATACACACTTTTATGACTGAGCATCTGCAGTGATCGCTAATACATGATCTCCTCTGGTCTGGCTCTTGCAAACGAAGTAGCGCTCGGTCGACCCGAGCACTAATTCGTTCGATCGCCTTGGGTTCTCGGCGGCCGTGATTCCCGAGAGCTATAGGGTATTTCCACCTTATGTGACTGCTAAGTCATTAGTAGCATAGAAATAGAAGACAAGCTACCGCATAAATAAAAAAATTTTAAAAAACGATTTTTAATAAGGAAAAGATTTGGAAAATTTTCTAGTGTTTTTTTTTTTCTTTTCATTTTTCTTTTTTGGGAGGGACATGGTCTCTTGGCTCCCCCTGAGTGCGCCACTGAGCATATCAGATAACAAGACCAAAGTCAACAAACAACATAACATGAAAGTATAATAATCACTACGGAAAAGACACCCGAAGTTTCTGCATACCTAAAGTTATCAACAAACTGCCATTCGACGAGAGAAACTTAGGGACCTACAGAGACCCGAAACAGGCGCTCACTATATAGGCAATATAGCGAGACTGAAAATTAGAGGGATTACACACATACTTATTACGAATTCCTCTCAAACAGCATTACAAGGACACAAACATGCCATATCCAATTCACCCCCACCACTTCAAAAAAGTTAACCCGTGATCATGCAGAAGTAGTCCGTGGGAGTGTGTACTCACATCTACACGTTTATCAGAAAAAAAGTTTTTTCTGGTAAACGTGTAGATGTTTCTGGAAAACGAGTTTCAGGGAGAAAAAACTCTGCTACCACAGTATGAAATCGGCTATCTAACCTTATACTGAAAAGGCCTATATAAGGAATCCCCTTGTCCCGACGAGGATCGAATCCAGGTCTTTTCCAATCGAAGGGCGCAATTTTCCTCTCTATCCTTCTAATTGCGCTAAGACGGCTATGTATAATATGTATATTTATATTAAATTATTTTATTATTATTATTACTATTGACTTGTGTGTTGCATTACTCCATTGTATAGTTGTATGCAGAGGCGTAGCTATGGGAGGGCGGCACTTTGAATCCTTTTGAACTTTTCCAGTCAATTCTAAAATACAGTCTCGAGACCTCAGTTCCAAATATTGTAATACAACTGCGAATTTTCCTCACAATTGCTATAAGTGTTGCTAGTTGTGAGAGGAGTTTTTCTAAATAAAATTGATAAAGAATTACTCACATTACTATGAAATAGACTTCGCCAATGCCATCGACGATTTTGCTTAGAAAAATGCAAGAAAATAACATTTTAGAATGTTAAAGTTAAAGTTTTACTTTAAAATAAACATAGTATTTTAATTTATTTCCCTATATGTCGATTTGACTTTTTGTAGTATTTTTGGTGTGTATTAAGAGGGGCGAGAAAATCAAGGTCCACCCCGGGCGGCAAAAGCTCTATCCACACCACTGGTTGTATGCACATTCGTGTCAATCCATACGTAAAAACGATGGATAAATACTTCGCTAGTTTAAGAAATGTAGAATTATATTTAGAAAAAACTGAGTACTCACTATTTTTTACTGAATCATGGTAATGTACAGAAGATATGTCTCATTATATTATTATTATTATGTGACACCTCCAGGGAGCCCAAAGACTCAACAAGGAGGGTATTCACTCTACAGCTCTTCGTCTAAATCACTCAATCCACCAACCACAATGAATAGCAACTACATTACTGCCATCTACCGCCAACCACAACTAGTATTTTCACAGACAATCACAAACATTGATGCCCATGGTGGGATTCGAAGATGCAGCCCTTTCACTGGAAATCGAATATGCTAACCACTCAGCCAACCAGGCGGGCAATATTTAATACTCTGTTTGATAATAAGCCTTGTCATTTTCAATTATTATTATTATTATTACTACTACTACTACTACTCCTATATCACGGTATTTGCGAATTGCTAATCAGGTACAATATAACAGTCTTTGCAAACAAATCAAACAGCTATCTCACGAATTTAGAAACATTATATAGGAAAATTATATCAACAGTGATCTGGAGGCCTCATATACAACAACAACCAATAACAGAACCAACCCCTTATGGTGATGAATGAAACGATGAGTACTAAAAATCTGAAACACTATATAATATTACTAAGGAACTACTTCAGAAACACCTATCATAACAACAGAGACACGGATCGCATAACACTATCCAATACAACTCTTTACACTCCGAGATCATTCAACAATTCACACGGTTCTGCAGTGAGATCACATCTCGTACCCACGCTATGCAACAACCTACTACAAAATAAAAAACACAGAAAATTACAGAACACTAAAAACATGAACAATGGAAGCTATACAAACACATTTAATATAACTTTCACTCATATATATACATTTCACAAATCACTGGCATCTAACATTTATATTCCATCCATAAAAAATACCAAACAACATAAATTGTGCATGCCAATTACACTCTCCTCATAAATTCAGACCATAGCTTCGGCTTAATCGAATAACCTACGAATCTTCATTATTAAGTGACTAATAACTTCCAGGTCACAATATCTTAACCCAGTGTTTCTCAATCGGTGGTCCAAAGGCAGACTTAAATAATTAAATAAATATTTTTTTAATTATCCAAACAAAACAAATTAAAATCGAATAAGTAAGCAAAAATTATTGAAATCAAATGGAGCCTTAAAAAACCCAACAAATAGCATCAGAATGTTCAAAGGTGGAAGCAATAAACTATATTGTTTTTCACTTCACCGCTCTTTTATTATTCGTCATTTTGCCGCTAAATTTGTAGCTGCAGAATGAAGAATAATAAAAGAGGAGTAAAGTGAAAAACAATAAGAGCCATTGTAGTTTAGTGGATGTGGCGTGTGCATACCACGGCGCTTGGCCGCACGAAGGAAGACTTGGTTTCGAGTCTAGTCGGCGACTAGAGGAAATTTTTCTAAGCCTTTTTACGACCGATTCCCGAGTTAGTCGATCTCTGTCACGGGCAAGTGGGTTTTTCCTCCCGGAAACTCGGGTTTTTCGTCCCGTAAACTCAAGAAAATCGACCGTAGAACCCACATTATTTCAGACATTAAATATATTGTGTTAGGGTTAGGGACCACGAGATGGCGGCATTTGAGCCGTCTCTCTTCACTGTGTACCGCTTAATTAGTGATAGCCTAGGGCCATCTATCTCTGATTGGTACCAGTGGAGATTGAACTGCCCACTCAGTCTCCAAAAGTTAGATAGGGCTAAATGGCCTCGCCTACTCCCCGTATACGGGAATAAAAAGGCGTTAGCTGATTTTTTTTTTGATTTGCTTCCACCTTCCCTTGCTGTTTTGTCAGATTTAAAGTGAACATGTGTTATTCACATTTCAACCAATTGCTTGTTGTGTAATGATTTTTATTATTGAAGGTTTCCTTCAACCAAGGCTCAGTATATCTACAGAAGTGCTAAATGATACGTGGACAAAGTGTGTTGTGAGTTAACCCCAGGATTTATATATTTATATTTTTCTGAAACGTTTTTTAATAATGGAAAAGTGGCTTAAAACTAGGACTTTGAAAAGAAGAGCAAATGAAACATAATGTTAACCCTAATTGTAATAAACGTGTTGTAACGACCAGTAAATCTGATACTATTAAAGTAGAAGATAGAAGCAGTTCAAAGAAAAAATACAGTAGGAAATATAACAGTTCATATTTGGATTTCGGGTTTACTTAGTGTGGAGATTAAAGTGAACAGAAACCTCAATGTGTGTTGTATTATGAAGTGTTGTCGAACGAGTGCATGAAACCTGCGAAACTCCGACAACATTTAGAAACTAAACATTGTTATGTGAAAAATCAGCCAACTGAATTTTTTCCGCGACGCTTAGGGACATTAAATCATGGGAAAGATGTAATTTCAGTCATGGGTTCCATTAATAGCAAAGCACTGGAAGCATCCTATGTCTTAAGTTTGCGCATGGAGAAAACAGGGAAACCTCATTCCATCGGAGAAAATTTACTACTTCCATCTATAAAAGATGTGGTAAAAACTATGTTTTGCAACAAGTTACTAAAAGATGTTGATTTGATTCCTCTTTCAAATGACTCTGTCGGTCGCAGAATTAATGATATGGCAGGTGACATAGAATCTCAATTAATCGAAACAGTAAAGATCTGCCCTTATTATATGTTACAAATACACGAGACTACTGATGTTACATATGATGCGCAGTTAATATGCTACGTAAGATATGCGCATGATAACAACATTCATGACGATATTCTGTTTTGTAGAACTTTGTCATCCCGAACAACTAGAGAAGAAATATTTCACACTCTCAATAATTACATAATACACAAAGGTATCCAGTGGGAAAAATGTATAGGCTTCTGTTCGGACGGAGCTCAGCCCCTTACAGGCAGGCATAGTGTGGTTTCTATGGTCAAGGAAGTAGTTCCGGGTATGAATTGGTTACAAATTGTTTCATACGTAGCGAAGCGTTAGCCACCAAAAGTATGCCACCAGAATTTAAAACTGTGCTATACAACTGTAAAGCTAGTTAATTTTATTAAAGCTCGACCGTTAAATAACAGGTTATTTTCAGTACTCTGAGATGAAATGGGCAGTGAAAATACACAACTTTTGCTTCATTCTGAAATTCGCTGGCTTTCAAGGGCAAAGTTCTAACAAGGTTATTTCAATTATGGCACTAAGTTTATTATTTGTATGAACGTAATTCTAATTTTGTGTCACTTTTTTTGACGAAGCATGGTTATCAACACTATCCTAACTTTCAGACATTTTTTCGAAATTAAATTAACTAAATCTCTCCCTTCAGGGAAATTTTTTAACTGTTCTTGATGCATACGACTACGCATCAAATAAAAGCATTCCAGAAAAAACTGGTTTTATGGATTAATTATGTAAAAGACAAAAAATTTTCATCTTTTCCAACATTGGAATTCTTTTTATTGGAAAATATTTTTGTTAATTCTGAGTTTGTGGAAAGGGTTTGTGACAACCTCAAAAATCTGAAATGGAATTTTGAAACATATTTTCCGAATAACTTTTATAAGAAATTTCTCTGTGTTCACGATACATTTCCGGATTGCAGTCACGAGAACGACCTTTCGTTATCGAAAAAGAAACATATGAGAACTGAAGAAAAAACTGAAAAAAGAAAGAATTGAGCTTTCTTTTTCGTTATCGAAAAAGAAAGCTGAATTAACTTGAAAGTTAATTGAGTTTTCAAGTAACAGTGGGCTTAAATGCAATTCCGTGATCTTGGTTTTGCTCGATTTTGGATCTCGTCTTCGGTGAGAAGTAAATTTCCGGAATTATCTGAAGAAGCATTGAAAATCGTCCTGCAGTTTCTACAACCTCTCTTTGTAAGAAAGGATTTTCATCGCTAATCTTTGGTTTTTATTTCATCCAAATAAAAACAAAATACAGAAATCGTCTTAGTGTGTGTGTGATCTTCCACCGAAGTTGACCAATATTGAGCCAGATAACCAGCAACTCTGCAAGGGACGAGAAGCTCAACCATCTGATTAAAAGTAAATCGTAACATAATTATATCATCTTATTTATTTGTTTAATAAAAATTAAAACTTTGTTCAATGATGATACACTTTTAATCATATACTTCCAATTTAATTAATTATGTTGCCATATCTTTCAAGACATGCTTTTAAATTTATTATATTGTAAATGGCACAGTTTTACCGAAATGTTGGTAATTACTACATAGGTTTTTTTAAAAAAATTACAAAACGTCCAAACGACGTATGGGGAAATAAATTAAAAACATTATGTTTATTTTTGAAGTAAAACTTTAATTCCAACATTCTAAAGTGTTATTTTTCTTGCTTTTCTGTTTGCAAAATCGTCGATCACATTGTCGAAGTCTATTTCATTACTCAGTTGCTGTTTTAGACAGTAAGGCAAGATTTCATAAACGCCAAAAAACGTGCCGCCAGGGGTGGATCTCCCCCTCCCCCTTCGCCAGCTACGCCGTTCTAAGTTAGTGGTCCGCAGAAATGTTTTAGGCATTTTACTGGTTCTTGGGCTAAGAAAGTTGAGAAACGCTGCCTTAACCGATATCCTCTACTTAACCCTTGAATATATTATTTACTCCTATGGCAATCTGTTTTATACTTTGCTACATATGCTTCACGCTCTTTGTGCATATCATAATATCTGGCTGAGTCCACATTTACCAAAAAAAAAAATCAGCTAACGCCTTTTTATTCCCGTATATACGGGAGTAGGCGAGGCCATTTAGCCCTATCTAACTTTTGGAGACTGAGTGGGCAGTTCAATCTCCACTGGTACCCAATCAGAGACAGATGGCCCAAGGCTTATCACTAATTAAGCGGTACGCAGTGAAGAGAGACGGCTCAAATGTGCCGCCATCTCGTGGTCTCTAACCCTAACACAATATATTTAATGTCTGAAATAATGTGGGTTCTACGATCGATTTTCTTGAGTTTACAGGACGAAAAACCCGAGTTTCCGGGAGGAAAAACCTGCTTGCCCGTGCCAGAGATCGACTAACTCGGGAACCGGTCGAAAAAAGGCTTAGAAAAATTTCCTCTAGTCGCCGACTAGACTCGAAACCAAGACTTCCTTCGTGCGGCCTAGCGCGGTGGTGTGCAAACGCCACATCCACTGAGCTACACGTTTATAATTCTCTAACTCTTTATGTAAAAATGAATATTGCCGTGTTTCACATCGTTTGCTCCGTAATATCCTGTACCAAACCGAAAATATAATATATGAACAGCATGAAGAAAGGAGTATGTTTCCATAAAACGTTTTTTTTTTTTTTTTTAGAATGGACTGTATGGAATCGAAAATGAATTGTATTTATTAAATAATATGTATTATTATTGTTATTATTATTATTATTATTATTATTACTTGACACGTACAAGGAGTTCACAGACTCATCAAGGGAGAGCACCTACTCTACAGCTCTCTACTCCACCACTCAATCCACAAACTACAACTAACCGCAACTACACCAACGCCATCTACCGACTCCTACCACTAGTATTTCCATAGGCAATCACAAATAACCATAACCACGGCCGGATTGCAAATCTGGAGAGTAGATACGCTAACCACTCGGCCAACCAGGCCAGCAATATGTTAATCTTTATCAAACTTTATGGGGAAACTCGGATTAAAACCCTAGTTTCCAGAAGGAACAGCTCGACTTTCCAGTGCTAGAGATCGAGTAACTACGATCAAGTATCGATCGTAGAAAGGCTGAGAAAAACTTCATCTAGTTAGTACAACTTCAAAATCAAAACGGATGCAAACACTTTCCCACAGAACTGCAGGTGATGTAGGAAGTTTCTAAAGATTTTAACAGTTCAGAAATGTTTATTATTATTATTATTATTATTATTATTATTATTATTATTATTATTATTATTATTATTAAGAGAGACCTCCAAAGAGACAGAGACTCCGAGGTCACATACTACACACACACACACACACACCTGCTATCATACTTATTCTTGAATTCATTCACACTGCTTGCATCCACAACATCCAATGGCAATCCATTCCAATCACGGACCACCTTCTGAGAGAACAATGTAGCACTCAAACCCATCCTCAGCTTCCTAGGATACCTGATGTCCTTTCCCAACCTTCCATAAATTCAAAAACTTTATCAATTGAAATCCTCTATGACCCATTCAAAGGTATGTAAGTCTCAATCATATCACCCCTCTTTCTCCTGTTAGCTGGTGTCTGCAGTCTACATATTCTCAATCTGTCTTCATAATCAGCATTACACCATCCTCATATTTTGTATAGCTTAGTGGAAGTGACACCTGCATCCTCCGTGCTCGTCTGCACAGAAATAGTCTCATAAGTTTGAGTCTATTCGCCGACTGGAGGGACTTTTCCTAAGCCTTTTCTGGACTGATTCCCGAGTTAGTCGATCTCCGGCACGGGAAAGCAGGTTCTTTCTTCCGGAAATACAACTTTTTCATCCCATACACTCAAGAAAATTAACTGTAGAACCGAAGGTAATTCAGACAGTAACATATTCTGTTAGGGTTAGGTACCAAGAGATGGCAGCACTGTTTGCTAGTTTCTTCATCGGTGTGCCTATAATTAGTGATAGACCAGCTATCTCTGATTGGCTACCATTGGAGATTGAACTGACCACTCAGTCACCAAAATATAAATAGGGTTTACAGGCCTCGCACACGCCTTATAAGGGAATAAAAAGGGGTTAGCTTATTTTTTTTTTCACAATCCTGATATCATTTTAACACTCTCCTTTGTACACTCTCTGATATGTCGGAAACACAACGGAAATCAAGAGACCAGAAATGCGCACAACAGTCCAAGTGAGGTCTTATCAAGGCCTTGCAAAGAGACAAAATGGCATACTTATCTTTACATGTGAATGTTCGTTTCAGCATTGCAATTATCTTTTGAGTTGTATTTGCAATTTTTGCCACATGGTCCTGGAACTTCAACTTCCTATCTACTACCACTCCAAGATCCCTAGCCTCATCAGTTTCTTCTAGCATAATTCCATGAATATAATACGACATTGAATATCTAATCACGTCGAAGTGTATGACTTTACATTTACTGACATTGAACTGATATCCATTATTTCCTGCCCATAATTCCAGCCTATTCAAATCATTCTGCAAAGACTGCATATCAGCAGCATTCCTGATTACCCTACCTATCTTTACATCATCAGCAAATAGCTGAATGCCGCTTGTCATATCCTTCCCAATATCATTAATGTACAGATTGAATAACAGTGGACTTTGTGGTACACCACTGGTTACCTTAAATCTTGCAGACTTACATCCCCTATATACCACTTTTTGAGGTCTGTAAGACAGCCATCCTCTTATCCGTGCTAATATTTTATAATCCAAACCCATATTCTTCTATTTATGCAACACTCGACCATGATGTTTTCTGTCTAAAGCCTTAGCAAATTCCAAAAATATCATGGTATATCCATTTCCCTTATCTAGTCCACTGGTAACATTATTATAAAATGTGAAAAAGTTGTTAAAATATGACCTCCCAGTAGTAAACCCATGCGGTTGAATGCAACGAGAAATTCACAATCAGCTTATTTCTGAATGTGAGCGCTACCCAACTTTTTCGAAATCTTCACCACCACTCTCCTGCGATACTGATTGGTCAATTGTTGGATTCATAAGACTTTCATGGCGTTGTGAAATGGGATTACCATACATTTTTTTCACTCCTATGGAATCATCCCTGTTCTGGGACTCAAATTATATTCCTGTTAAAGGAATAGCCAGTTCAGCTGAACTCTTTTAGCACCCGTACTGAAATCTCATCAGTCCATGTTGAATTCTTATTCAATTTGTGCAATAGCTCTGGTATTCTGATTATGTAGAGATAATCTTCCATCACAAAGGCTAGAATTGTAAATATTATTTAATATAAACAACTTATTTTACAATTTAATATTCATATAACTACCTTAATTTTGTCTAATATTTAATTATTTAATCGAAGATATATGTATTAATAATGAAAAGACTGTATTAAATATTATTAAGCTATTTTATTTATTACTATGTTAATATTATAAGAGTTTTTATTTGATAATTTAACTGCGTATTAATTGAAATATATATATTTTTTATTTATTCCTGTTTGTAGAAGTTAACGTTATGCAATACCTCAATTTTATTATGTTTTGTTTTGTTGTCAAGGAAACGTATGTTAGATAGCTTGCACGTTTTTTGGAACACCACGTGAGGAGAAGGTTTATTGAAAAGAGTTTTAGAAAGAAATCACGTGAGCAATTTAGGCGAGAAGAACGGATATAAAAAGCGAGGAACGCTTGAAAAGGGGGAAGCGGAAGCGAAATACTTCAGTGTTTAGTGTCGTGTATTATTGATGATGAATTATGAATTGGTTTGATATGTTTTTAGCGATTTATATTTTATTATTATTATTATTATTCCTGATACCTCCAAGGAGTCCGAAGACTCATCGCGGGAGGACATCTTCAACTGTCTCTACACCTTACCTCTACTACGAATCAACGCCATCTACCACCCACCTCCAACACCACCACAACTAGTAATTTTTGTCTGTAAATTGCGTGTGTTCTGAATGGCCGATTTGTATGTATGCGGGATGAAAAATTTATGCTTATTCATTAATAATAGTAGTTAATTGCTTGCTACCCTAAACAGTCACTTTATTTTCCATAGTGCTTTATCCAGGTAAGTCATTTGTAATTACAAGCGCGATTCGCTAGGCCTACATTGCTAATAGACTAACTCAGTCTACAGGATTACCCGAGAAACTGCTAGTTTCTCTAAAGCCAAACTATGGACTCTCCATACGACGAGCTTGATTTCAAACAGCTTTTGGCTGTCTTTAAGCACATTGGTGGCCTTCTACAAAGGAAATGGCCAGGTAAGGCGGCAATCCACCAAGTAGAAGAAGTGGATACAGAGGACTGTCAACCCCCTGACCTTCTCCCCAGCACTTCTCAAGATAACACCAGAGAGATTATGTCACCGGTAAACGACCAACCCCTAGTGGACTCAGATAACTCTGCAGACAATCAGGTTGTCAGCAGAAAAAAGCGTAAGAAGAGTTCACCAGCAGCAGAACCTGAAATAGTACATCAAATGGACACATCAGTGCTATCTGGTGCAAGAACAGAGACAGATATACTGACACAGCCCAAAGAGGGGATACCACCAGTAAACCTGAGATCCAAGGAAAAATGGTCGTCACTTGCACGAATGATGAAGAACAATAACATCAAGTTTTCATCAGCCAAAAACACAAATGATGGAGTCCGCATACAGCCGGAAGGAACAACGGACTACCGCCAGCTCACCAGGCTTATGGATGAACAGAAACTACCATACCATACTTACCAACTAAAAAGTGAAAAGAACCTTAAGTTAGTGATCAGAGGATTGGTAGAAAACATAACATCAGAAGAGATAGCTACTGACCTCAGATCACAAGGCTTGGAGCCAATCAAGATTTCTCGTATGTATCGAGCAGACAAGCGTCCCATGCCTCTGGTCTCAGTGGAGATCAGTAAAGATCAGAGAGAAATCTACGATCTCAGAATAGTGTGGAACTTAGTGATCAGGACTGAGCCACTGAGAAGAAAGGCATTGGCTGGTCAATGCCATCGCTGCCAAAAATATGGGCATGCGCATAAACTATGCAGGGCAGAATACAAATGTTTAAAGTGCGGTAACAACCATCCCTCACACATCTGCACTAAGCCACGGACAACGCCTGCAAAATGTGCAAATTGTGGTGGCCCACATCCAGCCAATTATAAGGGCTGTTCTTTCTGTCCATCTAACCTGTCGCAGACGAGAGAGGCAACAGCCCCGCCCACTCAGAAGCGTGGCACACAACCTGCTCCGGAAGTCATAGCGCGGACAGTAACCCCCAACAAATCATATGCCTCCACGGTCTCTTCACACAACATGCCGGGATCGAGCAGCCAAAACTCCACCGCAACGCTTGCCGCTACTCTGGGAGAGATGTTACTGGCATTCAGCAAAACAAACCCCTCCCAGTCTGACACCAACAAATTCCTGAGGAACACCCAAGTCATTTTCACAATGATTAATGGATAATCCGGCCAACACAACGAACTCTTTACAGATCGCATTTTGGAATGCCAACAGTCTCAAATAATAAACTCCTGGAGCTACGAGAATTTGCAGACCGCTACAAAATTGATATACTCCTGATAAATGAGATTCACCTCCGACCCTATGATAACCCTAAACTCAGATATTACTCATTGCTCAGAATCGACAGATCTAATGCCAGAGGTGGCGGTACTGCCATTTCCGTCAAGAGGAACATCCGACATAATGAAATCAAAAAGATCAACACAACAAATCTGGAAAATACTGGTGTCGAAATCCACACCAATAATGCAGGCAGTCTCAAAATATTCTCAGTCTATAACCCCACTGGCAACACTCTATTATCCTCTGATCTTTCTCATCTGCTCGATACAACTGAAGCAACAATTGTGGCAGGTGATCTTAACTCTAAACATCCACTATAGAATAGCAAAGGCTTCAACAGCAACGGACGCGTTCTACACAACTTCGCCTCACTAAGGAACATCGTTATCACAGACCCGGCTGAACCAACGCACTACGGGCTGCGAGGCAGACCAGATGTGCTTGACATTGCCATATTCAAGACACATCATATCACTTTCAACTACAAGTCGTAAATGACCTCAGTTCTGACCACAACCCAGTACTTTTAAGCCTGGGAGGGGATCCAGAACTCATTCCCAGCCAGACGCGTACTAACTTAAAAAAATTTAATACTACTCTCAGCACCCTAAGAGGCTCAGTACCAACTATCTCGTCGCGAGAAAAAATTGATGCAGCGGTCCAGTACCTTGAAAATAAAATACATGTTGGCTTATCTGCAGACTCCTATGCCCACATCCCAGTCCAAGAAAACCTACTTCCGGAAGACATCCGCACTTTAATCCGCAATAAAAATAAGATCAGGCGCAGCTATCACACCACACTCTCTCCTCAAGATCGCCAGGAGCTAAATAGAGAGACGAATTTAATTCGCTACGCATTGAAAGATTACAGAAACCAAGAGTGGGAAAGAAAACTGTGTTCCCTTGAAGCAGAAGACAACTCCATATGGAAGATGACTAAGGCTCTCCGAACGAACCGCTCTGCCATACAGCCCATTCACGGAGAAAGAGGTATTGTCTATAGAGACGATGAAAAATCTGAAGCCTTTGCAGACGCCCTACAACTTCAATGTAGCCCAAATTATGCACATGCAGTCTTACTTTTCATAGAAAGAACACACAGATATGTCCGAAACGCACTACGCCAGCCCTGCAGCCGTGAAAATATCTGCAATACTTCGCCTAGAGAAGTCTACTCGATAATAAGAAAAATCAACAACAAAAAAGCCCCAGGACCAGACGAAATTGCAAACAAAACCGTCAAGGCGCTCCCGTATGCGGGAGCGCCTTGATGGTTTTCCCGCGAGAAAACCAAACCATCAAGGCAATTACGCACCTCGTTGCCATTATTAATGCAATACTCCGTTTTAGTTACTTTCCCACTCGATGGAAACACGCAGACATTATTCTCATCCACAAACCAGGTAAGGCGCCACAATTCCCGCAAAACTACAGACCAATCAGCCTTTTATCAAGCCTGGGAAAGATAGCAGAAAAAGTCATTCTAAACAGACTGCAAGCTGAAGTGGACAAAAACAACCTGATCCTGGGTGAACAATTTGGCTTCCGTGCTGACCATAACACTACCCAACAGGTCCACAGGTTGACAGAATTCATTACAACTGGGGACAACACACAGGAGCTATCTTTCTCGACGTTGAAAAAGCCTTTGATAAAGTGTAGCACTAAGGCCTTGTATATAAACTATTTACAGCTAACATACCACTCTATCTTACCAAACTCATAGACTCCTTCCTAAAAGACCGGAAATTCCAGGTGAAGCTGCGCGGACTCAGATCCTCACCGAGAAGAATCACCGCGGGCGTCCCCCAAGGATCACTACTTTCGCCACTACTATTTAACATCTTCGTCGCAGGTATCCCAAACGCAGTATCAACCACCATTGCTAGCTATGCGGACGATATGGCGATTCTGAGCAGATCTCTCAGACCACACTTAGCCACGTAGCGTCTACAAAACGCAGCAACTAGCCTGGAAGACTGGTTCAGGAAATGGAGAGCAGAAGTCAATGCAGAGAAAAGCACTGCTATCCTCTTCACAAGACGAAAAGCAACACACCACGGAGTAATCAAACTTTTTAACACAGAAATCCCATGGAAAACCAAAACCAAGTATCTAGGCATACAACTGGATAACCGACTCAGCTTCAACCCTCACATTACTTATGCTTGTAATAAAGAGCCTGTGTAGCTCAGTGGATGTGGCGTTTGCCAACCACGGCGCTTGGCCGCACGAAGGAAGACTTGATTTCGAGTCTAGTCGGCGACTAGAGGAAATTTTTCTAAGCCTTTTTTCGACCAGTTCCCGAGTTAGTCGATCTCTGGCACGGGCAAGCAGGTTTTTCCTCCCGGAAACTCGGGTTTTTCTTCCTGTAAACTCAAGAAAATCGACCGTAGAACCCACACTATTTCAGACATTAAATATATTGTGTTAGGGTTAGGGACCACGAGATGGCGGCACATTTGAGCCGTCTCTCTTCACTGCGTACCGCTTAATTAGTGATAGCCTTGGGCCATCTCTCCGTATATGGGAATAAAAAAAGGCGTTAGCTGATTTTTTTTTTAAAGCCAACACAGCAATCAGCCAACTTTACTCCCTCATCAACCGAAGAAGCAAAATGAATATTAACAACAAACTTAAGATCTATAAAACAATCATCAGACCCACTTTCATATACAGATCGCCGGCTTTGGGACACACTACCCCCAGCAACATCAAGAAGCTGCAGGTCATCCTAAACATGTGCCTTAGTATGATATTTGATGCTCCGTGGTTTGTCAGGAATGCTCTCCTCCACCGAGATGCTGACATTCCGGATGTTCCGACGTATCTCCGTTACATTGCAACTGCACTTTTCACCAAAGCAGCATTCCCCCAAACGAACTCATTAGAGAGTCATCTAACTACGATGAAAACGACAGGTGGAAGCACAAGCGCCCGAAAGCGGCTCTGCTCATAGGTATATGCGCTCCCACACAGCCCTAAATTGGGCGAGCCAGGTGCTCAATAATCTCTTAATAATTTAAATCAACTTCCTAGCGATGAAGGGATTATAATCCACGGGACTGAGATCCATCTAGCCACAGAAGTTAACAGTTCAAAAGGGGGAAGCATTAGAGATTTATTAGAGAGGATTAGCATTAGGTTGGAATCGGAGCATTCGGGAATCACAGTGCGATAATAGCGAGTCGGCAAGTCACTCAAACAGCTAATAAAGTCTACTAGTCGAGAAGCGGTTAGCTAATAAGTTGTAGAATAACAATTATAGCTACGGAAGACAGCTGAGTGACTACTAAATAGACTAGCAATACTTGAAGTGAGATATAATTTCAGGCCCGACCTGTCAAGGACACACAGAATCTTGAAATAAAGCATCAAGTAACTAGAGAATAGTAGAGGCTGTAAAAATTGAAGTTTACCGTTAACTGTGTTTAGAATTGTAGTGTCTAAAGAATTAATTGAATGCTGGAAGAGTGAACAACTGTGCATATAAAACTTCAAGATAAGGAATTATTGTGTATTGCCTTAATTCATGAGTGATCAATAGTACTTCATGCAAGAACGTTTGTTTATGTGTATAGTGACCATGAATTAATTCAGTTAATGCTTTGAAGGTTTATTTTAATGAGTGCCGATTATTGTTAAAAGTGTTTACGGTTATAAAAAGTGTTTGTGTATAAGTTGATAAAGATAGAAGATTATCGGTAAGATTATTCCAACCTTTAATATTCCTATACAGAGAAGTGCGTGAGTTTCATCCTAGAATTTCCTTATGTTAACAGTAACTATTGTGAAGATTAGCTGAAGTGTAAATTTAAAAGTGTTTGCTTGTAAAGAGATATTACTGCGATCTTATTGTATTTGGAACTTAAAGAACTGTGAGAAGACTGTATTAGAGATAACAAGTTTACCATTGTCTGAGTTTGTACGACAGTATTATCAGAAAGGCTGAAGTGTTTATAATAACGTAATTAGTGATTTGATCCTAAGTGTAAAATTTGTGATTTTAAAATTAAATGTTTGTTTTTGTTTATCTAAAGTTGTATTTTGCCTGAATCTCTTTTACTTCACCATTCATAAAAAATATTCGAACCAAAGTGGGTAAAATAAGTAAGTTAAATATACTCGGCAAGTATATATAATATTAACACCTAAAAGTAGAGATAGTTGTGAGTTGGTTTATCTTCAATTCTTGAACTAATTCAGATATAAAGTGGCGCAGTCTTTAAATATAAATTTTCTTTATATTTGAATTAGAAATCAACTAGCAACCTTCTATTTTGTTTAAGAACATCATAATAAATAACAAGTCGAATCCAAGGTATAAATTAAGACGAAGTAGGATCTAACACCTCGTACTCATACACCTGCGTTTCTTCATCTAGTGAAGAGGTAGGAGTGAGCTCAATGTCACGTATACCAGGTTTATAGATTTTAACAAAATGGGCACTCATTAGCTGACAACCTCTTCTGCATCTGTAACTCTTACGCCATTTGGAATTGGAAGAGTTTTTATTTCTAATTCAAAAAAAAAAAAAAAAAAATCCGCTAACGCCTTTTTATTCCCGTATATAGGGAGTAGGTGAGGCCATTTAGCCTTATCTAACTTTTGGAGACTGAATGGGCTGGCCCACGGCTATCACTAATTAAGTGGCACACAGTGAAGAGAATGGCTCAACATGTGCCGTCATCTTGTGGTCCCTAACCCTAACACAATATATTTAATGTCTGAAAGTGTGGGTTCTATGGTCTATTTTATTGCGTTTACGGGACAAAAACCCGAGTTTCCGGGAGAAAAAACCAGCTTTCCCGTGCCATAGATCGACTAACTCGGGAACCGGTTGAAAAAAGGCTTAGCAAAATTTCCTCTAATCGCCGACTAGACTCAAAATCAAGTCTTCCTTCGTGCGGCCAAGCGCCGTGGTATGCAAAGGCCACATCCACTGAGCTACACAGGCTCCTTAATTATATATTTTTATTGTGTTCATCCTTATATGTATTATCAAGATGTATTATGAAAAAATCATCATTATTATTGACTTTCCACTCAGAGTCACCAAACTATCGCTAAAACGGCATCAACCACTCCCTATAAGGAAATAAAAGGCACTAGCGGATTATTATTATTATTATTATTATTATTATTATTATTATTATTATTATTATTATTATTATTATTCGACACTGGCATTATTCCACAACAACAAAAAACTGCGATAATTACGCCAATTTACAGGCATGGTAAAAGAAATGATACTCAGAACTACAGACCAATAGCTACCCTACCAGTCATCTCAAAAATTCTAGAAAAAGTAACCCACATCAGACTACAGAACTATTTACAGAAGGTACAACATCATCTCACAAAACCAATACGGCTTTCAGAAAACAAAAAGCACCATCACTTTATTAGAAGACATCGCCGACGCAATAAACAAAGTTCTCGACAAAAACAAGTAGGCCGTCCTTATGCTGCTTGACTTAACCAAAGCATTCGATACATTTGAACATGACATACTACCAGGCCCGGCTGGTGGCGTGTGCGAAGTGTGCAATATACACAGGCGCCGCAGAAGAAAAGGCGCCTAAAACATGTCAAAAAATATGAGATAAGAGTTTAAACGAACAACGAATGGTACATATAACTATGAATGTACGTCGTCTTCCGTTCGGGCCCCTTCAGATCTTCCCGGAAACGAACAAATAAATTCTGAAATTGTATCCTGGACCCGATCATATTACTGTAATGTTTTATTAAAATTTACGAAAATATACCTAAAATAGTTGTTTATTTTTTGACGTATCATAAATCAACTTATGATTAATTGTTGAGTTCCGTGTAAGGGCCGTATCCTAATTTTAATCGGATCGGATGCATGTGGTCCGGCCCTAAAAGTCGGCTTACTACTGATAACTCATTCTTCTCGACATTGGAGCCTGTTATATCAGCGGGGTTATATTCGAGCCTGTTATATTAGCTGACGTTATATTCGAGCCTGTTATATCAGCTGACGCCGCCCTAACAGCGGGCTGTTAGAGCGGCGTCATAAGAAGGCATATAAGGGCGGCCATAAGAAGTCAAATATTTCAGTACGCAGATGACACCGCACTACTAGCAATCCACACAGACATCAACAAGGCTCTCTGCAAAGCACAACGAGACTTAAATGAAATAACAACATACTTCTATCAAAACGCAATTGTAATCAACAATCAACGGCACCAAAGCACAAATGTTGACAATACACAACCCAAGAATAATACGCCCCGCATCACTATCGATACACTGTCACACATACCGCTGCATCAACAACAAAAATACCTGCCAATGTTCCGAAATCAAACCTGTAACACATGCAAAATACCTTGGTCTCTACACAGATTGCACCTTCAATGGACAAAACATATAGAATACCTACATACCAAACTCCGGATCATCGGAGCATAACTCTTCCAAATAAAAAATATTATTCCATCAAACATAAAAAAAGTCCTATATCACGGTATCTGCGAAATCCTACTCAGATACGATATAACAGTCTATGTGAACACATCAAACAGCCGCCTAACAAAATTAGAAATATTACATAGAAAAATATTACAGGAAGTGACGACAGACTAGTAAGGGCAAAAGTATGGATCAACAAAAAATGGGAATGAAATAAGCTCATAAGAAAAAAGTCGAACTTAGTGAATCTACAAAACCTCTACCACAACAAAAGCTGTTTTAGAGAATCACTCAAAAATGAACTAAAAAAGTTAAACACAGCCACTACCATCGATGATGCTAATGAAATATTAACAAAATCTATCTTGAATTGTGCACTAGAAATGGGAGGTGTAAAATTGGAGGAGGAACCAAGACAGGAAACCTGAGATCTAATGAAGAAAGAAGAGATATGAAAAGAGATTTGAATGACACCAGTAAAATAGAAAAAAAAAATCAGCTAACGCCTTTTTATTCCCGTATACGGGAGTAGGCGAGGCCATTTATCCCTATCTAACTTTTGGAGACTGAGTGGGCAGTTCAATCTCCACTGGTACCCAATCAGAGACAGATGGCCCAAGGCTATCACTAATTAAGCGGTACGCAGTGAAGAGAGACGGCTCAAATGTGCCGCCATCTCGTGGTCCCTAACCCTAACACAATATATTTAATGTCTGAAATAGTGTGGGTTCTACGGTCGATTTTCTTGAGTTTACAGGAAGAAAAACCCGAGTTTCCGGGAGGAAAAACCTGCTTGCCCATGCCAGAGATCGACTAACTCGGGAACCGGTCGAAAAAAGGCTTAGAAAAATTTCCTCTAGTCGCCGACTAGACTCGAAACGAAGTCTTCCTTCGTGCGGCCAAGTGCCGTGGTTGGCAAACGCCACATCCACTGAGCTACACAGGCTCCCCAGTAAAATAGAACATGAGGAAATTTGTAAAACTATACATAAAAGGATGAAACATGAAATTAGATCGTATAATACTAGGAAAATTAAGGAAATAACAGAGAACAATAGTAATATGAAGATCCTAAGACGAACATTATCAGTTGGAACAAAGTAAACAGCTGCTGTAAGGGGGAAAAATGATAATCAACGGTACCAATCAAGGGGCATTATTTTATAGTCCTTTTCGATAATGTTGTCGATTCATCTGCTATTATAGAAATTTTTCAACTTTTTCTATTATATTGGAGAATATTTCTAATTTTATTTATTTAGAAATATGTTCAACTATTCTAATTCCTGAGAATCTAGTATGCAATGATAATCTTAGATCAATACCATTTTTAATTAGCAGCTCGATTAAATCTGGTAAATCAAACATTGGTCGATTTTTCTTCACCAAACTATAAACTGAATTAAACATTTTTGAAGTTATCAAAATTTCTTTTTCATTTAGTTTGTCGATTAAATTTGGTAATATAGATTTGCTACATCATTCTTCATTTATTTTTATTATTTTGTTATGAGCAAATGATTCATTATGTTTGGATAACCTTTTATGCAAAGATGTGGTTCTTGAGTCTGCAGTGTTTCCATTCGGTACTGTTTTCATTTCTACCCATTCCTATGATAGTGACAACTTTTTTCTGATTCAACATCTAAGTTTTTATATTTTGAGCAAACATGACATCCTAATTTATCATTTTTAACTTCTAACCACTTATACTGCGTTTTGAAATACGAGTCTTGCTTCTCCTTCCAGCAATCAGGTAAATGGTTTTATTTTTCTCCTCCAACTTGTTGCATAATCATTGAATTAATGTGAGTATTATCTTCAACTTCATTTTCAAGTGTAGTAGAATCAGAAGAATCAATTTTCATTATATTTTTCATTCCCCAAAAAATTTAATAAATTTGACTGTCTTTTCATGTTTCACAGGTAAAACTTTTACAATTATAAAAATAAAATTTGCTGAATATGCAGTTTTTAAATTTATTATTATTTTTAAATTTTAAACACAATTGTTATACATCAGTGTACTGACGAACACAGAACTCATGTACAGTGGAGCAATCCGTTGATGAAAGTCCTGTAGTTATTACGAACATTTGATTGGCTACTGGTTTTACTACGACTGGCTACCAGAAGGGAGAAGGGCAAAGATAGCGCATGCGCTTATTCTATTTTCAAACTTCGGCGCATTCGTTGTAGAGGGGTTGAAACAATAATTCCAAATAATCTGTACACTATCGAATAGACTTTTTGTTAGGTTACCGTATGAGCTTGTCGCTTAATATATTTCAAAAAAAAAAATTTTTTTTTGAAAAAATAAAGAGTAAACAAAATGAACAAGATGATCGCAAATTTGGGAAAAATTTAACAAAGGGCTCGCAATCCTCCTTCTCACCACTGCTTATACAACAAGATTAAACTCATACTACAGGAAATATAAGAAAGCTGCAAAGAAAGACAAAATTCGTTCAATAACAAGCCAAAATCCTTGGATAATGCAAAACAATCCTAGATATACACAGAAAGGACATTCAATGGAAAAAATTAAAGCGATATCCAAATAATATCAGCTTTAAAAAACGATTACAAATCGTCATACGTCCTAAGTTCCGATGACGAGAAAATTCTGGGAAAAGGTCTAAATTTTGTATTGGCACCAAAATGCATTCCTAAAGAACTACTTTTAACTAAGATGGAGAAAGCAGCTTCTCTACTTCCTACCGCAGACGCGAGTTTACTTCGCATAGAAGCAATTCTTGCAATCAACAATGCAAAATCTCCTTCTGATAATATATCCCCTGGTGAGAGACTTGCAATTAAAAATCTGAGAATTAACAAGGGCATCGTCACCTTAAAAGCTGATAAGGGGAATGCAACTGTAGTTCTAGATAAAATAGACTACTGAGAAAAAATCTTAACATTGTTAAAGTCAGATAGTTATTCGGAAATTGAGAGGGATCCAACAAGAGGAATACACAATAGAACCAATAATCTCCTACAAAAGACCACAGAAATTCCACGAAATACACGTCTTTCCATCCGTTCTTTACACCCACTCATTCCAAGGTTATATGATCTCCCTAAGGTACATAAAGAAAACTATCCACTGAGACCTATAGTAGACAGCACTGACTCACCCACATACAGGTTATCTAAATATCTGGCGTCATCGTTAAAAGCTTATGCGGGAAAATCTTCTTATATTAAAAATTCAACAGATTTTGTCTCTAAAATCAAGGACTTAAAACTCAAATCTTCTGACATAATGGTGAGCTTTGACGTGGTAGCACTCTTTACTAACATTCCAACACAAGAAGTTCTCCATATTTTAAATAACAAGATTTCAAATAAAATGTTCTCTCTGCTATCTCACTGTGTAAACTGGCTATTTTGAATTCGAAGGTAAACTTTATAAACAGGTCAAAGGAATAGCTATGGGTAGTCCCCTCTCTCTCCTATATTAGCCAATATTTTTTTCGAGGATTTTGAACAAAAGGCAATCTCCTGTTTCAGTTTAAAACCAAGAATTTGGCTTAGATATGTGGACGATATATTCCTCATATGGGAGCATAGTATTGAGAATCTTCACAGGTTTCTCAACCACTTAAACAACCTCCATCAGGATATCAAATTGACCATGGAGATTGAAGAAAATAGTTCCCTCTGTTTCCTAGATGTTAAACTCACCAAGACACCTGAATCAATAAAAGTCTCTATATTTAGAAAGCCAACACACACACGGACATATATTTGCATGCGTCCTCACATCACCATCCAGCGCAAAAGTTGGGTATTATATCAACTCTTGCGAATCGTGCAAGATTTGTACTGTTAGATGAAGAAGAACTAAAAAAAGAATACAACATCTTAAATGGACCTTTAAAAGCAATAGCTACTCTTTAAAAAGTATCAACAAACAATTATCCCACCGTCAATGTAGCGACGTAGAGACACAGGACGACTCCAAAGGTTATATCTCCTTGCCATATATCAGCACACTGTCCAAAAAACTGAATAGAATTTTAAAGAAATTTAATATAAAAAACGTGCTTCTCGACTCTTCCAAAAAATAAGATCACGTCTCAGCAACTACAAACAATCTCACAACCTTCTACAATTCCCAGGTGTATACAAAGTCACATGTGAGTGCGGAAAATCTTACTATGGCCAAACGGAGAAATCTATCCTCCTATGTCTTGAAGAACACCAGAGAGTCATTGCTTACAAGAAAACTAGAGCTACTGCCCTATCAGGCCATGTCCTATTTTCAATAAACACGAACATATTTTGAACAAGAAACACATACCCTACACATCTTACAAACTTAACCATCTTACTGGCCATTATGGATCGAATACGCATCCTCATATGCTTCGTATTCATCATATATTTCAATGTAATATCAATGGTATTACAATTGTAATATGCAGTTCGCATCCAAGTTTACTTGGACGTATATATACGTCCTAGCCGGTGGTTTAATGAAACACAATATATTAGTTCAGGCTTTCCAGTTCAGCGATGCGTCATGTCATTCTAAATTATCATGTCGTGTGTGTGTGTGTGTGTGTGAGAGAGAGAGAGAGAGAGAGAGAGAGAGAGAGAATGAATTTCTCATCCTACCCTACGCTGTAGTGGATATCAGACCTATCAAACATCAGCCTACTTCTAACACAGCTATCAAACCAATAAACCAAACAAATAACTAACTGGTGTGATCCTCAGATAAGCCTAATAAAAAAAAAAGCTTTGAGGATGCAAAATGAGATATTACATCTGAACCGAGATCAACCACACACACACACACACACACACACACACACACACACACACACACACACACACACACACACACACACACACACACACACACACACACACACACACACACACACACACACACAGTCCTGTAGTTACAGTGCATAAATACATTAACGCAAAAACTGTAAATATAATAACTTATTGTTATCATTTCACGAGTTATCCGATCTCTGGCACAGCAAGCGGTTATTTTTATCCTCCCAGAAACTCAGGTCTTTCATCCCATAAAATCAAGAAAATCAACAGTAGAAACCACATTAATTGAGACAGTAACATATTCTGTTAGGGGTAAGCACCAAGAGATGGCAAGCACTTGCATGCTGGTCTCTTCATTGGTGGCAGTCACAGGCCAGCTATCACTGATTGGCTACCCATGGAGATTGACTGCCCACTAGTCTCCAAAAAGCTAGATAGGGTTAAAAGGCCTCGCCTACTCCGTTTTCTAAGGGAGTAAGCGAGGCCTACTTTATTTTATAAGGGAATAAAACAGTGGTGGCTGGTGAAAAATTTAAGTGGAGGTGCTGCATATACAAAATAAAAAAATAAAAATAAAATTATTTTTTTCCTAATCAGTAACCAATTTATTAATAAATAAATTTATTAAAAAATTGCTTTATTATTAATAAAGCAATTTTTTAATAAAAATATTTCACCCTCACCACGAACAAGCACCAATAATAAAAGTTTCGAATCTCACAAAAAAAAACGCACAAGCATATGATACACTGCCCAAACGAGCAAGTGAAACACAATATATTAGTTCAGGCAGTGTGGGGAATGACTTGTAACGTGCAATCACAAGTGCAAACGAATATCGGCGAGATGGCTGCATTTAGCCAAACGCGATAATTCCGACACTGCGTTAGATCGCAGTGTATTTGTTTCGTGTAACGATAATTGAAAAATATAATACTTTTCATATTTTCAACAGCGACACTCGTCAAGCCTTGTCTATAATAAATGAAAAATTATATGTTATTTTAACAAAATAAAATAAGATTTGCAAAAAATAGTTAATCCTCACCACGAACACGCACCAGTAATAAAAGTTTCGTATCTCACAGAAATAACGCGAGCAAGCATAGGATACACTGCTCGTTTGAGCAGCGTCGGAATGACTTGTAACGTGCAATCACAAGCTCAAACGAATATCGGTAAGACTGGCTCGATTGTCGAACGTGATAATATCGACGATGCGTTAGATCGCAGTGTATTTGTTTCGTAATCTAAAGCGTTAATCAAGCAATTCCAATTATTAACTATTCAATCAATGTTGAAACATAAGCTGTAACCTTTAACATGTTGTATTGCATTTATATAATGTTGTAAGCATTGTTATTATTTCTAAACACAAACAAAATTTAAATTTTTCATTTTTTCCTTGGGGGTACTGCAGTGTAGCAGTACTTATGTACGGGCCGCCACTGGAATAACAGGCCGTCAACCACAACTATAAATTATCGACTACAGTAACTATTATTAATACATTATACAGGGGGAAAAAAAAGGAAAATTTGCATGAATTTCATTGTTTTTCAACATTCGAAATTGAACTACAGTTTAACTCTGCCAGAAGAATATATACTGGAAAAGCGTGAGAATGTTTCTGTGTGAATGACAGCTTTGACATAATTGTTTAACAAAAGTCTTGCAATGGGAAGATTCTCCCCCCCCCCCCCCCCAAAAAAAAAGAGGACCAAATTATTTCAGTTCAGAAAGATGGCAATAAGTTTAATGCCTCGAATTTTCTGGCGGTATATTTTTCAGTTATTTTTTAAATGTTTTTTAATGTTATTCATCACTATAAAAAATGCTTTTTCAGAGCTCTAGTCTAATGACAATGAAATTAACAAAAATACCTAACTTTCTACTCAACTTAAATATATTTACTATTTTTCTTTAAATATTTGATTATTTTGTTGTAATTTTAATTTTTTTTTTTTTTTTTTTATAGCACAAGCAAGCGAGTTTTAGCTCCCGCAAAGTCGGGTTTTTCGTCCCGTAAACTCAAGAAAATCGACCGCAGATCCCACATGTTTTCAGACATTAAAATATGTTGTGTTAGGGTTAAGACCACGAGATGGCGGCACTTGTTGAGCCGTCTCTCTTCACTGTGTGCTGCTTAATTTGTGATAGACTTGGGCAAGCTATCTCTGATTGGCTGCCGGTGGAGATTGAACTGCCCACTCAGTCTCCAAAAGTTAGATAGGGCTAAACGCCTCGCCTATTTCCTATAGGAATAGAAAGGCGTAAGCTGATTTTTTCTTCTTTTTTTTGCGAATAGTTTATACCTGATGTTATTCTAATGAAAAATTTATTGAAATGATTTGAAATAAAAATATTAAATCACATGTTATGTGTTTAATTTTTTTGTTATAGTGAAGCCCTACTTCTCTTTGTAGCATAATACATATATACATACTTTTTAGGGGCCCAGTAATCTTTACCACCATGGGTCCTCCACCTGGCTTAAAACACTCCTGCCGTAGACTATCACTAAATTCAGGTGTCATCCAGTGAAGAGAAAGCTAACAAGTGCTTCCATCCCGTAGTTCCTAAACCTAACAAAAATTTTTTAATATCTGACTTAGTGTGGTTTCTATAGTCGATTTTCTTCAGTTTACCAAGGAGAAAAAAAAAAAGAGAGAAAAAAAATAGCCTGTTCGTTTCAGAAATTGACCACCTTGAGAAGCTGTCGAAGGAAGGTGTAGAACGAGTTCCTCTAGTAGGTGACTAGAAATGAACGGAGTCCATTTCTTTGGCGGCCTAGGGCTAAGGAGTGAAAATGCAACATCCAACTGTGCTATTCAGGTTGTGGATAAAATATTCAACATGTATATAATTTCTTAAGTTTAATTTAACTATTATACAGTGTTTTTATTTATTAATATACACATAAATATGGAAAAATCAAAAAGGAAAGTGCAAGATGGATCGGAAGATTTAAACAATAAAAATCTGTTTATTGGGTAACTCAGCAGAAGTAGTGTGTTCCCTTTTCTCTTTTCTTTTTTCCATTTAATATCCGACCTTCATACGCGAAAGGTCACAAGACCAAAAGCATATCATCACCATGTATGGACAAAAGGATAAAAGAAAAGAGGTATCCGTTTATTTATTTAATTTTTTGATAACTCAAGGTTTTATTCTTTGAGGAAGCATAGTGGGGGAGAGTGTTCCAAAAAACAGTGGATATAATGAAAATGGAGGCACTGAATTTGGTTGGACGAGTTTCAAGATAGACAGTAAAAGGACGTTGGTTTGCATTGGCTTTTGTTCTAAGGATTTCGGAGGAAAGTGGAGGAAAAATAGTGGACGAGTCAGCATGGCACTGTCCACGAAAGTGACTGTAGAAGAGACACTAGCCAGAAACTGAACATCTGTGATAGAAGGTTGAAGTGAATATGTGAGAGAGAAAACATTAGTTAGCCGGATTGCTCTTTCTTGATAGAATCGAGCAATGTTAGGGAGGATTTTGGTGCATGATGCACCAAAATACGAAAGAAGTATTGATGGTTGGGCAGATCTGAGATTTGTAAATCCCTAACAGCTTTGAGAGTGTGAAGTACACTACTTGGAAAAAAGTTAATGGATACCCCCCTATGAGCAAGGTATTGTGCAATGTAAGAAGTCACGTGTTTCTAGCCAGTATAAATTGAAGGATTATTATGCTCCCAAGTCAGTGCAACAGTGTCTGCATGAAATAGCTGCGAGAAGGTGGTAGGAAGTCAAGCTGAATGTGACCGTAGGGTGCAATGAGAGATGAAATGTAAAAACCGTCATTCTTCTGCCAACACACTGAGTGTGGGTATAAGGGTCAAATGGAACAAGAATCTGCACCAAATCATTCAGAAATGTGGCTCAGAAAATGGGGTTCTCTGGAAGGACTGCAATATGCAACTCCCGCATTACCCGAACCACCATGCAGCTCCTTTTTCAGTGGTGCAAAGAGCGTCTACAGTGGGATGTAGCAGCTTGGAAAGCTGTGTTATGGAGAGAGGAATCATACTACACCATCTTCCGAGTAGATTCACGGGTGTGGCAAATGCCCAGTGAATCTCTTACAAAAGTGTATAACCTCAACTATGAAATTCGGAGGTGTTGGTGTAATGGTATAATGGTATTTTTTTTCCTGGTATGGTCCCTTTGATCTCTTAATGCAGAGCAACGAACATGGAATTTCGGGAAGTATCTGAACATTCTGGACAATGCAATGCCTTTTCTCTGTGGCATTTCTATGGAATTGTCCACTGCCTCTTTCAGGAAGACAATGGATTGTGTCTTAAGGCAGCTGCTGTAACTGCGTTGTTTGAGGGCCTGAACATCACCATACTTGAATAGCCTACGCAGAAGTTTAATCTAAACCCTACTACACATCAGGGGGATGAACTGGAGGGTACTGTAAGGTCAGAGACGTCCTCCAACGACAGGTGAATACATCTTTTCATCCCTACAAGAAGAATTGTCCAAAATTCTCATTGATTGCTATTGTACGCTTATGAAAAGTATGCGCCATGGACTGCTGCGGTCATCACAACAAAAGGTGTTCTACATTTTATTTGGAAGCACGATAAAGCTGTTTCTCAGATTATGGTGTCCTTTGACTTCTTTCCAAGCAGTATGATGTCCTGTTTAAAAAAATCCACCAAGTATTTTGGAATTTGCAGAACCCATGGTTGAAATATGTTTGTTTCAGGATAGGTAAGAGATATAGATCAGTCCAAGAAGAGAAATCTTATTCTGTTTGGATACTGGGATATTGCAGAAGATTGGGGGGGGGGTGGAGGACCGAGCTCTGGCGTACAAGAGACTGGACAGGCCTGAGTTTTGGTGGCATTAGAATCTACCAGGTTGTCTTTTCCACATTGAATTTAAAATATAACTGGGAGATTGGAGGTCAGGACATTGGTCAAATGTCCAATGGAAAAGTAATTCAGTGCGCCATGATCGCCAAAGCTATGGATAGGATTGAAAGTCTGTTAGAGCAGGTCATTCAATTACAATAGGCAGAGTGGGTGAAGAAATGGAACCCAGAGATTCTCCTGCATTTGTGGAGAAATTTGATGAGAGAAATCCGTCCACCATAATCCACGAAAAAGTGAGAAAATTGGCCATGAAGAGTGTGGAAGGCTAACCATAGCATAGCAGTTTACTAAGTCAGTTCCTGTACCAAATCCAATAGAATGCTTTGCAAATGTCAAGCGCAACTATGTAATTTTCTTTGAAATTTTCCATGGCTTGATTTCAATGATGGTGGCAAAATCTAGAACGGAGAGCAGTTGATCGCCAGTGGCAGAAACTGTGGCTGGTCATTAATTGGGAGTTGTTTAGCCTAGGTGTTCAGAAGTTGGTTGCTGATGACCTCCATAATTATGGTGAGCTGAATGTGGGACAATTTAGGTTACAGTAGATTTGGAGAGATTATAGAAGCCATAATTAATTTCCATACATTGGTAAAAACGGCACAATACATATGGGCATTTTCTCGCCTATATTTCTTCACAGATTAGAAATCTTTCTCAAAACAATATACCTTCTAAACAGAGTAAGAAATATTTTATACAGTAGTCGCGTTGATCATTCATGTTAATTAATGTCATGTAAAAAAGAATTAGTGAGCAAATTAAATACCAAGGATAGTTTCCGACTAGAGGAAATTTTTCTAAGCATCATTCTTCGTCCAGTTCGCGAGGTAGTCGATCTCGAGCATGAGTAAGTAGGGTTTTCTCCTCCACAGTATTTCAGACAACAAACACTATTAGGATTAGACGAGATGGCAGCATTTGTCTTTGGCTCATTACCAGATGTCATTTATAATTAGTTATCGTCTTGGAGCAGCGATCACTAATTGAGTGGTGACAGAAATTGAACTGTCCCTTGGTCTACGAAGTTATATAGGGTTAAAGCGGCCTTTCTATAGGGAATAAAAGGAATTTATTTTTTGATTTACAAATAAAAAATCAGCTAACGCATTTTATTCCCTTATGGGGAGCAGCCGAGGTCTTTCAAGCCAATCTAGCTTTTGGAGAGTGAGCAGGCTGTTCAAACTTAACCAAAGTCAATCAGAAATAGCTGACCCAAGATTATCACTAATTATAAGTGGCTAACGATTGAAGAAACTGGCAAGGTTGAATGGATGGAGGATTTGAGTGGTGAATTGCATTACGACGATTATGAATTGAGAGTGAATTTGATCACTATTCGTATATTTCAGTTTTTCTTTTCGAGTTTGTGTGGTGCATTGAATGATCGAGGTAATGTTGTTCTGATGTGCAGTTCTGGTTACTTTAGGTAAGTACTTTAATACAGGAAACAGTAATTGCAACGAGGACGAGTGCTAGACCAAATTATGCTTCCGTTACACACCGTCGTTAAAATCGCCATTGTTGGCTTATACATACATACATACATATTGATATATATGAAAGGATGATCACAAACTCGGTTAACATACATATTTTTATGAAGAATTGAATGATTAGAATCTAGATTTAAGTAAAAAGGTTTTAATATAAAAACACGACTAGTTTCGGCTTGTAACAGCCTTCATCACCTGATGAAGCTGTTATAAAAGAAAGAAAAAAGAAAAAACACTAAACACTGAAGGTTAAAAGACTATGAACAACATAGTCTCTGTCTCTATACATAATTAGCATGAAAACGTTGTAGTTGTATTTAAAGCTGTTCTTTCGTTTGTTGCATTGTTCGGAGAGTGCGTGCTTGCAGCATCACATGAACACCAGTATATGATTACAGCTGAATGACGATCTGGGAGGTTGTAGCTCAAGTTATCATTTAGATGAACAGGATTGAAGATGATTTGTCTAGATTCCACAATTTTTCTCTCTAGTTCATCATTGCAGCGGAAGATGTAAGTAGATTTTTCCCAACAGACTTTGAGACTGGTTTTCATCATTAGGATTTGCCGAGCAAAGGAAATGACTTGATAATGCACTCGCTCGCTGTCTCTTGTAAGTAATCCCTCATGTGTTTTTACATACGCAATTCGACAGATTTCTCTGTCTGCCCAAAATAAGGTATATCACAATCACACAATATTTTATATACACCAGGGAATTTGAGTTGATGATGACAAGGTTTTGGGTGGCTTATTAAGAAACGGATGTTTGGAAGTCTATCATATTTTAGCAGACTATCCTCAGTGGTATTACAAGAGCAGTTTAAAAAAATACAAGCTAGATTACTAACAATGGATCGTTAAAAATAGAACACACCGCGTGATGTTATATCACTAAGTATTAAGTATAAAACGGAATATTTTGAAGTAGAGACATGATTGGAAAAAAAAATTAATGAGTAATTTTGATTAGATTTTCCCAGCTTTTTGATATAGATATACAGTCATTACGATTCAGGTTGGGACGATGGAGCAAGGCCTCCTCGCTTTCCTTGGACAAACGTTCGAACCTATAACTGGATCTATGTAAGAGGCGAGTCCTGGACCAAAAGATGCTGTGGTCAGTTTAAATCCCATGTTGAGCCAATCCAGAATTTTCAGGTTTCATGTGAAGAATGGAGGATTGATGTTCTTGGATTCTTTTTTCAAGAGAACGTCCAGTCTGTCCAAAATAGGAGAGATTACAGTTGCAAGGAATTTGATAAACTTCAGGAAGAGATAAATTTGAGCGTTTGTCTTTAAAAGGAAAATGAGAAAACAATTTGTTAATAGGTGAATACGTAGTTGTTAAATCGTTTTCTTGAAAATTCTTGCGATAGGTTCTGAAATACTGGAGATATAAGGAATAGGCACTCGACGTATTGAAACTTTGTTGTTTTGTGGAGGATTATAAGAATTGAGATGTTGAGTACTTTTTTTTTAGAAAAGCCATTTAGTTTCATGTGCTGTTGCACAGTAGAAAGTTCTTTCTGTAGATAATCAAAAGTAGAACAATTAGTTTTGGCTCTTCTGATGAGGCATTTTATAATTCCTGTTTTTTGACATGGATGATGGACTGATTCTTTAAGAATATAACGACCGGTGAACTTTGGTTTCCTGTATACTGTAGTTGTAAGAATATTTGAAGGTGACCGGATGAGGAGAACGTCTAAAAGAGATAACTGCTTGTTTCTTCTATTTCCACAGTAAATTTTATACGATGATGCAAGGAATTAATACTGTTTAAAAAAGAAGGTAAAGAGTTTTTGCTGTGAGGCCAAATGGTAGAAATGCCATCTATATATCTTACCGAAAAAGTTGGTTGAGGGAAAATAGATGAGAAGAGGACTTTTTCTAAATGTTCTAAATAAAATTTGGCTAAAGCAGGAGAAAGAGGATGATTGAAATTCCTTTCAACACTAGTTTATCTCTAATCCGTAATCAACTTAAAGCTGCTAAACGTGACCTTGCTATTCACAGTCATCACATTTCGGATCTGCACACTTATAATTCCACAAATTTGGATCCACATCTTTCTCACATAGTTCTAAATGTGGCTAAACGTTCTACTCAACGTGCTTATAATAAACTAAGTCAACATCTTAACCGTAAAATGAAGCTCTTTCATCTAGACAATCCAAGCCCTTCATAACTCCAGATAATTGGATTGTCAATATATTTGGACGTCCTTTGGCTGAAAGCGAAACCCTCATCCTGTCAAAAGGACGTGATTTTTCTATTGTTCCAAATAAGATATCATATCTAGATTTCCTAGTTAACATTGAAAGGAATCTCAATAATCTAATTAGTGATAAAGCTAATGCTCTTCGCCTAGAAGTCGCTTCTTCTCTAATTAAGGCCAAACATCCTCCTTCCAACATATCTCTTTCTGAAATGAAATCTTTACAGTCCTTGAGAAAAAACAATCAGCTTATTATCACCAAAGCTGTTAAGGGAAAAGCAACAGTAGTTATGGACTCAGCAAATTACAGAAGAAAACTTTCTCTTTTGCTTCGAGATCGTTCCACATATCAAGAAATTGATTATAATCCAACCAACAGACAACTAAAGAAATTACATTCTCTCTTAGATAAAGTCATCAGTTTAGATAAAGACACAATTTAAAGACTTAAAACTCATTTTGCAAGACCTCCTAGATTTTATGGCCTTCCAAAAATCCATAAGATTGACTATCCTCTTCGTCCAATAGTAGATTGTATTGATTCTCCTACTTACCGTATAGCCAAATATCTAGCTAAATTATTGAAATTTTACATTGGCAACTCTAATTCTTTTTTTTAAAAAACTCCTCAGATTTCTTAGAAAAATTAAAAAATGTCTCATTACAACCTACAGATCTTATGGTTAGCTTTGATATAGAATGTTTATATACCAATGTACCTCTCAAGGAAACTTTAAAATTACTTGCTGACATCTTTCCTCAAGACATAAAACTATTCGATTTCGTAATATATTTGGATATTTCGTATGTCAGAATAAATTTTACAGCCAAGTAGAAGGAACGGCCATGGGAAGTCCTCTTTCTCCTGCTTTAGCCAAATTTTATTTAGAACATTTAGAAAAAGTCCTCTTCTCATCTATTTTCTCTCAACCATCTTTTTGGGTAAGATATATAGATGACATTTCTACTATTTGGCCTCACAGCAAAAACTCTTTACCTTCTTTTATAAACAGTATTAATTCCTTGCATCATCGTATAAAATTTACTGTGGAAATAGAAGAAAACAAGCAGTTATCTCTTTTAGACGTTCTCCTCATCCGGTCACCTTCAAATATTCTTACAACTACAGTATACAGGAAACCAAAGTTCACCGGTCGTTATATTCTTAAAGAATCAGTCCATCATCCATGTCAAAAAACAGGAATTATAAAATGCCTCATCAGAAGAGCCAAAACTAATTGTTCTACTTTTGATTATCTACAGAAAGAACTTTCTACTGTCCAACAACACATGAAACTAAATGGCTTTTCTAAAAAAAAGTACTCAACATCTTCTCAATTCTTATAATCCTCCACAAAACAACAAAGTTTCAATACGTCGAGTGCCTATTCCTTATATATCCGGTATTTCAGAACCTATCGCAAGAATTTTAAAGAAATATGATTTAATAACTACGTATTCACCTATTAACAAATTGTCTTCTCATTTTCCTTCTCCTAAAGACAATGCTCAACTTTATCTCTTCCTGAAGTTTATCAAATTCCTTGCAACTGTGTTCTTTCCTATTTTGGACAGACTGGACATTCTCTTGAAAAAAGAATCCAAGAACATCAATCTTCCATTCTTTACATCAAACCTGAAAAGTCTGGATTGGCTCAACACGGGATTGAAACTGACCACAGCATCTTTTGGTCCAGGACTCGCCTCTTACATAGATCCAGTTATAGGTTCGAACGTTTGTTCAAGGAAAGCGAGGAGGCCTTGCTCCATCGTCCCAACCTGAATCGTAATGACTGTATATCTATATCAAAAATCTGGGAAAATCTAATCAAGATTTCTCATTAATTTTTTTTCCCAATCATGTCTCTACTTCAAAATATTCCGTTTTATACTTAATACTTAGTGATATAACATCACGTGGTGTGTTCTAATTTTAACGATCCATTGTTAGTATTCTAGCTTGTATTTTTTAAAACTGTAATACCACTATGGATAGTCTGCTATTTCCAGCCCGAAATATTTGGTTAATTAAATATCTTTCTTGTGTTTACGTGCATATAACATTCAGTCTTATGTCACAAGTATCCTTAAAACAGCAAAATAGACAAGAAAAGGTCCTTCCAGTTATCCTCCGAGATAAAGAGAAGTGGACCTCAATCTCAAGGTCCCTAGGAGAACAAAATATAAATTTCTCGAAGGCTAGAAACACTGATGATGGTGTAAAGATTCATCCCATTACTGTTACAGATTATCGTAAGATCACGAAAATGCTGAACGACTCCAAATTTCCCTTTTATACTTTCGCACTAGCAAGCGAGAAAAATCTTAAAGTGGTGCTTAGAGGGTATCACAACTGATTAGATCACTGCTTACGTTATCAGTCAAGGACTGACCTCAATCAAAGATCTGATAAAAAGCCAATGTCGTTGGCGTTGGTTGAAATCAACAACACACAGAAAAGGATAATATGAAGTGACTGAGATTTGCAGGCTCAAAATTAAAACCGAGCCTCTAAGGAAGAAGGCATCTGCAGGGCAATGTCACAGATGCCAAAAATTTGGACATCCTCAAAAGCTGTGCAGAGCTGCCTGCAGATGTCTGAAATGTGGTGAGGGACACCAGACCACCACCTGCATACAACCAGGACACACAAGATCCACACCTGCCTGTTGTGCTAACTGTAGAGGACCACATCCCGCTAATTACAAGGGGTGCCTCTTCCACCCAAAAAATCGTGGGTCAGCAAGAGTAAACCATGCTCCCCCATGCAATGACACAGAAACAATCAAACAGGTCATCTCCAGATCGAAATACCTCACATTCAACAGCACAGGAAGGGACTCGACCTTCATCCACGTCCAAATCTTAAGCACAGGAAGCACAAACTCAGAGTCCTTCATCTCAAGAGCAAACAAGCTCCTAACTAACATCAGTTCTAACCGCCTCACTTGCTAAAATGCTGCATGAATTCAGTGAAGCAAGCACCTCACCATCTTCCAGAAAGAGATTTTATCTAGAGACCCAATCCGTATTGACAGCTCTCTATAATGTGTAAAAAAAGTGAAACCAAACACCCTCATGATTATAGCATAGAATGCTAATGGCTTGACAAATAAAATTCTTGAGCTTGTAAGAATTTACAAACAGATACAACCCGGACATAATCTTGATCAGCGAAATCCACCTCAGACCATCAAACAACCCAAGACTAAGAGGTTATATTCTATATAGAAGAGACAGACTTAACTCGAGTGGTGGCAGCACAGCCATTTTTATTAAAAATTATTTAAGCCACAATGTTTTAACCAACCCTCATACCTTGAAGTGACAAGCATGGAGGTGCACACAAACAACGCAGGTAAACTTAAAATCTATGCAGCGTACAATCCTCCCAGTATTCCACTATTGACATCAGATTTAGACTCCATTCTCGGCACCATGGATTCCATAATTATAGCAGAAGACCTCAACTCCAAACATACAGCTTGGTTCAGTTCGTCAATCAACTTCAAAGGCCATACTTTATTTAACTCCATGTCACTCAACTCATCAATAGTTGCTGGATCTACTGAACCTACCCACTATAGCCCATCAGGAAGTTCTGATGTACTAGACATAGTTATCCTCAGGAACATTAGATATCAATATCAGCTGGAGACATCAGTAGAGCTTAATTCAGATCACAATCCCATCCAGCTCAAGCTAGGTACACAAGATCAGCTCTCTCCTCAACATTCTTTTATAGCATGGGATTAGCTCTCTAAGGGTTCTACCAGATCACTTAGGTCCATCTCCCGTCATTCACAAAAAAGAAGACATAGAATTAGCTGTAAGTAACCTAACTAGACAAATCACCACAGCAATATCATCAGTCACACAAAACACTGTCTTCTATGCATCCAGTTGGATTCCGGAAGAGATAATGGATCCGATTAGGGCTAAAAACAAAGTCAGAAAGTGATATTACAACACTAGAGCCCCGCAGGATAAAACAACCTTAAACAACTTGAACAGACAGATTCGAGCTCTCCAGAATCACAGAAATTCCAAATGGGAATCTAAACATACAGAAATCAACCCAGAAGATAAGTCCATATGGAAATTTCTAAAATCTCTTTGTACCAAAAGACAACCCCTTCCCCCTATGAAGACCAATCTTGGATTTGCACACTCAGATGAAGAAAAAGTAGAAGCCCTAATTGACAATCTGGAAAATCAATGCAGCCCATCTATGAAAACTTAAATATTAATCTCATTTATAAAGTTCATCGTCAAGTCAGAAAAGCCATAAAACAGCCTAAGGATGATTCAGAAATCATCATCCCCAACACTCCAACAGATATAATCAATATTATATCCCAATTGAAGAATAAAATGCTCCTGGTATCACCAATAGAACAATAAAATTACTCCCAAGGAAGGTCATAATTCATCTAGTCAATATAACCAATGCCATATTAAGATTCCAGTACTTTCCCACAGATTGGAAAACCGCTGATATCCCTCTGAAAAAGCCTGGTAATAACCTACAACTCCCCCAAAGCTACAGGCCCATTAGTCTTCTTTTGTGGCTTGGCAAAGTAACAGAAAATGTCATCCTAACAAGGCTACAATTAGCAGTGGACAAACATAAAATAATTCCAAATGAGCAATTTGGTTTTCACAAAGTTCACAACACAGTGCAACAAATTCACCGATTAACAGAACACATCACCCATGGTTGTAACTAGCACCTTCACACTGCTGCTGTGTTCTTGGATGTTGCCAAGGCCTTCGATAAGGTCTGGCATCAAGGCCTTATCTTCAAACTTATTGAAAACAACATCCCAATTAAGCTAGTGAAACTTATATATTCATACCTTAAAGAAAGATACATGCAAGTAAAGCTTAACAGAATTGTTTCATCGAGGTGCAAAATTCTAGCTGGATACTTCAAGGTTCTCTTCTGGCCCCAATACTTTTCACAACTACGTATCAGACATCCCTCTTAATTCAAGAACAACCATTACGGCCCTTTATGTCGACGCTGCCGCTATTCTAGCAAGGTCTCTCAGCCCTCGCCTAGCAATCACTAGACTCCAAGGAAGTATCAACGTGTTAGAAAACTGGTTCACCAACTGGAGAATTCAAGTGAAATCCCTCAAAAGCTTAGCCATGCTGTTCTCTATTAGAAAGGTCTGCATTAAAGAAGACATCTTGCTCTCTGGTCAAAAGATCCCATGGCAGTCAGAGAGCAAATATCTTCGGGTGTTACTTGATAAGAAACTCCTTTTTAACAAGTACATCAATCTCATTGGCTCCAAGACTTCAAAAGTATTACCTCAGCTCTATCCAATGATCAACCGCAACAGAAAACTGAACTTACAAAATAAATTACTACTTTACCGGATGGTCATACGCCCAGTTATTACCTACGCCTCACCAGCATGGAGTCACACTTCACAATCAAACATTTTAAAACTACAAAGAATCCAAAATAAGTGCGTAAGGATGATCCTAGATGCCCTATGGTTTATCAAAAATTCACAGATTCATCAAGAAACCGGCATTCCATACATCTCCTCCCTTCTTCGTGATCACGCAGAAAAATTCTTCGTCAAGTCAAGTTCACATTCAAATCCACTGATCGCGCAAGCTGTCAATTACAATGAAACAGATCACTACAAATACAAAAGACCGAAGGCTATTCTACTCCCAACTGATCATAGCTAACACAACTTCCCCCAGAAGGAGAGTTTAATTGCTCACAAAACACCTTTTCCCAAACAACTCTCATCACAGACAAAGGGGAATATGAAAAGCACTTGTGCTTCACCCATCCTGACAGTAGCATTAATGGTAGACCGGCAAAGAAGTGCTACTGTCTCTTCATAAATGACCCTAACAGTATATGTTCTTGCCTGAAATAGTGTAGGTTTTACGGCTGATTTTCTTAAGTATACAGGACGAAATACCTGAGTTTCTGGGAGGAAAACCCAGTTTCTCTTGCCAGAGTTTGACTTTGGGTCAAAGAAAGGCTTAGAAAACATTCCAGCATTCAGTGCCTAGACTTGATATTAAGTCTATCTTCAGGCAGCCTAGCAGAGAGGATTCAAGCAGCATTTCCATGAGTTATGCAGCCCTCTCTTTTTTTTTTCTAAAAAAAAGTATAATATTTATAACTATGTATAAATATTTATATAAAGATGTTCAAGTATTTGTTAGTCTGGTTGGGCGAGTGAAAGGGTATGGAGAGTGGTATGCATGAGGAGTGCTTGGCTGGTACAAATGACCTGAGTGGTGGTATAAATCTGGTAGGAAAAGATTTAAGAATATTGTTAGATATTGTGAAGAGGTGTCAATGGGAGGATAGTGTTTGTGCTGCCTCGTTTTGACAATTACGAGTTAAGTAGAAGAGCGATGATAATGAATGATATAATTGCAAGAATGTGCAAAAAAAGAGGTCTGGAATTTGTTGATGTTTGGAGTGTGTTTGAAGGGAAAAGACAGTTGTATGCTAGAGATAGACTGCATCTGAACATGGAAGGACATAAGAGATTGAAGAAGTTACTGTTTTCTGAACAAGTTGAAGTAATTGGGCAGGGAAACTAATATTGAAAAGGTTGAGTGTAAGAGAGAGAAACTTGAACGCTGATTGTATATTTATTGATCCTTATACGCAGAATAAATTGCAGAAGAGAGGGGATAAAAATTAGCATGGGACTACTGAAATTAGCGACTTATTATACATCAGTTCTAAAGCCGGTACAAGATCTAGAGGGAATCTGCAATTTTTGTATACCAATGCAAGAAGCATTTGAAATAAGAGAAGAATTTTTGGCATTAGTCAGTGCAATGTCACCAAAAGTTGTAGGCATTAGTGAAACTTGGCTGTAAGCAGAAGATGTGGTCACTAGAATTGAATGTGATGGGTACAGTATTTTCAGGGAGGATAGAGAAGATAGAACAGGGGGGGAGGAGTACTGTTGATGATAGCTGATGTGTTGCAGCCAAAGAAAGTAGTATATCAAGATGATAGACGTGTGAATGAGAGTTCATTTGAGGCAGTCTGGTGTGAAATAGTGACCAATGCAACCAAATATACAGCTGGATGCTGCTATAGGTCAGAGAGTACAGGGAGAGATATTGAATTCATGCATCAGCAAATTAGTGCAATGAGTGCAGGTTTAGAGATTATTATGGGGGATTTTAATTACGGTGATATCAATTGGAAGGAGGAAATATCACGTAGCAAAAAGGAAATGGAGTTCATACATCTTCTACGAGATAATTACTTGAAACAGCACATAACTGAAGGGATACGTGGTGTGACCTGGTTATTGGTTCAGAGGTTATATGTATAAGTAAGGTGTCCTCATTACCTCCAATTGATGAAAGCGATCATGTGGTATTGACTTGGTAGGTTGCAAAATCTGTGGATTTTTCTGTTAAGAAGGGGTATATATGGAACTACAGATTAGGCAATTATAACAAGCTTCGGAGTGAGCTTGCAGGCATCCCATGGCAGAACATATTGCAGGGGAAAGATATTAGCAGTGCATGGGATAAAATCAGCGGGTATCTGAGGAAAGGAATATCAGATTGTGTCCTCATGGTCAGGAAGTCAAACAAGGCAGGTGTTATATGGATGAGCAGTAGTATCAAGCTTGATCTGCAAAAAAAGAAAATGTTATGGAGAATTTACAAGGAGAAAGGCGATCAGCACACCCATGAGCAGTACAAGGCTCAACCTAGGAAGGGTACCGGCATAGTAAGAAAAGCTAAATCACATTATGAGATATCCTTAGCCAAAGAGATCAAGGGTAATCCCAAAGAGTTCTTCTGCTATGTAGCAAGTAAAAGGAAGAATGACTTTGGAAGGATAACTTTAGTGGGTGCTGATGGTACTGAGGTGACAAAATCAGATGTAATAGTCGAGTTACTGAGTGATCACTTTTCAAAAGTCTATCACCCAAGTGAGGATATCTCTGTACCTGTAGCAATAACTAATGTGAGAATTGAAGCTAAGAAATCAGAGGTATTTAATATATTGCAAAATTTAAATGCAAACACTGCTGTAGGCTTAGATGGAATATCAGCTCGGGTGTTGTATGAATGTGCAAATGAATTGTCAACCCCTCTTACTTGGATATTTAATTTAAGTTTGAACTCTGGTATGGTCCCTAGGGAGTGGTAGTTGGGCAAAGTGGTTCCTTTGCATAAGGGTGGCTCTAAAACTGCAGTAGTTAATTACAGCCCAATCACCATCTCAGGAGTAGTGGTAAAAGTATTGGAAAAGTTGGTTAAAGACAAAATTCAAGAATGGGTGGATCAGGATATGATACTCTAGAGGCCAACATGGTTTTGTTAAAGGTAGATCCTGCCCTAGCAATCTATTAACTTTTCATAATAGAATGACATCTGAGTTGGACAAAGGAACTAGCTACACAGTGGTACTTTTGGATTTTGACAGGATATCCCAAGGAACACTGTTACGCGAATTGGAGCAGATGGGAATGGATACTAAATTGGTGATATGGATAGGAGAAAGGCTCAGGGAGAGATACCAGAAGGTGGTGTATGGAGGAGCCGAGTCCAGGATGAGGCAGGTAACGAGTGGTGTGCCTCAGGCTCTGTGCTTGGGCCATTGTTGTTCATTTGTATATAAATGATATAGGAAATGGCTTACAGTTTGTTTTCTGATGATGCAAAGTTGGGTAGCGCAATAAAAAATCAAGCTGATGTTGAAAGTTTGCAGGATGATTTAAATAGGCTGGTAAAATGGGCAAAAGATAATGGATGTCAGTTCAATGTGGAAAAGTGTAAAGTCATGCATTTTGGGATTAAAATATTCCCAGCTGTGTACTACATTGATGGAACAGTACTCCAAGATATTGATGAGGGTAGGGACTTAGGGGTGTTGGTAGATAGGGAGATGAAGTTCAGAGGACACATTACTAAGGTGTCCAAGATTGCACATAGGATTACTTGGTTGTTGAGGAACAAACTGACTTCCAGAGATAAAGAGGTGATTATTCCCCTTTATAAAGCGTTGATATTTCCACACTGATAGATTGAGAGCTTGTGGATTGCAGAGGTTGGATGATAGGTGGAGAAGAGGGGATATGATAGAAACATTTAAATTATTGAAAGGTTTTTATAGGATTGATGCAGGGGAAATGTTTCAGCTGTGTGATGGTGATGGAAGAACAAGAGGTCATCCCTGGAAATTAAAGAAGAGTGTGGTTAACAAGGGTGTCAGAACAAGGTTTTTTGCCTGGAGGGTGGTGAATGAGTGGAATTCATTGCCTGACTTAGTTGTGAGCTCTTTGTCTGTAAATGAATTCAAGAAGAGATATGACAGATATTGTTTTGCTAGTTTGGGTGTCCCGCGATGAGTCTACTGACTCCATAGAGATACCCATAATAATAATAATAATAATTTTAAGTTAGTGAGGAGATTTTATTGGATTAATCCAGAGAGGATTGTAAGAAGAGTAGAAAGCAAGAGGGGAAGAACTAGAGGCCATTCCTGGAAGCTGTGTAAGAGTGTGGTGATGAGATGTGTGAGGAGCAAATTTTTTACGCGGTGAATTGTCAGTGAATGGAGTGCATTACCAGAATGTACTGTTATTGCAGAGAGTGTTAAGGATTTTAAGATTCAGTATGATAGATGGCAAGGTTAATATTGGATCAAGTCCACAATATTGTGGTCACTCAGAGTTTTATGGATGTAACAAGAATTACAAGTCATCAAAAAAGATTCATTAGGTATCAAGAGATAGTTTTGCGGTGTTAGGATAATTAGTTGGTCATCTATAAATTCTTGATTTTTTCCCAATGGGTGTGGAGGGAGAGAACAAAAATGAAATTCATTTGAGTTACATAAGCACGAATTTTAATTTCGTATGCAACTTTCTGATACCATCAGTTAGTCATCACTCTCTCTCTCTCACAAGTTTGCACATCCAAAATTAGATACAAGCAACTGTGAATGCTGATTACGGTGATATTGCTGGTTTATGTATATAAACATGAATATAAAAAATAGATATAATAAATAAAAAATAAATATGAAAAGAATAACAAGCATGCAGCAAAGGAAGGGGAAGGAAAGAGAGCAAGATATGATAAGAAGGGGGGGGAGAAAGAGAGCAAGGTAAGTTATGCATTATCGTCACCCTTGGTGACAATAATGGGTAACTCATGGGTGATTAATCAATATATTATTATTATTAAGAGTTCCTCCAGGGAGTCCAAAGACTCACTGGGAAAGATTCTAGTGCACAACACCTAAATACCTAATCCTCTCTCTCTCTCTGAAGACATTTATCAAAGATAGATTCACAACACTGAATGGTAGCCCATTACACACACACACATGCCAAGAGAAAAATCTGGATCTCATTCTTCTTAATCACACCCTTATTTTACATTTTTCCTAACTACACTCTTCCAGGAATAACCTGAATTCTCCTTCTGACTGTCACGAGGTGTTAAATGTCACTTGTATCTATACTCTAAATTCTCTTACCAACGTCTATGTTTTTTCATATTTTCTCTCCTCTTACTATTTCTTGAACCGAAAGTGCATTTTAACATTCTGACTTTCACAACTTTACAGGCCTGGATATTGGCTTCACTCCACTGAAGCTTTTCAGGAATTATTCCTATCTCAGTAAATTTGGATGAGTGAAACTGTGTCATATTTCACCCTTCCAGCTAGCACAATGGCCAAGAGCATTTTAGCAATGCCTAATAGATGACTTTATAGGAGTGCAGGCTTTTTTTCCACTGTCTGTTCTTATTTATCAATGCAGTGCCTATGTGTATGCACTTATATAGTTATCAACTATCCCATTAAGATGACAATTTGACTTTCCTTTCTTTGATTTTGTAAAATATCAGAAGTAGTCATTAAATTATTTTAATTATTATATGTAAAAAGCTGACATCTCCTACCTTTAAAATACTGACATTGAAGTGAAGGTGCAGGAGAGATTAGTTAAGATTAGGTTACAGGATTGGATTGATGAATACAAGATTGTTTATGGGGACAGTATGGGCATGTTAAACATCAATGGGATGCTGCATACTCTATTGGAAGAGCTATACTGGAGGAAGTAGGGGAGACAAGAGATCTGGGGTTGATGATTGATAGAAATCTGAAATTCAAGGGACATATTGTAAAGTGGTGAAGGTAACACAGAGGATTACTGCAATAATGAGAAGGATGCTGACCTATAGAGATAAAAGATTTATCATTACATTGTCTTCTCTTTCCTTATTTTGGATCACCCTTAGTAAATAATTCCAACAGTATGGCCCAAAGTAAAGAAAAATTATTATTCTTATTATTTAGGCCTCCAAGGAATCAAAACACTCTTTGGAGGAGGTCCTTCCTAGGAAACACAAAGTCTGTCATATCACTCCGTAAACTTATTGATCATTCTCACTCTTGTCACTCTATCAGGAAATGCATTCCATGGTTCAACCACCCTCCATGCAAAGAAACCACTCCTCACCCTCTTGCTCACAGTTTCCTTTCGTAACTTCCAGGGATGGCCTCTTGTCATCACTCCTTCCCGCTGTTCAACCAAGCAAAAGAACTCCCCAGTGTCAACCTTGTAACCACCTTTCAGGAGTTTAAAAGTCTCAATCATATCACCTCTCCTTCTTCTATCCACCAAACTCTGCAGTGCACATTCCCTCAGCCGATCCTCATAACTAACATCGTACAGTCCTGAAACCATCTTTGTTATCTGCCTCTGTACCCTTTTCACAGTTAATTTATCCCCTTCAAATCCTAAGGACCAAATCTGAGAACAATAGTCTAAGTGTGGTCTCATCAGGGTCTTATACAATGTAATGATAAATATTTTATCTCTACAGGTCAGCATCCTTCTCATTATTGCAGTAATCCTCTGTGTTACCTTCACCACCTTTGCAATATGTCCCTTGAATTTCAGATTTATATCAATCATCAACCCCAGATCTTTTGTCTCCCCTACTTCCTCCAGTATAGCTCCTCCAATAGAGTATGCAGCATCCCATCGATGTTTCCCAAACCTCAAGACCTTACATTTTGCTGCATTAAAATTACACCCCATTCATTTGCCCATCTGTCTAGCTTATTCAAATCCTCTTTCAGGTTTACCACATCTGCACTATTACTAATAACCCTTCCCAGGTTCACATCATCTGCAAACAACTGAATATCTCCCTGCAATCCACTGAAATTGTCATTGATATAAAGGTTAAACAATATAGGTCTCAGTACTGAGCCCTGTGGGACCCCACTTGTAACCCTCTGCCTCTTTGAAACTTCTCCCACCATACACAACTCTTTGCCTGTCAGACAGATAATCCTGTATCCAGTTGACCAACCTGACATCCAAACCCAAGTGCTGCAACTTAAATATCAGTTTATCATGTGGCACCCTATCAAATGCCTTAGCTAAATCCAAGAAAATGGCAGTATATGCCTTTCCCTCATCTACTGCTCTTTTAACTTTATTATAAAAGGCTAGCATATTACTAAAACAAGAGCGCTCCCTGACAAATCCATGTTGACTATCACAGATAACATTACCCTCATCAGCCCAATGTTGTATATGGTCCCTAACTAATTTTTCCAAGATCTTAACAACTACTGGTGACACACAAACTGGCCTATAATTAGACACTTCCAGTCTGCTACTGCCCTTATACAATGGCACTATCTTACCTTCCACTCCCTGGACACCTTTCCTGTAGCCAGACTTTCACTGAAAAGCCAGGTCAAAGGAGCTGTCAGTTCCTTAGCACATTTTCTCAAAACTTGTGAAATACCATCCAGTCCCACAGCTTTACTGATATCCAGAGTACTCAGTATTTGGAACATGCTCTCCTCCTGCACCTCTAAACCTCGAACCTGTCCTATCCCTCTAGTATTAAAATTTACTCCTCCAGGATGAAATACACCAAGAAAGTGTTCATTGAACAATTCCACTATGTCCTCTGCATCAGTCACTCTATTCCCATTTTTATCTCACAATGTCATTCTTCCACAATCATTTCTCCCTCTACTGTCCACATAGCAAAAAAAATTTCTAGGATTTTCTTTGGATCTTAGGGCCAATCTCTTCTCATATTCCACTTTCGCCTTCCTTACCATACTAGTCACTCTCCTGGCCTGTGTCTTATATTCTTCATGCATATGCTCTTCACCTGTCTCCTTATATCTCTTCCATAGCCTCTTTTTCACATGCAGTTCCTGTTTAATATTGTTTGTCATCCACTTTACACTAAATTGTGTCCTCTTCTTCACTTGTGGATTACGGCTTACTATTGCTGCTAACAAATATTCCTTCACAATTTCCCAAGCACTAATGATATCCCAGCCTTCCAATTCCTCCCTACATGAAATTTACCCAAGTTGATGTCTAAAACTATTATAATCACCTGCCTTATAATTCCACATATGTTCCCGCCTCTTTGATAATCCTGCATATCTATTCATCTTCCAAGTCAAAACCACATGGTCACTCTCTCCAACTGGTGGGAGAGATGTCATCTCAGTTATTATCAACTCTTCTGATGCTATGATCAAATCCAAAACTCTTGAACCTCTTGTTCCCTATATGACATGTTGCCTAAGACATTTGTTCCTCAAGAATTCTAGAAATTCCATTCCCTTATTGCTACATGCATCTTCCTCTCCCCAATTTACACTGCTGTCGTCAAAATCTCCCATAACAATCATTCTTCTTGCACTTGCCAAGCTCAATTGTCTAAACATCTCCTGATCCCCACTGTCTGTGATCCTTGGTTTGTAGCAACACCCCACTAAATATCCCATCTTGCCTATCTCAACCTCACACCATATGCTTTCAAAATCATCAGCCTGGCCAAAATCATCTTTGGCCAGGCTGATGCTATGAGCACCACCAATTCCTCTCCTTTATTCCGTATACTCCTGACATTAGCATAAAGAGTAAAAATGCCACTATTTCTGTACCCAGCATTATCCCCTCTAGACTCCACTGTGCTCAGTGTTACCTGATGTTGTCTCCCCTTCTTCCAAGTACCCTTTCCCACAAGAGGCCACCCCTGCTACCATCCACCTTGAGCATTCTAGTTTCCCTGCATTGAAGCACTGACTCATTGAGAACAGCAATCTCTCCAGATGCCTATGTACTTCCTCATTCAAATGCAAGCAGTCTCTCGCATACAATTCCTCTTTGTCCTCAAACGACCTCCAAGCATCCACATATTCCAATCCTCTCTTCTGACACATTCTAGCTATTATGTTATTCAATAAAATGCAAAAGAAAACCTTTTGTATTCTTTTCATTTGCAGATAATGTAAAGATTAAAATTTCACTTGAAAAGTCAAAAACAACACATTACTTTTCACTTGAAAAGTAATGTGTTGTTTTTGACTTCACCATAAATTATCCTTCAATATTCACTTCAATGGAAGTATCCCCTAAAGCAGAATATGCTATCTTACATTTTATTGAAAACTACCCTTCTTTATAATTTCATCAGTAAGAAATTGAATCTCTGGAGATGCTGTGTGTATCATAACAACCCATTTTTTGTTTTAAATTATCAGTCCTCAACACCAGAAATGCCTACCACATGGATGAAATATACCAAAAATTTAAGCTTTATATCCAAGTTATTTCAATAGCATCTAAATATTATCTCAATTTCAATGGACACTTGCATCCATGAACTGGCCTTGACATGTTCAGTGGTGAACTAAGAATAACAAAAAACAGTGGAACTTTGGAAAAGCCCATAAAGTGATTCTGTGCCTTGTTTCACAATATACCTTCCTGAAAATCATAATGTAAATATTATAATTCAAGGAAAAACATATTCTATAAACAATAACATTAACTTTTATTCATTGTTTTTAGCTAGAAAAATAGTGAAGAAAACTGTCTCAAATAATTAATGATGGAAAATCATTTTCGTATACGATATAAGTACAATTCAAATTAAATTAGAAAACATACGTAGATATTGCATAAATATTTAATGATACATAATTTTACTAATACTGTAACTGGAAGTTACATTAATTTAAAATGCATAATCATAACAGTTTTGAGCTATGGCTGGAATAAAAAGTGAATTAAAGAAAAATAAATATAAACCTATATTTACTACCTTTAAAGAACAGCAGTTCACAATTTTCTACACTACACATCAAAATACATAAAATAAGAAAACATTAATTCTGTTTTCTTTACTTCTTCATTAGCAACACACGTTATGTACATGTACAAACACTTTAAAATGGGTAAACATTATCAGATGTAATGGAAATACTAACAGTTTGATATTTCCATATGAATGCTATTTACATGTCATGGGAGATGAGAAAGTTACATTTCAATCATTAAGAATTAAATTTTCTTGATAACATATATGAAAAACTATTAAAATCTCCTTTTATAATATTCTTATTTATAAATTATTTGAAAAATGTAAAGCATTATTATCATTCAGCTATTCTATATTCTTTTTTAAAATACATAATGCCAGATGCATTTAAATTACCAAAGCACAATGAATCTTTAAAATATAAAATTGCCAATATATTAATAATACTTATAGGAACATATTTTTCAGATTAAAACAACCAAGGTCAAGAAAGAACAAATGATTTTCACTTAGTTTGGAGATCACTATTCTGCATATTGGAGGTCTGATGTGGATGGGAAAAAGTGCCATAGTTGGTTTCTTGAGAGTTTAAGAATTACCTAACTTGTACCGAACTTATGATATATAATAAGGTGCGACAGGTTTACAGCATTTCATAAGTTGAATTCACGCACATATATTATTATTATTATTCAGGCCTCCATGGAGTCAAAAGACTCATCATGGGAGGTCCTTCCTAAGAAACAAAGTCTATCAAGACTCATCGAGGGGAGGTCCCACCCCCATGATTGAGGGTGGGACCTCCCCTCAATCATGGGGAGAACGAGAACAGTCTATCATTGACTGTTCTCGCTCTATTATTATATCTAAAAGCAATTCACATTCCTAATCTGTGATCAAAAGGCAATAAAAATCCACAGACGCTACCATAGAAAAATTCTTCAATTTCTCAATTAGTATTTATTTATTTTGTTAAATAGAAAAGTGTCTAAGCTTGTACAAAACATGGGTATCACATTCATTGACATGCTTATTTCATTCTGCAGTAAATGTGCCTTCAAGAGGTATATGTATAAAATAAAATAAAATATGAAAAATCACGAAAGGATATAATATGGAAGCAAAGTATTCTCTTTAAGTAGTTTTTCATGCTGATTTCTACCTTATACTCTGTGTACATGTATACATACTGCCATGAAACAAATACAGATTGTATACACATACTTTGGAATTGACATGGATTGTACTGACTTGTCACATCAGGTAAAAAAGAAAATAAAGTGAACCACAGAAGCTATTGAGATGATTAAAACTATTATATAATTCAAGATGAAATATGAATAAAAGACAATTTTGACTTAACAGTGTGAACTGTCACTTTGTACTGTTGGTGCAAAGTGGGTGTCTGCAAAAAACAGACTAATAACCCTTTCCTTCCTCCAACAGACTAATAACTTGGCAGTTTATTTAATTACTTATTTGAGTGTAGTTTTACACAACAGTGATTTATGTCAGTGGTGTGTGTAAACTGTCTACAAGTGATACCTGAATTGTATATAATGTTAACTAACAATTTTTGCAATTCCAGCCATTTCTAGACCAGTACATAGCTATGAAAGAATAAAATCATGTGACTTGTAAGTTGAAAAGTTTAATTGGCATGAGTTCAATAACTGTAATGTTAGTTTAGGGGGATGAAGAGAATGTGCATAGGATAACAACAAATGAAAAGAAGAGAAAATTTCTGGATTTGTAGAAAAGGCGATATTTTAAAGTAACACGAGTTAATGGCAGAAGAGACAGAAGAAAAAAGCAAGTGGAGAATGGCAAGTTTTGAATAGCAATGGATAGAATGGCAAAAGCACAGAAGCAACAGTACGATTAATATGAGTGATTAATAGCACTAGGAGAATGCAATTAACAGGATGTAAGAATCCGGAAAAGGGAGATAGCGACATTAAGAAATTGAATAAGGTGTATGTAGTATGAGACCACACAAGCAGTGGATGGATGATGATGATTTACAGTTTTAATTGTGCAAGGACAGCAAAAGGTCATACTACACAATATCCAAGGTAAGACAATCACAAACATACATGCCAGAAGCAGGATTCAAACCTGTAACCTGTTCGATGGAGAGTGGGTATACTAGCCACTTGGCCAACCAGGCCGAAATGATGGATGCAAAAGAATTTTGAGAAAAGATAGCCAAGAGAAAGAGGTAATGAATGTTCAAGAGTGGTATATGTGGGGAGATTTAATTAGTAGAGATATGTTCAATGAAAAGCTGAACAAGGTTTGTTTTCCAGAGTGAGGATGAACAGAGCAACTGAGGCTTCTGATATGATTAATAAATAAGCAGGTGAGCTGCTGTTGGTCATACAAAGCAATGACTTGTATAATTATGATACTGCATACCTGGTCAGGAGAATAGCTCAAATGGGAGGTAAATGGATAAATATCAGCATTAAACTAGAGCTAAAAAAAAAAAAGTGGAAGGAATTCAAGGAGAAAGGTGATCAGAGGGATATGAGTAGTACAAAGCAAAGACAGAAGCGTAACTAGTTTGGTAAGCAAGGCAAACACAGAGTATAAAAGGAAATCAATAGTTATGGCTAAAGCTAATCCAAACAGTTCTTTCAATATGCTGCAAGTAAAAGAAAGAATGTTTATGGCAGAATGATTTTAATGAATGCTGAGAGAAGGGAGGTAATTGAATCAGTTGAAATAGTAGATTCACTAAGTGAACACTTTGCAAGAGTAGATCATCAGGGTGGAGATATTGCAGCAACAAGAGAGGCAAAGGCTTATATAGGAACTGAGGTAAATGAAACGGAGATGCATAGCATATTACAAAATTCGAATGTGAATATGGTTATGGGATTAGATGATATACAGCTTGAATTTTACGTGAAGGTGCTAGGGAATTGTAGGGCTCTTGGTTGGCCGAGTGGTTAGTGTATCCGCTCTCCAGCCAAAAGGCTGCGGGTTTGAATCCTGCCGTGGGCATGGATGTTTGTGATTGTCTGAAAGTACTAGTGGTGGTAGTCAGCGGTAGATGGTATTGGTGTTAGATGAAGGTTGGTGGGGTAGTGAGATAAAGAGTTGTAGAGTAGATGTCCTCCCTCGATGAGTCTTTGGACTCCCTGGAGGTGTTAGTGTTACGTAATAATAATTGACCATATAGTTTACTCTAAGTCTCAGCTCTGGGGTAGTCCCAAGGGGATGGAAAGAGGGGAGGGGAGGAAATAGTTCCATTGCATAAAGGGACTCCAAGACTGATGCAGCAAATGACCGACTGATCAGCATATAAGAAGCTGTTGCTAAGGTACTAGAGAAGTTGGTCCAGAGCAAAATACAAGAATGGATAGATGGAAATGGGATACTCTATGGGAGCAATATGGTTTTGTGAAGGGTAGATCATGCCTCAGTAACTTGCTCATGTTTTGTAATACAGGTGACAGCTGAATGGAATAAAGGTAATGGGTTTACAGTGATACTGCATGTAATTCTAATTAATAAACTGTAGCACATGGGGATGGATATCAAGTTGGTGAAGTGGATAAGATAAGAGGTAGTTGATGGAGAGATAAGCAGACTGTACTTTATTCAGGAGTAGAGCCCAGTAGAAGGCCTGTGACTAGTGGTGTACCACAGGGCTCAGTTGTTGGGCCGCTGCACTTTAATTTGTACATTAATGATACAGGTAAGGATCTGAGAGAAGTATTCAATTGTTTGCTGATGATTCAAAACTTGGTAGAGTAATAGTTAATTAAGATGATGTTAAAATTTTGCAGGATGATTTGGAGAGACTGGAAGTCTGGGAAAAGGAGAATGGATATCAGTTTAATGTGGCAGAGTGTAAGGTTATGCATTCTGGGGTGAAAGCATTACCTGCTGTGTACCACATTGATTGAACTGTACTCTAGGAAATTGATGAAGCCTGACATTTGGGGGTGTTAGTGGATAGGGAGTTAAAGTTTAGGGGACATACTGCAAAAGTGGCTAAAGTAGCTCATTGGATTACTTGCTTACTGAAGAATATCCTGATTAGCAGAGACAAGCAGATTATTATAGAGCCTTGGTAAGACCCCCATCTTGACTAAAGTGCATATATTGGTTACCTGAATTTCTTGGGGATGAGGAGGAGGTGAAGAGGATCCAAAGGCAACTGACCAAAATGGTGGTAGGTCTATACAATGAAGCTTATGAGGGCAGGTTGAAGGTTTGGGTTACAGAAATTGGTTGATAGGTTGAAAAAGGGGTGATATGATAAAGACATACAAATTACAGAGGAAATTTTTCAGAATAGGTCTGAAGGTGGGAGAACTAGGGGCCATCCTTGGCAACTGAGCAAGAGTGTAGTTAGTATGAGTGTCAGGACTAGATTTTTTGCTTAGAGTGGTGAATGGTTGACAGAGTCTGTTGAAGGGGTGCCATGACTATGAATGAGTTCAAAGCAAAGTATGAAAGATATGGGCATGGATGTTTGTGATTGTCTGTGAAAATACTAGTGGTGGTGGTCGTCAGCAGTAGATGGCATTGTTGTAGATGAAGGTAGTTGTGGCTGGTGGATTGGTGGAGACAGAGTTGTAGAATAGGTGCCCTCTCTCGATGAGTCACTGGAATCCCTGGAGGTGTTATGTAATAACAATAATAACGACAAAGATATTGCACTGATGTTGGATAATGCTTGGTATGATGTTTAGGACAGCCTTTGATGAATTTAAGGACTCCATGGAGTTGCCCATAATAATAATAATGGCTTCAGAATGCTCCTTGAACAGGCATACATGTCTACAACTGCTTTTATAAATGAACCTGGAGTTTTCACCAGATGATTCTATATAAATTCAGCATCAACAATACATTGAGCCAGAAATAACTTCTGTGTTCCAAATCACTGGAATGGTCAGTGACCAGAGAGAGAGAGCTTACACTCACAGGCCACTTTCTGCTAACCTAGTTGGCTGAATAATAGTGTATTCACTCTTAAACAAAAAGACTGTGCATATGAATCCCACCAAGAGCATGGATGTTTGTCAATGTCTTTAGGTGAGAGATGAATTCTGCAGCCAGCCTGGTGTGAGGCCACCACCTCACTTACTGGAGGCTTGAAGTGGCTTCAAAAAAAATTCTATGTTTCATCGCCAGTGCTAGGTTCCAGATAATATATATATATATAAAATTAATACAAATAAAAAAATATTTAGCCCACCTGCAGTACGAATGCACAACAGATTTACAACCATTCATGGGTGGGAGTTAAATAAAAGCTTAATGTGCACAAGGTACAGATAGAGGAGCTTGTTTTTCCTTGTGATGGATAAAAGTTTATTGCACAGTTTAAATGTGGTGGTAAACTGAAACATCTTCAACATTCTGGTGACACTTTCAAAAATACCACATAAGGAAATGAAACCTTTCTCTCAACAGCAAGGGAAGTCTGTAATGTTTATCTACTCTTTCAATGACATTAGAATTATACCCATTTGCTTAAACAAGGTTTGATAATAATAAGATTCTAGTTTTAAAGCTGTATTAGTGGAACAAAGGGAATGAGATCTGCTGGCTTTTATGATGCTATATATTGCAAAGGATGATGAGCTGAGTTTTTCTATATATAGTCTGAGAAGATAGGTTTGTTGTATACTGAGCTAACAAGAGTGTCTCCTTCAGAATCATGTATTTAGTTCATGTTATGGGTTAATGAAATGAAAACAGCCCAAGGAAGGAATTATATTATTACTCAGGCCTCCATGGAGTCAAAAGACTCATTTCCTTCCTAGGAAACACAGTCTATCAAGACTCATTGCAGGAGGTCCTTCCTAGTAAACACAGTCTATCAAGACTCATTGCAGGAGGTCCTTCCTAGTAAACACAGTCTATCAAGACTCATTGAGGAAGGTCCTTCCTAGGAAACACAGTCTATCATACTACTTTAACTCATTGACTGTTCTCGCTCTCGCCACTCTATCAGGTAATGCATTCCAGGGTTCAACCACTCTTCCATGCAAAGAAACTACTCCTCACAGCTTCCTTTCGTATCTTCCATGGATGGCCCCTCATCATCACTTGATCCTGCTGTTCCACCAAGTGACAAGAACTCCCCAGTGTCAACCCTGTAAATGCCTCTCGACAGTTTAAAGGTCGCAATCATATCACCTCTCCTACTTCTATCTACCAAACTCTGCAGTCCACATTCCCTCAGCCAATCTTCATAACTAACATTGTACAGTCCTGAAACCATCTTTGTTATTCACCTCTGTACCATTTCCACAGTTAATTTATCCCCTTCAAATCTTGGAGACCAAATTTGGGAACAATAGTCTAAGTGTGGTCTGATCAGAGACCACATATACAACGAATACAACGAAATTATAACTCTTTTATCTCTGCAGGTCAGCATCCTTCTCATTATTGCAGCAATCCTCTGTGTTACCTTCACCACCTTTGCAATATGTACCCTGAATTTCAGGTTTCTATCAATCATCAACCCCAGATCTCTTGTCTCCCCTACTTCCTCCAGTTCAACTCCTCCAATAGAGTATGAAGTGTCCCAAACCCCAAGATCTTACATTTTGCTGCATTAAACCGATACCCCCATTCATTTGTCCATCAGTCTATTTATTCAAATCCTCTTGCAGGGGTATCACATCTGCACTATTAATAACCTTTCTCAGCTTCACATCATCCGCAAACAATTAAATATCCCCTTGCAATCCACTAGAAAATGTCATTGATATAAAGGTTAAACAATATAGGTCCCAGTAACAAAGATTTTAACGATTCCAGTATTTCATCATTGTCACACACTTTACTGGGATACAGGATGACTTTAGAAGTTCGGCTAAAGTAGAACACCTAGGAAGGATAAGTTTCTTTCTCATACCTCCCAGTACTTATACTGTTTATGGAATATGCTCAAAGTCAACATAGACAATTTTCATAATTACAAAGATCCATCACATTTGAAAATTTAATTTGTTGAGGAATGAAACAGACAGACAGACCTACTTCCCCCTTTGTTTTCTCTTTATATTAAGGAAACTGCTGTTAACATCTCAGGTTGGTCTTTAAAAAATTATGAAATTTTTGTGTTATTCAAAGGAGTTCATTATGTTTTCCTGAAACAAAGGGTTCCAGTAATGAATTTTTCTTTTTAACATTAATAAAGGCTTTAGAAAAGTTCCCTATCATGCTGAATATCAAACAGTAAAATTCATTCTGAAGCAGCATAAATAATAATTAAAACTACACTTTACTTCCACTCAAAGCAAGAAAGAATGAAGTCATAGCTCTCTCCTCTAACAGAATGACAATATCATCATTTGTTGAGTTCCTAAGGGTGATGGAAGCAACAACAGCAAGTTTTAGGGTGTTGGAATTGGTGATATCCTTAAAGGTTGTGAATGGGGTATTTGACATACTGACAGCAACTGTTGCTGTCAATATGTGAAAATGGAATTATAAGGTAGGTGATTATGAGAAGCACCAAAGTCAACGAGCATCAATATCATGTATTTAAAGAGCTGTGGGAACTGACTACAAACTAAGTAGCCATTTCCTTTATCCAACTCTGCTGTTACTCTATTATAAAAAGTTAGTAAATTACTAAGGCATGACGGACCCCTTCAGAAAGCCATGTTGACCCACATACAGTATCATATTTTTATCTATCCATTCTTGAATTCTGGTTTTTACCAATTTTTCTAGTACTTTTATCACCATGCATGAGATACTGATTGGTCTATAATTTGCTACTGTAGACTTAGAACTTCCCTTATGCAAAGGAATAATTTCGTCCTCGTTCCACTCCCTTGGAACTCTACCAGAGGTGAGACTTAAATTAAACAACTTAGTCAAAGGCATTTTAGTTCCCTTGCATATTCTTGCAAAACCCTAGCTGATATCCCATCTAATCCCACAGCTGTATTTACATTGTGATTCTGCAATATCCTAAGAGCATCCAATTTGTCCACCTCTGTTCCCACATTAATGTCTATCATCACATATGTTAAAGCAGTAACCTCACTAGAAAGATATATGCTTGCAAAGTGGTCACTCAGTAACCCAACTATTTCACCTGCTTCTGTTGCCTCATGACCATCATCACTCATTAAGGTTAATCTTCCATAGTTATTCATCCTCTTACTTGTCGCATAATGAAAGAACTCTTTGGAATTTCTTTTAGCCTGCCTGGCTAGATTTTCTCATAATCTGATTTTGTATTCCTTGCCATGATGGTCACCTTTCTCTTTATATACCCTCCACAGCATTTTCTTCTTCTGCAGCTCATGCTTAATGATATTACTCATCCAACTACCCCTCCTTACCCTAGGTATACAATTTAATACTGCTTCCTCTAGATTAGGGGTTCTCAACCATTTCCAGTGGTGTACCACTATATTTAATTCAAGATATTAGATGTACCAGTAAGCAAATCTGTTTTCGTACCACCCGGCAGTGGTACACGTACCATAGGTTGAGAATCCCTGCTCTAGATGATCCTTAACTATATCCCATGTACTTCCTTATTCTGCAGAGTTTTATGCCATGGTACAGATTTAAGCTTTTTCCTAAGCATGTCATAACCATCTGCCTTGTAGTTTCACAATACTCCTTCTTGACAGAATATTCCTCATGTTTTACAATCTCCCAAGTCAAGACTGCATGATCACTTAGGTAGAAGTTTCTAATTATAGAACAGCCTGTATAGCTGCAGTTGTGGTTCAAGGTATTGGTTAAAGTGGTTAGGAATAAAATACATCATTAGTTTAATGGATACAGGATTCTCTATGATGGTTGACTGGACACAGATGAAGAGAAGCACAAAACAGAGTCAGATGGAGATCTGTGGTCTCCCAATAGCCCTATGCTCCCAATGGAGTGAGGAGGAACAAGCAAGTAAGTAAGTAAAATGGTTAACATTGGTGTGAAGGTCTTCTTTTAGCAATATGCTTACATTTTATGATAAGGTAATGAATGTACCGGATTAAGGGAGATTCATATGCAGTAATATTCTTGGCCTTTTCAAAAGCATTTGACCCTATAGGAAGACTTAAATTGACTTTTGATTTGGGCAAATAAGTGGAGTTATAGTTTTAATTATCGATACATATGTATGCAAGATACTGGCACTTGGAAATACAGAAATATAAAGCTGTGTATTGTACTGGTGGAACTCTACTTCAGGAAATGGATGGAATTTGGGACCTGAGTTGATGATTGATGGTGGGCTAAAGTTGTAAGAGCACATTACAGTCTATGAAGGCTGCACGTCATGTTGCTGCTATGATAAAAGTACATTGACAAGAGAGACCACACAAGTAATATGGTAGTGTTATATTTGCTAAACCATACTTGGATATCAAATTTATACATATGACATCCCATAATAATATAGAGATATTAACCATCGAGATCAAGTCTTGCACAATCACTTCGGTATATAAGCCACCTAATGAGGATTTCATCTTCAAAGAACTTGCCAACTATAACGCCCAGAAGGTTAAAATAATACTCGGAGACTTTAATTGTCAGAGTTTAATATGAGGCTACAAAATGACTGACAGGAATGGTGCTGAGCTGGAAAATTAGGCTGAGAGAGGACTGAAGCTGATCCACGACCCCAAGTTAAGACCATCATTGGATAGTGGAAGGTGGAGAAGAGGCTATAATCAGACAACATCTTTATCAGTGAACAAGTAGCCGTGTAAGTGACGAAGATAGTAGAAGAGCCGATACCAAGAATCCAGCATAGACCTGTCACTTGTGAAGTCAGAATCGTTATCAATCCAGAGATAGTACCTTTTAAGCGACTTTAAAAAAGCAAGATGGAACTGATTTGCGAAGGAACTCGATCAGATAGTAAACACTCTTGAAGCAGATCCAGGTAACTATGAAGAGTTCATGAATACCATCAAAATAGTATCTCGGCAGCACATGCCATGAGGGTGCAGAACTCAATACATCGCGGGCTTAATGAAGACCAGACGGAACAATTAAAAGAATATAAAATCAGATATCATGAGGATCCTTTCGCTGTAGACACAATTGAGGCAGGCGAAAAACTGATAGACAAACTCATGGATGGTAGAAGAAGAGATGAATGAAGCTACTGCAGGATTTGGATATGAAACAGAACAGCAGACTAGCATGGAAACTTATGAAGAATTTAAGCAACAACCTAACTAAAACTCCAGTTTACGTAACAGAGGTCACACCAAACCAGATTGCTCACCAGCTATTATTGAATGGTAGGACAGACAAGACGATATCGAAAACCAATCTTATGCGCATTAAAGAAGCTGAGACTAATTTATTAGCCTCTCCATTCTCCGAAGAAGAAGTAAGAAAAGCTATATGTCACCTGAAAAAGAATAGAGCTGCTGGCCCGGATGACATTCAGACAGAACAGATAAAGCATTTCGGTCCGGTAACCATCCAATGGCTGGTGATATTGATGAATAAGTGCATAGAATCCCTACAATTAAAAGAACAATTAAAAGAATATAAAATCAGATATGATGAGGATCCTTTCACTGTAGACACAATTGAGGCAGGCGAAAAACTGATGGACAAACTCACGGATGGTAGAAGAAGAGATGAATGAAGCTACTGCAGGATTTGGATATGAAACAGAACAGCAGACGAGCATGGAAACTTATGAAGAATTTAAGCAACAACCTAACTAAAACTCCAGTTTACGTAACAGAGGTCACACCAAACCAGATTGCTCACCAGCTATTATTGAATGGTAGGACAGACAAGACGATATCGAAAACCAATCTTATGCGCATTAAAGAAGCTGAGACTAATTTATTAGCCTCTCCATTCTCCGAAGAAGAAGTAAGAAAAGCTATATGTCACCTGAAAAAGAATAGAGCTGCTGGCCCGGATGACATTCAGACAGAACAGATAAAGCATTTCGGTCCGGTAACCATCCAATGGCTGGTGATATTGATGAATAAGTGCATAGAATCCCTACAGTTGCCCAAATTATGGAGAAAAGCTCAAGTATTAGCTTTACTTAAACCAGGAAAGGAACCTACAGAGTCGAAGAATTTTTGTCCTGTTTCTCTCCTCTGCCACTTGGATAAAGTTTTTGAATGAAAGATTATGGAAAGAATAGCAACAAACATTGATGAGAAACGTATACCTGAGCAAGCCAGTTACCGTCCCAGAAAGTCCTGCTGTGGCCAAATTCTGAATCTCATGCTGCACAATGAAGATGGCAATGAGAAAAAGCTTGTGACTGGAGCAGCTTTTATCGATCTTTCAGCAGCATATGATACTGTTAATCACAAGAAACTGTTGGTCAAGTTGTACCAAACAATGAAAAAATTTCACCTCATGAATGTAGTTAAAACTATGTTCCAGAATCGAAGATTCTATGTAACTTTGCAAGGAAAGAAGAGCAGATGGAGAAACCAGAAGAATGGTTTACCTCAAGGCAGTGTATTGGCCCCGATGCTCTACAATATTTATACTAACGATCAGCCAATCCACACACAAGTGAGGAGGTTTATCCATGCCGATGACACAGCTATATGCAGTCAAGCAAGGAGTTTTGAAGAAGTCGAGAAGAGGTTGACAGAAGTCTTAGAAATACTCTCCATTTACTATGAGACCAATTACCTGAAGCCTAACCCAAACAAGACCTAGGTTTGAGCTTTCCATCTGTGCAATAGGGAAGCAAAACGTCAGTTAAACATTGTCTGGAGAGGAAAATGACTTAAACACTGCAGTAACCTCAAAGCAACCCCAAATATCTTGGAGTTAAGCTGCATTGTACCTTGTTGTATAAGATACATTGCCAGGAACTAAAAGGAAAAATCTATGCAAGAAACATCATAAGAAAAATGACCGGCACGACGTGGGAGCTCAACCAGAGGTACTTCATTCGACGGTTTTGGCATTGTGTTTTGCTACGGGGGAGTATGCTGCCCTAGTGTGGGAAGCATCCGCCCATTCGAAACACATGGATGTGGCTTTAAATGATACCACTAGGATCATAACCAGATGCCTAAGACCAACCCCAGTCAACAAGCTGTATCCCTTAGCAGGCATAGCGCCACCAGGCATAAGATGTCAAGTGGCCGGTGAGATGGGGAGAAAAAAGCAGATGATGGACGAAAGACACCCAATGTATGGCCATATCATCATGGCCTCTCGACTCAAATCAAGGTGTAGTTCTATGCAAAGAACAAAACTATTGATCCATAAACATGAGTGATGCCTTGTTCTATGGAGGGAATTGGTTCAACTTCAAGAAGCCCTTATAATTAAGGAAGAGTTAACCGAGGGATATCACCTACCCTACAAAACTAAAATGTGTACCATCTGGATAGGAGACTGGAATGCAGTGGTAGGCGAAAAGGTAGAGAAGGGAATAAGAGGAAGATATTACCTTGGAAAAAGGAATGAGAGAGGTGAAAGACTTATAGAGTTTTGTAAAAGACACAAACTAATCATTGGTAATACTTGGTTTAAACCTCCAAAGAGAATATGATATACATGGAAAATGCCAGGTGATATCACAAGATACCAGATTGATTATATGTTAATACAAAACAGGTACAGAAACAGTGTAAAAAGGATATCAACATATCCAGGAGCTGATATCAACTCAGACCATAATTTGCTTGTTATGGAATTAAGAATACAATATAAGAAAATAAACAAAGGTAAAAACAAGAAAAGGTGGAACCTAGAAAAACTCAAAGGAGATGTAGGTAGGAAATTCAGAGAAGAACTGGAAAATAAAATAAGGAACAAAGAGAATATATCTGAAGAAACTATGGATGTTAATGCAAAATGGAATCAACTGAAAAACAACTTGATATATGAAACAGCTGCTGAAGAGATAGGTTTTGTGGAAGGGAAAAGAATTAAAAAGCCATGGATTACAAATGAAATGATACGAAAAATGGAAGAAAGAAGAAGATGGAAAAATGTAAACACTGAAGAGGGAAGAAGAAAATGCAAAGTATTAAATAATGAACTGAGAAGAGAAACTGATAAAGCAAGAGAGGAATGGTTGAAAACAGAATGCAAAGAAACTGAAGAAATGGAAAAAAAGGGGCGATATGATAAAATGTTTGAAAAAGCAAAAGAAATTACAAATATTAAAAAAAACATAAGAAATCTGCCATTAGAAGATAAGCAAGGAAAACTGATTCATGATATTGAAATACGGGGTGAAAGATGGAAGGAATACATCGAAGAACTTTATGCAAAAAATGAAAGACCAACAAAAATTAAATTAGAAGAGCAAAATGAAATCTCAACAGAAGAAAGAGGTTCTGAAATACTAAAGAGAGAAGTAGAAACAGCAATTAAGGAATTAAAAAGTGGAAAGATGGAAGCAGTGGATGGAATACCTAGTGAAATCCTAAACAACTGGAGAACAAAGGTATAACAGAAACATGGAACATCTGCAACCTCATTTACAAAACAGGAGTATGGCCTAAAGATTTCACAGAGAGTATTCGTATACCAATTGAAAAGAAAAGCAACCCTACTAAGTGCAGTGACTACAGAACTATAAGCATACTCTCACATGCCTCCAAAGTACTGCTAAGAATACTAAATCAACGACTGGATAATAGAGTGGAGTATTTTCTTGGGGGATAATCAATTTGGATTTAGAAAAGACAGAGGAACCAGAGATACAATTGGAGTAATGAGGACCATATGCAAAAGGAATATAGAAGTAAATAAAGAAGTTTATATTTGTTTCATCGACCTTGAAAAAGCATTTGACATGGTAAAATGGGAAAATCTGATGGAAATATTATGCAAAATAGGTTTAGATTGGAGAGACCGAAGGTTAATAGCTGAATTATATATGAACCAGACGGCCATAATAAAGACAAAAGTAGGAAAAACTAAAAAATGTGTGATTGGTAGAGGTGTAAGGCAGGGATGTTGCCTGTCACCGACGCTCTTCAATATATTTGCAGAAGAAATGATAAAAGAAGCATTTTATGAAGAGGAAAGAGAAATCACTATTGATGGAAGAACAATACAAAATATTAGATTTGCAAATGATCAAGCAATATTAGCTAACACCAAAGATGAACTACAGCACCTCATGCAAAAATTTGAAAATATATGCAAGAAATATGGTATGAAAATTAACGCAATGAAAACAAAAGTGATGAGAGTTTCCAGGAAACCAGGAAGTATCAAGGTGATGATGAATGGAGAAAGTGTAGAGCAAGTGAGACAATACAAATACCTTGGTAGTATAATACAAGAAAATGGAAAATGTGACATGGAAATAAAAGAAAGAATTAACAAAGGAAAATATGCCTTGTATAGCAAGAAAAACTTGTTTATTAATAAAATGAATAAAAATCTAAAGAAAAGGCTTATTTGGAGTATGACCTTATATGGGTCAGAAACATGGACAATTAGAAAGAAAGAAGCTAAAATGTTGGAGGCACTTGAAATGTGGTTATGGAGAAGAATGGAGAAAATAAAGTGGACTGAAAAAAATCACCAACGAAGAAGTATTACAAAGAGTTGAAGAAGAAAGGAATTTACTAAAGACCATAAGAAGAAGAAAGCATAACTGGATAGGACATGTATTAAGAGGAGACAGCCTACTGCTGTCTCCTCTTAAGAATGATAGAAGGGAAAATTGAAGGAACGTGACCAAGAGGAAGACGACTAATGATGCTTGATGATATAATGGAAACAAGAAGATATCAGGAAATGAAGGAGGAAGCAAGAGACAGAGGAAACTGGGGGAAGAGAATCTGCTGAGTTATACCATTGGACCTGTCAAGAGACAGAACACTAATGATGATGACGACAGCACCTGGAGGACTCTGAACCGTCTTAGAGTGCGTGTCCAAATGCAGAAGTAATCTGATGAAATGGGGTTATGCAGATGATGACAATTGTGACTGAGACGTCCAAACTGATGAACATCTTTTATGTTGCCCAAATCTAACAGATGCGTGCTCCACAGATGACATTCTGACGGTCAGTGACAAGGTGATACAAGCTGCTGTTTTTTGGAGGGAGAGGATATGATTGGTGTTCCGGACTCGGAAAGTAAAGTAAATAAGTATTGACAAGTGGTAAGACTTATACGTTGGTTAGACATAACTGGTAATTAATTTACGGAATTAACAACGCATATAAAGTAAATTAATTAAAGATAACTTTAATGAATCACTTCTATATTTCGACAATGTCACATTGTCATCTTCAGGAACATAAAGATATGGTATGTGCACTAAAGGAACTAACAAAGCAAATGAGGAAGAAATTAAGACACTAATTTTGTTCCTAAAGTCCTAATGCCTTAGCCCGCAAGAGGGCACCATTAGGACTTTAGGAACAAAATTAGTGTCTTAATTTCTTCCTCATTTGCTTTGTTAGTTCCTTTAGTGCACATACCATATCTTTATGTTCCTGAAGATGACAATGTGACATTGTCGAAATATAGAAGTGATTCATTAAAGTTATCTTTAATTAATTTACTTTATATGCATTGTTAATTCCGTAAATTAATTACCAGTTAAGTATTGACAAGTAGGGATAAGGAGGTGGTTGCAAATATATAAAGCATTAGTTACATCACACCGAGACTATTGGGCTCAGATTTGGTTATTACCTAGCTTTGATTCTGATGTGGAAACACTGGAAAGAGTCCAGAGATAAGTGACCAAGGAACAGGACTCTGGAATGTTGATTATGGATAGAGCTTAAACAAATGTAAATTGCAGAATTTGGTGGACAGGCAGAAAACAGGTGACATGATATGAGAGATTAGATTGAGTGTTTGGGATTTTACTGCATTAATGTAGAGAAAGAGAGAGAAAATTATAAAGAGGGGAGACAGTAAGTGGGGGGGGGGAACAGAAGAAGAAGAGGCTATCTCTGGAAATTGTGTATGGGTGTGGTGAAGAAGGGTATGAGGAGTAGATGCTTTACATGGAGATTAGTGGGTGGATGGAACTCATTGACAGAATATGGGAAGTGTAAATGATTTAAAGGTTCAATATGATAGGTGTTTCATTTTATTGCAGAGGCCCCTAGTTTAGGGGCCTCCGCAATGAATCTGTTGACTCCAGTAGAGGTCACTGCAATTATAACTAAAGCTGATATAAGGTGTGCTGTAGTAGTGCAAGATAAAAAAAAATTAGGAATCTCAACCATATAAGATCATTCTACTTACTTTAACATTTCAATAGACTTTATGCAATCTCAAATTAACAAATTAAACAAATTAATGGATGAAGTCCAACATAGGACAAAAAAACAACATCAATAAAAGTTCATGTTAATCATACTAGAGCTCCTAGACTGCATGAATGTCATGCAAGTACATAAACAAAATGTGCAAATAACTGATTCAATAAGCAATTATAAAAAAGCTATCTATATCTACATTTACACGTAATTCCCCTTCCGATATAACATTTTACTTGTTAATGTTTAATACTTATGTGAGAATAAAATTTTCATACTTCACAAAGGATTATCAAGACTAAGTTTTCAAGTTGCTTACCAGTCTGTGTACCTTGACTGTACAAAAGATCCAGAAGGATTCTCTACAAAAGTCAGTCAGCATTTATTTGTCAAGAGAAACTATATTTAACAATTTACTTGAACATTACAACAAGGAGAGCACTGATGTCTTGCAAAAGAGAGATGTAGATACTCAACAGTTTTGTATCTAGATTTTGCAAAGGCCATTTGACAAATTTCTGCACAATAAGTTCATATTTAAACTGAACATTATGAGTGAAGGGGGAGTATGTTCTGTAAGAGGTAAGTCATTATAGGTGTGCAATAGGAGTTTGTTTTTTAAGATCATTACTATTCATTGTATGCTAATGATATCTGGAGGATTTAAATGAAATATGCAGATGATGCAAAGTAGGAAGATATGAAAAGGGAGAAGATGATGTTATGTCTCTTGAGATAGGAGATTGTAACAGACTTTTGGTATGAGCAGATATGAGGGCTCCCAGTTTATGATGAAAAGTGTTAAGGTTTTGAAATTTCAGAGGCAAGGTCTAGATGCAAGTGTAGTCAGTTAGTGAATAAGCACTGAAGGAGCCTGAAAAGATAAGGGACTTGAGGTCATATTAGACATGGAATAGAAATTTAGGGCTATGTTACTGGAATTGTGAGGACAGCATAACATATTATGCCAATAAGGAGGGCATTGCTAGAAGTAAAAAGGTTACTTATACAAGGCCTTAATTTGGCTGCATTAAGACTGCTGTGTGCAAATTTGATCAGGTGGTTTTGCAGGAGATGCAGAGAATTTTGGAAAGGGTCCAAAAAATTTCACAGACTTCTTTGAAATGCTAAAATGTCGACCAAACCTAAACAAGAGTGATGGATTAATAATTCCAAGAATCTGGAGGACCCATCTTCAACTCAAAAGGTATCCAGAACAACCCCAGACAGAAGAAAACCTTAATATGAGAGGACTTTAGAAATTGTTTAATGTAGTTCTGCTGTAATCTCCCCCCACTTTTTTATCATTGGTATATTGTTATACTGATATATGTGAAAAGTTTATTTTATTTTGTGAATTAATTTTTAATTTTGTATATTTGTAAACGAATAATCTGACATGGTGGTGAATTTGAGCTGTGCAGAAGAAAGTGATTTTTAATCAGTGAATAGTCCACTTTTCCCCCCGTTTTTCTACGTTTTTGAGTGCTAAATTGTTTCTCTGAATACGAGTGTACTTCAGTGGTTGTTTTTTGGAAGTTAGTTGCTGTCGTGATATAATATATTTTGGTACCGTCGGAATCGAACGCGTAACGGTGGAAGACAAAACGAAGCTAAGTTACTGTATTTAGTTATATTTCATTTTATTTAATTATATTTAGTACTTAAATGTTCTGATGTTTGTACTTTTTTTTTTCCTCTTATTTATTAATTGAATAATTATTAAAGATTACGCTACTCAGCAGTAAGGAATGATGGTGGATTCAGCAGCAGTCGCAAGTGGCATAACGCCAAGTCCTCCGCCATTTAAAAACTCAATTATTAGCAATATCATAAGGGACTTTGTGGCATGCAGTACTTGCGGCATGTATGCATTTCGGGAATTACATATGTGGCTTGTTAAAGAGAGTGGAGGGTGTATGTGTGCAAAATGCAGGCAGTTGGAGGAAATAAGTACATTAGATATATCGATATCCGACTTTGTTGCTCCAGGAATGGGGAATGAATGTAGGAAGACAAGTAGTGTGATAGGAGAGAATGAGAAAATAATAGTTGATAGTGTGGAAGGTGTGAGTGACTGTGAAAGTTTAGGAGATGGTTTTGTTTGGGAGAGTGAATTTAGATTAAGAGTGACTGAACTGCAGAGGGAGATAGATGAGTTGAAAGAGGAGGTGGAATGTCTTGTGAATGAGAGCAGAAGTATGAAAGATAAGATTAGGAGAATAGAAGAGATAAATGCAAGGCGAATCAGAGGAGAGAGAGAGAGAGAATTTAGGGAGTATGAGTGAGAGGTATGGGGGTGCTAGAAGAGGAGAGAATGGAAACAGTAGAAGAGAGGGAATGAGAGAGAGGTATGGGAATGCTAGCAGATGAGATGATGGAAACAGTAGGAGAGATGGAATGAGAGAGAGATATGGAAGTGCTAGAAGAGGAGAGAATGGAAATGGTAGGAGAGATGGAATGAGAGAGAGGTATGGGAATGCTAGAAGACGAGAGGATGGAAACAGTAGTAGGAGAGACAGAATGAGAGAGAGGGATATGGAAGTGCTAGAAGTGGAGAAAATGGAGTAGGAGAAAATGCAGTAGGAGAGAGGGAATGAGAGAGATGTATGGGAGTGCTAGAAGAGGAGAGAATGGAAACAGTAGAAGAGAGAGGTATGGGAATGAAAGAAGAGGAGAGAATGGAAACAATAGGAGCGAGAGAATGGTAAGAGGTATAATGTATGGCGACTCAATGATCCGTGGTGTTCAAGATAGGATGCGTGAGGAGTGTTTGCCAGGAGGAACAATAGAAAGGGTGGCTATGGCAATTAAGAGAGGTGAAAGGGTGGATGAGATGATTGTGATGGTAGGAACGAATGACTTGAGTGGTAAAGTAAGTTGGGCAGCGAGAGATATGAGATTTTTGCTTGAGACTGTATGGAAGAAGACAGAGAGAGGAAAAATAGTGTGCGTGTTGCCTAGGTATGATAATGATGAGCTGAGCAGAAGAGCGGTGATATTGAATGGCATAATAGTGAGAATGTGTGAGAAGAGAGGACTGGTATATGTGGATGCTTGGAGTGCGTTTGAGGAAAGAGAGGAATTGTATGCGAGAGACCGTTTACATTTGAATGAGGAAGGACGTAGGCATCTGGAGAGATTGCTGTTCTGAATGAGTCAGTGTGTCCCAGGTAGGATGATATCAGGGGTGGCCTCTTGTGGGAATGGATACTTGGGAGAAGGGAGACAATGTCAGGTAACACTGAGCCCAGTGGAGTCTAGAAGGGATAATGCTGGGTATAGAAACAATGGCATTTATATGCTTTATACTAATGCCAGGAGTATCGGGAATAACGGAGAGGAATTGGTGGCGCAGATAGCATCAGCCTGGCCAAATATTATTGCGATCACTGAGACTTGGTTGACAGAAGGAGATATAACAACAGGAATAGAAGTCGCTGGATATAGCATTTTTCGTCAGGATAGGAGGGGAAAGCGTGGTGGTGGGGTACTGCTTATGATAAGTGATGACCTATGTCCTTTAAGAGTGGAGAATTTGGAAGGAAGTGAGACAAATGATTTTGAGAGCGTATGGTGTGAGGTAGAGGTAGGCAAGACAGGATATTTAGTGGGGTGTTGCTACAGACCCAGGAGCACAGAGGATGGGGACCAGGAGATGTTTAGACAGCTAAGTTTGGCAAGTGCAAGAAGAATAGTTGTTATGGGAGATTTTAACTTCAGTAGTATAAATTGGAGAGAGGAAGATGCATGTAGCAATAGGGGAATGGAATTTTTAGAGTTCTTGAGGGACAAATGTCTTAGGCAACATGTAACAGAGGGAACAAGAGGTTCAAAAGTTTTGGATTTGGTTATAGCATCAGAAGAGTTGATAATAACTGAGTTGACGTCTCTCCCACCAGTTGGAGAGAGTGACCATATGGTGTTGACTTGGAAAATGAATAGACATGCAGGAGTATCAAAGAGGCGGGAACTTATGTGGAATTATAAGGCAGGTGATTATAATAGTCTTAGACGTCAACTTGGGTAAATTTCATGTAGGGAGGAATTGGAAGGCCGGGATATCACTAGTGCGTGGGAAATTGTGAAAGAATATTTGTTATCAGCAATGGTAAGTTGTATATCACGAGTGAAGAAGAGGACGCAATTTAGAGTAAAGTGGATGACAAACAATATTAAACAGGAATTGCATGCGAAAAAGAGGCTATGGAAGAGATATAAGGAGACAGGTGAAGAGATGCATGAGGAATATAAGACACAGGCCAGAAGAGTGACTAGTGTGGTAAGGAAAGCGAAACTGGAATATGAGAGGAGATTGGCCCTAAGATCCAAAGAAAATCCTAGGGAATTTTTTAGCTATGTGGCCAGTAGGAGGAGAAATGACTGTTGAAGAATGATATTGTGGGATACAAATGGGAATAGAGTGACTGATGCAGAGGACATAGTGGAATTGTTCAATGAACACTTTATTGGAGTATTTCATCCTAGAGGAGTCAGTTTTAATTCTAGAGGGATAGGACTGGTTCGAGGTCTGGAGGTACAGAAGGAGAGTGTGTTTCAGATACTGAGTACTCCGGATGTCAGTAAAGCTGTGGGACTGGATGGTATTTCACCATGAGTTTTGAGAGAATGTGCTAGGGAATTGACAGTGCCTTTAACGTGGCTTTTCAATGAAAGTCTGGCTTTGGCAAAGGTGCCCATGGAATGGAAGGAAGGTAAGATAGTGCCATTGCATAAGGGTGGTAACAGACTGGAAGTGTCTAATTATAGGCCAGTCTGTGTGTCATCAGTAGTTGTTAAGATCTTGGAGAAAGTAGTGAGGGACCGTATACAGCATTGGGCAGATGAGGGTAATGTTATCTGTGAGAATCAACATGGATTTGTGAAAGGACGCTCTTGTTTTAGCAATATGCTAGCCTTTTATGATAAAGTTACAAGAGCATTAGATGAGGGAAAGGCGTATACTGCCGTTTTCTTAGACTTAGCGAAGCCATTTGACAGGGTGCCACATGATAAGCTGATATTTAATTTGCAGCACATGGGTTTGGATGTCAGATTGGTCAACTGGATTCAGGATTGGCTGTCTGATAAGTATCAGAGAGTTGTGTATGGTGGAGCAGTTTCCAGGAGGCATAGGGTTACAAGTGGGGTCCCACAGGGCTCAGTACTAGGACCTATATTGTTTAACCTTTATATCAATGACATAGCCAGTGGATTGCAAGGGGATATTCAGTTGTTTGCAGATGATGCGAAGCTGGGAAGGATTATTAGTAATAGTGCAGATGTGGTAGCCCTGCAAGAGGATTTAAATAAGCTAGATAGATGGGCAAATGAATGGGGGTGTCAGTTTAATGCAGCAAAATGTAAGGTCTTGAGGTTTGGGAAACATCGATGGGATGCTGCATACTCTATGGGAGGAGTTATACTGGAGGAAGTAGGGGAGACAAGAGATCTGGGGTTGATGATTGATAGAAACCTGAAGTTTATTTGACATATTGCAAAGGTGGTGAAGGTAACACAGAGGATTGCTGCTATTATGAGAAGGACACTGACCTGCAGAGATAAGAGGGTTATCATTCTGTTGTATAAGTCTCTGATCAGACCACACTTGGACTATTGTTCTCAGATTTGGTCCCCAGGATTTGAAGGGGATAAATTAACTGTGGAAAGGATACAAAGACGGATGACAAAGATGGTTTCAGGACTGTACAAGGATAGTTATGAGGATCGGCTGAGAGAATGTGGACTGCAGAGTTTGGTGGATAGAAGGAGAGGTGATATGATTGAGACTTTTAAACTGTTGAGAGGTGGTTACAGGGTTGACACTGGGGAGTTCTTTCGCTTGGTTGAACAGCAGGAAGGAGTGATGACAAGAGGCCATCCCTGGAAGTTACGAAAGGAAACTGTGAGCAAGAGGGTAAGGAGTGGTTTCTTTGTGTGGAGGGTGGTTGAGCCGTGGAATGCATTGCCTGATGAAGTGGTGGGAGCGAACACGGTCAGTGAGTTTAAAGAGTGGTATGATAGACTTTGTGTTTCTCAGGGGGGGACCTCCCCTCTTGACAGACTTTATGTCTTAGGAAGGACCTCCCTCGATGAGTCTGTTGACTCCTTGGAGGCCTGAATAATAATAATAATAATTATAATAATAATATATATTTAATTTAATTTTTAATTTAATTCATATTTTTTCACCAGAGGTCATGCTAGGGTAAATGATTAACAAAACAATTATCTTATTTTTTTAATTATAACAAATTAAAGCAAATATTATATTCTTAATTATAAGTAAAGTAATTATTCCAACCCATGCGTTTCTGTCTCCATAAATTCTTCACTATGAATCCTTTCATGTGTTGTTTTAATCCAAAAAATAAAATCGATAAGATCTTTTAGATATCAAACAATGGTTCTTATTAATTAGAGAACAACTTACTGAAAAAAAATATAATTTTTTGAAATTAAAACGAATAGAAAATTAATTTTTTTAATGTGTCTTTTAACAGAATACAGCATTATTGAAATCAGGCTAACCTGTGTGATAAAAATAATGATAATACTAATGTTACAGCTGTAATTTCAATTGAAAAGTTAATTATACACATTTGTCATTTGATACCTCAAAAATTAAAAGCAATATATAATTGTTATTTTCATGAGAATCTATATCTTAGAATATAAATAAGTAAGTATATGTAAAAAGCATGAGAAGATATTTTTTATAAAATATTTTTTCTTTTTTAATGAAGAGGAAAAATTAATAACTTCTCATTTTTGTAATTTCAATGCAAAAGTTACTTACTGATCACAGATGCCAGATCTTGTTAGAAAACAAATTGAGCAGTAGAATGAGAATCATGATAAGAAATTTTTAATACATACTTTACTACGTAACATCTAATTAGCTATTATAATATAGCAATATTTGTTATTAAGGAGAGGGCAAGGAACAGAAAAATGTAAAAAAAAAACTACTTATAAAAACAGAGAGAAAAACACAGATAAAATGCAGTGTTCTGTATGAAAGACTCCATAAATAGTTTTCATTTGTGTATAGAATACAATGTCTTATTGGTGCATTAAAGATGCAGCAAAGTCCAAAAGTAGCAATATGCTGAAAAGTAATAAAATATAATGTATATTTCATGCTATATATCACATAAACTGTAATGTATAATCAAGCTTGTAATTTATATGCTAAAAATGGATTTTTATATTATTTTGCTTATTTTATATTATTCTGTATGTATCATTCAACCAATGATAGACTCATTCACTTGCTATAGTCTTCATTCCAGGAATATAGAGAAAAATGGAAAGAGAATCTATTTAGGAGGGAAAGATATTGGCTACCAAAAGTGGTAGATAGATATAGACCAAAGGGGGAGGGAGAGAGAGAGAGAGAAGGAAGACCAGCTGCAAAATGGAAAGACCAGTGATTGCTGGAATTTGCTGGAACAGGCAAATACCTAATCCTTGAAGATTATTATTATTATTATTATTATGCAGGCCTAAATGGAGTCAAAAGACTCATCACGGGAGGTCCCTCGTAGGAAACACAAAGTCTATCATATCACTCCTTGAACTCATTGACAGTTCTTGCTCTCACCACTCTATCAGGCAATGCATTCCATAGTTCAACCACCCTCCATGCAAAGAAACCACTCCTCACCCTCTTGCACACAGCTTCCTTTTGTAACCTCCAGGGATGACCCCTTGTCACCACTCCTTCCCACTGTTCCACAAAGTGAAAGAACTCCCCAGTGTCCATCCTGTAACTGCCTCTCAACAGTCTGAAAGTCTCAATCATATCACCTCTCCTTCTTCTATCTACCAAACTCTGCAGTTCACATTCCCTCAGACGATCCTCATAACTAACATTGCACAGTCCTGAAACCATCTTTGTTATCTGCCTCTGTACCCTTTCCACAGTTAATTTATTCCCTTCAAATCCTGGGGACCAAATTTGAGAACAATAGTCTAAGTGTGGTCTGATCAGGGTCTTATATGATCAGGCTTATACAATGGAATGATAATTCTTTTATCTCTGCAAGTTAGAGCCTTCTCAGTATTACAACAATCCTCTGCGTTACCTTCACAGCTTTGCAATATACTCCCTGAATTTCAGTTTTTCTATCAATCATCACCGCCAGATCTCTTGTCTACTTCCTCCAATACAGCTCCTGCAATCGAGTATGCAGCCTCCCATTGATTATTATTATTATTCAGGCCTCCATGGAGTCAAAAGACTCATCGTGGGAGGTCCTTCCTAAGAAACACAGTCTATCAAGAATCATCGAGGGGAGGCTCCCCCCCCTAAGAAACACAAAGTCTATCATACCACTCCTTAAATCCATTGACCATTCTCGCTCTCACCACTCCATCAGGCAATGCATTCCATGGTTCAACCACCCTCCATGCAAAGAAACCACTCCTCACCCTCTTGCTCACAGTTTCCTTTCGTAACTTCCAGGGATGGCCTCTTGTCATCACTCCTTCCCGCTGTTCAACTAAGCAAAAGAACTCCCCAGTGTCAACCTTGTAACCACCTTTCAGGAGTTTAAAAGTCTCAATCATATCACCTATCATTCTTCTATCCACCAAACTCTGCAGTCCACATTCCCTTAGCCGATCCTCATAACTAACATTGTACAGTCCTGAAACCATCTTTGTTATCCGCCTTTGATGTATCCCAAACTTCAAGACTTTACATTTTGCTGCATTAAACTGACACCCCCCCATTCTTTTACCAATCTGTCTAGTTTATTCAAATCCTCTTGCAGGGCTGCCACATCTGCACTATTACTAATAACTCTTCCCAGCTTCACATCATATCTGCTTCTCCTGTTTGCTAGTGTCTGCAGTCTACAAATTCTCAATCTGTCTTCATAATCAGTATTCCACAATCCTGGTAGCATTTTTGACACTCTTCTTTGCACTCTCTCTTCACTATATCAGAATCACAATAGATTCTGATACAATTATCATATCAAATCTTAAAATTCTTAACACTCCTTCATTAACAACACATTCTGGTAATGTGTTCAATTCACTATCAATTCTCTATGTAAAAAATCTACTAATCACACTCTTACATAACTTCCAGGGATAGTCTCTGGTTTTTCTCCCTCTCGCCTTCTAATCTTTTTATAACCTCATCTGGATTAATCCAAAAAATCCTCCCACTATCTTCTTAAATGTCTATCAATGCACCTCTTTTCCTCCTATTCCACCAAACTCTACAATCCACATTCTTTCAACCTCTCTCCATAGCCAGCAGTCCAAAATCCTGATATTGTCTTAGTCACTCACCTCTAGACCCTATCCAATGTCTCCACATCACACTATAAACCAGGTATCCAGATTTGAGCACAATCGTTCAAGTGTGGTCTGACCAGTGTTTTATACAGCAGCACAACCAATTCCTTATCCCTACATGTTAGAGTACTTCTTATCCAGAACTTTGATGTGCAGCCTTTACAACACTAACAATAGGGCCTTCTAATCATTAGTCTACTGTCAACCACCACTCCCAAATGTAGAATCTCATCCACTTCCTGCAGTATGGTACCACCAATATACTACACAGCCTTATACCTCTGCATTCCAAAATGCAACATCTTGAACTTATTAATATTGAAACTACAACCCCACTCCTTTGTCCAAGTCAAAAGTCTATTCAAATCTTCCTGAAGAGAATTAACATCAGCAGTGCTATTTATAATTCTCTCCAACTTTGTATCATCAGCAAACAACTGAACATCCTCAGTCAGTCCACATGACATATCTTTTACAAACAAGTTAAATAGCAGGGGTCCAAGAACAGAACCCTGGGGCATGTCACTGGTTACCCTCCTTTTTTTTTTTGAGACACTGCTCCATCATACACAACTTGATGGTATCATTTAGAGAAGCAATCTCCGATCCATCTAACTAGTATACTATCTACTCCCACCCTCTGCAGCTTGTACACCAATTTATCATGTGGTAATATATCAGAACCTTTTGCAAAGTTCAAGAATATTACTGTATGTGATTCTCCCTTATCTAACACACTTGTTATCTTATCATAAAATGCAAGTAAATTGTTAAAACTGGATCTATCCTTTACAAATCCATGCTGACCATCGTAAAGAAAGCTATGTTCATCAACCCAATCCTGTATTCTATTCCTAACCAATCTCTCCAACATGTTGACCACAACCACAGTTATACAGACTAGTCTATAATTGGAGACTTCTGTCCTGTCATTGACCTATCATATTATTGCATAAAGGTTAAAAAAGAAGGTCCCAGCATTGATCCCTGTAGAACCTCATTTCAGATCTCTTCTTTGATACAGCTCTCTCAATACATATCCCATAGAATATGTATCAGACAGCCAATTTTCAATCAACTTCACTAATTTGATATCTAATGCCCTGTGTTGCAATGCAAATATCAATTTATCACAGAGCACTTCATCAAATTTTCAAATGCCTTTTGAAAATCAAAAAAAAACGGCAGTATATATCTTTCCCTCATCAACTGCTCTTATTACTTTATTATAAAAGGCAAGAAAATTACTGAAACAACATTACCATTTATCAAATCCATGCTAACTTTCACAGATAATATTACAATCCTCTGTCCAATTTTGTACACGATCTCTTATTAATTAATCCCAAATTTTAACAACCACAGAAGAAACATAACTGATCTACAGTTTGATGCCGACATTCTACCAGAACCTTTGTGCAATGACACTTTCTTATTTTCATTCCACCCATTGAGCACTTTTCCAGTAGAAGGCTTTTACTGAACAGGCAGGCCAATCTCACTGCCTTATTGAGGCAGTGAGATTGAGATCACGTTCTTCTGACTTTTAAGAGAAATACTGTAGTACGGATGAGGTCAATTCTTTCTTCAAAAAGTTGAACTGTATTCTTTATCTTCCTGTCTGCTTCGTACAAGTCAATATTTCTTGTAAATCTAGACTTAGTTCACTAAGTTCTTGGAGAGCATCACACATAAGGCCCAAATCATGAACAAACTAGCATGATGTTATTTTTCTTAAAAGGCCCTCATAAAGAAAGCGATCTGTTTTGCTTCTTCTGCTGTCTTCTTTTGTCTCCAGAAAGTGATGGACGAGGGCTTCAAAGTCTTGCCATACTGCAGAAACAGTGCAAAAGCTAGATGAAACCCAGTGAGTGCTTAAAATTCTGCCAATTTTAAGAAGTTGAAGTTCTAGAGTCACTGCACATTCCTGTAGTTCCCTAGCATTCTTAGGTGAAGCATGATAAGTCACATAAAGTTTGTCCTTGAAACTCTTAAAGCGATTCACTCCTGCCACATTGTTCACTGTGTCACCAACAGACAATTCAAGGCAATGGCTAGCACACTGCCAGAAAATAACACTGGGAAATGTCTCTTGCATTAGCCTCCTTACCCCATTACGCACACCAAACAACATGGCTGCACCATCACAAGTTACAGACAATAAATACTCTTTTAAGTAATCTTCAGATAATCCTAAACACTCAAGATGACTAATTAAAGAATCTTGAATTCCTCTAGCAGTTACATCTGATAATTTGATCAAATCCAGGAAAGGACTCACAGGAACCGAAAGCTCAGGAAGAACTACACAAGCAATAACAATCAATGTTGTTGTGTTACTCATAGTTGTCGATTCATCAATAAGTAATGATATTTTGTTCTTGGAGTTCACTATATTGTTTATTAATGTTTATAAATTAATATGGCTCACAATGTTAATGCAAGCATTTGCAGAATGAAGAATATATCCCATGTCTAGGCCATTAAATTCCTGTAAATTTATTTTGTCTTCCAAGTTGTTAAATGATTGATTTCTCCTCTCAACTTTTTAAGCGGTTCAAAACACTTTTCCTGTTATATCTTTATTATGAGACAAAGTATTTAGGAAAACTTTCTCTAATGTTTTGTTTTTTGCTTCAGATTTTATTTTTTGGCATGCTTTGTGTGCTGCATGCTCCTTATGATCGTAAATCTTTTTTCTTAATTACATTAACTGTTGTTTGCTAGATTTTCCAAAATGACTGATTTTACCATTTGCCTACTCTGCTGAAAAATTTCGTTCCCATGTGTTTATCGATGGCAAGACTTCCGACATCACGACACATTTTACAGCCTAACCATTATCAGAATCTGCTTCCTTTTGACCACGTGGATCTTTGGTCTTCGTTTTCGGTGCTATTTTCGGTGCTAGTTTTTTGTTTTACAGGATCACAAGTAGATTCAACAATTTCTGCTTCTTCAGCCTTCCTTTTTTACTCATTAGCATAAAGTAACTATGTATTTTACTCATTCTGAACAATGATTGTACTGATTTAACTTACATTAATTCAAAACTCACATGAGCACTTGCCTGTTGCAGAGTGAATATAGAAATGATAAACTGATATTGGAAGCAATCGGAAGTGAACACAACTTCCCGTTTCCGGTTGCGTACCAACCTATGAAACAGGAAAGCAGGGTACCAACTTATGAGTAATCAAAACTGAAAATTAAATTCATGAACACAGTACATCTACTGGAATATTTATATTTTGCTGTCAATAAATCGCAAATTTTTAAAAACTTAAGAAATAAGGTGCCAGTACTGGGTACCGCTGCGTACTGCCAGAAAAATCTGGCAGTACGCAAGCAGGTGAACTTTAATATTGGGTATGTCCACCTTTGGCTTTGATTTCCTGCATCCTTTGATGGAGGCTTTGCACCAATGTGCAGCAGACACCAGGTGGAATTTGTCTCCATTCATTCAACAAAGCAGTACTGAGTTCAGGCTCTGGATCTCAATTGCACTCCAATTCATCCCACAGGTGTTCAATGGGGTTGAGGTCAGCACTCTGCGCAGGCCAGGGCAGTCATTTAACACCCATCTCTTCATACCATTCCGAAATAGCTGCAGCTCTGTGACATGGAGCATTGTAGTCTTGATAGTAACACGGGTCCATTACATAAAAACTTCACAATGTAGGCAGCACCTGATTATCCAGAATATCAAGGTACTGAGCTGCCTTCATGGAAACATGGACAACAACCAGTGGTCCTGCTTCCAACCAGATGAATGCACTCCACACCATTACTCCTCCAACACTAAACTTTACCCTGGGCACAACACACTGTGGTAACAAACGTTCACCAGGCTGCCTCCACCACCTACAATCAAACTGGAAACAGGTGAACCTTGATTTATCACTCCAGAGTACTGTTTTTCACTGGTCAATTGTTCTGTTCACATGCTCTTTGAACCAGACCAGACAAGCTGCCTTGTTCATTGTTGTAATGTTCGGCTTTTGTGTGCCGCTGCTCTTCTGTGGAAACCCAGTAAATTGAATTATTTTCATAATTCCATTTACTGGGTTTCAGTGTTACTGGCACTCTGGAACTCATCATGGATGGTAGCTAACTGTAGCAGGTTTTTGTGTGCCACTTGTTTTAACACCCTCCTGTCCCTGTCAGTCATTTTTGGTGGCCGCTCTGGGTGTTTTCCTGCACTAGTGATGCCAGAATGTCCCCATTTGTTGATCACATTGCCAACCATTGATTTTGGAGATACTTCAGTGGAGTGGCAACGGCATGTATGGACATGCCACCAATGTGACAGCAAGAGATTACACCTCTCTTGAAGTCACTGAATTCACATAGTGTTGCTATACCACCTGTATTCAACTGCTATGATGAAATACTGCTTCCTACTATCTGTACACTGGTTTTAATGTTATTAACAAACCTGAAATGTTCCATAACTTCAAATAACAGGGATGTCCGAGCAATTATTGATAGATAGTGTATATAGAATTAGGCAAAACAGTATATAATTTTAACTGCTAGATGCATTCTTCTCACATAGACACTGTGTCTATGCTCTCACTCAGCGTCTATGCGAGAACTAATGAGGCTATTGCAATGAACATAAGTTCTCGCATAGACACTGAGTGAGACAATGTTAGTGTCTCATGTCAAAAATGGAACAATGAGTAGTGATAAAAATTTTATTTTAAACTGGTAAATCTGCCTCAGAAATGTTTAATGATCTTAAAATTGTGTATGGAAATGACTACCTATGACATGCATGAGTTCCTGAGTGGTTCGCATGATTTCAAGATGGCAGGGATTCAGCCAGATGAAAATATGGAAAAATTTAGTGATGTTTGTATCGATAGTCATATCATCACTCAGCTGACTTTACAAAAATTTGTACACAGCTTAAATAATGGAAAGGAAGCAGTCCAAGAAATTCTGCTAAAAAATTTAGGAAAAAGAAAGTTTCTTTCACAATTTGTACTGTATTTTTTTACTTGCTGATTGCTATGAAATTTTTTCAAAACTGTGATGAATTATGGTACTTCCAATAAGATCTGGGAAGAAAATGTAAAGCATCAAATGGCATTGTTGAAAGTTTATTTTTTCACTTGGTTAGAGTATAATAAAATTAGTTTAATCCTTTATCCAAGTGTGAGCAAACAAAGTTTGCACCTGAAGTATCTTCAGGACTAGGGTAAGGTGATACAAACCAGGGCAACTCGTTGTAAAGGTGGAGAAAGCTACCAACACTCCTATCTCAGTATCTCCTATAATGCAAAACACATCTCCTTGCAGATATGTCTAATGTTATGCATTAAAGGAAGGGCCACTACCCAGACTAGTTTCGACCTTTATTGAGGTCTCTTCAGTGGGAGCCAGGCCCTAGTGGAAATACCAGGCAGAAGCATTAGCAGGTCATCTCTACCTATAGGAGTTGCCAAATGGTGTGCCACCCTTTTTTAATAAATTACTCTGGATTTAGAGAAAGATGTTGAAAGTTTATTTTTTCACTTGGTTAGAGTATAATAAAATTAGTTTAATCCTTTATCCAAGTGTGAGCAAACTTTGTTTGCTCACACTTGGATAAAGTGTGACATATTTGACATATCTGCAAGGAGATGTGTTTTGCATTATAGGAGATACTGAGATAGGAGTGTTGGTAGCTTTCTCCACCTTTACAACGAGTTGCCCTGGTTTGTATCACCTTACCCTAGTCCTGAAGATACTTCAGGTGCAAACTTTGTTTGCTCACACTTGGATAAAGGATTAAACTAATTTTATTATACTCTAACCAAGTGAAAAAATAAACTTTCAACATCTTTCTCTAAATCCAGAGTAATTTATTAAGAAAGGGTGGCACACCATTTGGCAACTCCTATAGGTAGAGATGACCTGCTAATGCTTCTGCCTGGTATTTCCACTAGGGCCTGGCTCCCACTGAAGAGACCTCAATAAAGGTCGAAACTAGTCTGGGTAGTGGCCCTTCCTTTAATGCATAACATTAGACATATCTGCAAGGAGATGTGTTTTGCATTATAGGAGATACTGAGATAGGAGTGTTGGTAGCTTTCTCCACCTTTACAACGAGTTGCCCTGGTTTGTATCACCTTACCCTAGTCCTGAAGATACTTCAGGTGCAAACTTTGTTTGCTCACACTTGGATAAAGGATTAAACTAATTTTATTATACTCTAACCAAGTGAAAAAATAAACTTTCAACATCTTTCTCTAAATCCAGAGTAATTTATTAAAAAAGGGTGGCACACCATTTGGCAACTCCTATAGGTAGAGATGACCTGCTAATGCTTCTGCCTGGTATTTCCACTAGGGCCTGGCTCCCACTGAAGAGACCTCAATAAAGGTCGAAACTAGTCTGGGTAGTGGCCCTTCCTTTAATGCATAACATTAGACATATCTGCAAGGAGATGTGTTTTGCATTATAGGAGATACTGAGATAGGAGTGTTGGTAGCTTTCTCCACCTTTACAACGAGTTGCCCTGGTTTGTATCACCTTACCCTAGTCCTGAAGATACTTCAGGTGCAAACTTTGTTTGCTCACACTTGGATAAAGGATTAAACTAATTTTATTATACTCTAACCAAGTGAAAAAATAAACTTTCAACATCTTTCTCTAAATCCAGAGTAATTTATTAAAAAAGGGTGGCACACCATTTGGCAACTCCTATAGGTAGAGATGACCTGCTAATGCTTCTGCCTGGTATTTCCACTAGGGCCTGGCTCCCACTGAAGAGACCTCAATAAAGGTCGAAACTAGTCTGGGTAGTGGCCCTTCCTTTAATGCATAACATTAGACATATCTGCAAGGAGATGTGTTTTGCATTATAGGAGATACTGAGATAGGAGTGTTGGTAGCTTTCTCCACCTTTACAACGAGTTGCCCTGGTTTGTATCACCTTACCCTAGTCCTGAAGATACTTCAGGTGCAAACTTTGTTTGCTCACACTTGGATAAAGGATTAAACTAATTTTATTATTATGCATCAAATGGCAATTGTCAAACAACAAAATGTTTGACTGCAGAAGCTTACAATAAAAAAAAAAAAAAATAAAATAAAAAAAACACGTGAATTGTCTTTTTGACTTTCATGGAATTGTTTATAGAATTTGTTCCCAAAAGGTGAAATGCTTAACAGCCTGTACTGTCTCAGTGTTATGCAATGTCTAAATCAGTGGTTCTTAACCTTTTCGAAGTCACAGAACGCTTTTGATTATAAGAAAAATTTGGGGCACACCAGAAACATTAGGGTCAAAAAACTAACAATAAAAATATGCATGGACAATAAAAATATGCTTTTTATAAAATGGAACTTATTTTAATGAGATACTTGAGCTTTTTGACGTTTGCAGATTTCAGCAATATCAGGTCTAATATGTGACATAGCTACCCTTATGTCTTTGTCTATTTATTAACCTTTCCTGCTTTTTAGTTTTTATATTGGCTCACACAAATATGATGTTGAAAACTGTAACAATATTTTTAGTGCCCTTGTGGAGAGAGCTTGGTATTCGCTTGGACAAAAATCCAAAATTCCTCAAGAGTTATTTCAGAGAATTTCATTTTTAGAGTATGATCAGTTAACAAGTTAACTAACTGTTCTTCTTCTTGTAACGAAAATTCACAACTCGATGTATTAACTGTGCCAAATGGATTTCGTATCCAGTCATAATTGTGTGTATTTAAGGAAGGAAAGTAACTTGAAATATTTTCTTCCAATATTGTTAAATGTTCTATTATAACCAAAATAATTCCCTAGACATTTTTATTATGGAGCTAAGGAAACAAATCTACTGTCTTTTCTTCTGATATGCCGTTTTTCCAAAGAGATACTTTTTTCTGAAAAGCTGACAGTTTGTCAGTGAATGTCAAAATATTTTAATTTTTCTCTTGGATACTTGTATTAACACTATTTAAGTAATTTAAAATATCGGCTAAATTTTAGCACATCAAATATCATTTTGAAGACATTTCACAAAAAGCATCTGTACCTTCATTTTGAAAAAAGGCCAATAATTCATTCATAAGTTCTAAAATTCGGATAGCACTTTACCCCTGGATAACCATCTTATTTCAGGGTGCCAAAGCAAAGATTCTTCTTGGCTTCCATAGATATCCAAAGGTTTTTTAAAAAGGCATGCTTTTAAATGTCTCGACTTGATGTAATTTACCATATTTACAACTTGGTCTAGTACAGGTTTTAATGTTGCCGGTAATATTTTTGAAACTAGGGATTCTCTGTACAAAAAAAAACAGTGCATAGATTTAATGTTTGGGTTTATTTTCTTTGCAAGGGTAACAAATCCTTTTATAGAGCCTACCATTGATGGAGCAGCATCCCTACAAATTCCTACACACAGCTCCCATGAAATGTAAACATTTTCTAAATATGACGTAATAGAGTCAAAAATATCTTGTCCTGTTGTAAGTTCTCTGCAGCATAGAAATTGATTCACTATTTCGTTTTCATTAATGAAACGAACAAATTCTAGTTAATTAGCTTTACCACTAATGTCAGTGGACTCATCAATTTGCAAAGCAAAATGTTGTTTGGAAAGTTTATTGGTAACTGTTTTCTCAATATCATCTGAGATATCTTTAATTTTATTCTTTTTATTATATTGTCCGAATGAGAAATTTTCATAATTTCCTTTTTTGCTTCATCGTCCAACATAATGTTTACTAAAAGAAAGAATAATGTTTACTATTTCACAACATGCTGGTAAAATAAGAGACTCTGCTATAGTATGTGGTTTTAATTTTACAGCAATTAATTCAGCTACTTTATATGATACAAGTTGTACTAATCAGAAATTTTAACAGTCTTTTCAAAATATTTTACTTCTTTAACTTGCATGTCCAACAATCTCTTGAAACAATCTTTAGTTTTTTAAGCAAGATTGGCGTGCTTCGTAGTGAAGTGTCATGTGACATCTTTCATCGGCGGAACACTTGTAACCAGTTCGCGGAACAAAAGTGTTCCGGGGAACACTGGTTAAGAACCACTTGTCTAAATCAATGTATGAGATAACTGAGTGGGAAGCAATACTGAACAAATAGCTAGCTGTTGCTGCATAACATGATAATGCACCCACACATTGTCTGTTAAACATGAAACTTGCTTCAAAATCCATCACAATGCTTGAACAACTGCCATATTTATTTGTTCAGGATTTTGCATAAGCAGACTTTTTTTCTGTTTCCAAACTTCAACTGAAATTCAAAGGATGCCAGTTTGACTCAGTGGAGGTGACTGAGAAGAGTATGATACTACAGAACTTAATGCTATAACTTAATTAAAACTCTTCGAGACAGAGCATACGATATCTCCAGCACACAAGAAAGATGTAATGAAGAACTAAAATACTTAACACAAATCCTCCAACAGAATAGATATGAAACAAAAACCATCAAGAGAATCCTTAAAATGCCTCCAACTAACAACACAATAAAACAGGATTAGAAAAACGCAATCTCGCTTCCTTATATCAAAAATGTTACAGATAAGCTAGCCAAATTAATGAACAAACATAACATAAAAGTAGCTTTCCTTCCTATGGAAAAAATCTCAAGATTCCTACATCCACCAAAACCACCTCATCATCCTCTTAAAAAACCAAGAGAACAAAAAACGGGTCTTGCTTTCTATACCACTTCCACTGGACACTATGTACTTAGGCAAAAAACAACGATGTCAAACACAGAAAACAGTTATATAAGAAAATTTAAAGAAGCTGCTAATATGATAAAAAACCCAACCCAATGCAATAAAAATCAAGATTTAATCTCCATCAAGTGTGGTCAGCTCTAATAAAAAATCTACCTCAATCTGAGCTCGGACTGTATGAACGAGAACAAGAACACGTGACATCGTCTAGTAATGTTCAACGTCAATAACGTTTTATATCTGCATTCTGTTATTTGAGTTTATGAATAGCCAAACGGTTATAATTTGTATTTATTAATTCTCTTGTTTAAACTTTAAGTTATACTATTTATTCCTCCGAAGATGTAAATCCTATGATTTACGAAACTTGTCGGGAACTATTATTTCAGTATTTTGTATAACTGAATAATAAAAAAATGTGGTGTAATCACCGAAATATATCTTTTGAACCAATTAGCCACAGAAGTCTACACCTGCAACCTCATTTATAATTACATCCTCTGATGAGATGACTAAATACAAGACCCTCAATTCTCATGTGCCCTCTGTTACATACTGTCTGAGGTAGTTATCCCTCAAAAACTCAAGAAACACATTTTCTTTACTTCCAGTTGCTATCTCATTATTCCAGTCTATATTGCCATAATTAAAATTGCCCATTATGATCACCCTTTTCTTATTTGCTTGGCTAATCTGATTATACATTTCATTATCACCACTATCCACATTACCTGGTCTATAACAACATCCAACCAAGTATTTGATTCCATTCACCTCTATCTTACACCTTACTGCCTCAAAACCACTGGCACTATTTCACTCTTGCATCTCTACTTTGTATGGACATAACTCTTTCACTATCATCAATAGCACTCCCCCTCCCTTTTTACCCCTTCTATCCTCACGAAACATATCATAGTCTTCCATCTCTATTCCTGTCAGGATGTCGTCCTCTCCCAACCATGTCTCACTTATTCCGAAAATCTTTGGGTGAACAGATGCAATTAGTGCAACCATTTCATCTGGCTTGTTTCTTATACTTCTAGCATTTGTATACAAACACAACAGCTCATTTCTGGATCTATAGCTAGTTCCACCGATACCACTCACTCGATGTGATCTCTTCATGCTCATCTGCAGCCATTTCTCTTTCTGCCCATTCATTCTAGAACCCTCCCCAATTCCAACTGTTTCCTCTCAATCCCTCCTCTTGGAGCATCCTTACCTCAGGAATATTTCAGGATCAGCAAAAACCTATATCAATAGCTGCAAAACATCACGGTGTGCTAGAATTTGAAATTATTACTTTTAGAGGACTGTTGAGAAGAGAGTGTTAAGAAATGGAAAACAGAGACTAACAGATTTACCTGAAATAGTTTCTTTTAAATGTAATGATTATCAAAAGATATGAATCTAAAGAAGTCCTCTTAATTATTATTTTAAAAGTTATAACATAACACTATTTCACAATTATCAAATAGTTTACTGAAATAACTTTCACAAATTCTTCAATAAAAGTTATTTCGTTTAGTCACTAGTGGGGAGAGGTCTCTATTCTACAGCTCATCAGAAGAGAAATCATAATCATGTTGCATGTGTGATTTTTGCAATTTAATACAAAAGTGCATTACATTAATGAGTCAGTAATCTGTATACAAGAAAAGGAACAATATTTTGGGACAGAAATAGGCACACAGTTCATGAACATACTTTGCCTAGTCTGGCTTAAAATTATTTTCTAAAGACTTTCTCCCTGGAGTGTACTGAGGCAATACAAGTTTATTTTACTTTCTGCAGTTTAAGAAAAGGAAAAGAAATGTTTACAAAGAATAAAGCTAAAAAAAATGGCCCAATTTCTCTGAATATTATTTTCTTGGGATAAAATTAAGAAACTTAAGGACTGAGAGCCAGCAATTAATACTGATAGCTTCAGGAAAAATAATAAAGCTAACTTTTGAAGACAAATGAGTAGCTAGTCTCCACCCTTGGCCAATCACAAAATAGCTTGCTCAAGACTAGCAATAATTTTAATTGGAATCTGTGGACGAGTGAGTGTAAGGAAGATAGCTGTCATCTTGTGGTCTCCCACCCTAACACTACTATATGTCATAGCATGAAATAGTAAGAGCTCAATGACTAATTTTCTTGAGTTTACAGAATGAAAAACTCGAGGTTTCATGAGAAAAAATGCACTCATCTGTGCCAGAAATTGACTAACTTGGAAATTGGCTAGAAAATGGCTTAGAAAAAGTTCATCTACTCCATGATTAGAATCATATTTAGAACAGTCTTTCATTGAGTGGTCCTGTGCTATGGATGCAAATGTTATTTTTCGAGAGGGCTGCTACACACACACACACGGCATTTGATGATTTATTTATTTACATAATTACCTTTATTTAATATTATTACTATTATTACTTATATGGGTACTCTGTGGAGTCAAAAGACTCAATATGGGAGACCCACACTATTCATTAACACAACATTTGTCATCCATCTCCTTTATCTATTCACTGTTCAACCACTCACAACCACCTGTTGCAACCTATTCCACTTTCACACATTCACCACTCGCCAAGAAAAGAACACAGACCACACAACTTTACTAGCCACACTCTTACACAGCTTCCAAGTGTGACCCCTTGTTTTCCACCTACTCCTCATGTACTGAAAATCAATCTTACAGTATCCCATCAGTAACTTATAAGTTTCTATCATATCCCCTCTCCTCCATTGTCAAATAAGCTCTGCAACCCACACACTCTCAATATGCTTTTATTGGGAACATTCTGCAGGCCTGTCACCAGCTTGTTCACTCATCTCTGAATTCTCTCCACAACCTCCTGATCACCAAGAAATGCAGGTGACCAAATCTGTCCACAACATGTGGCTGAATCATAGCCTAATAAAGAGGAATAATAACATCCCTATCTTTACTTGTCAATGTGCTTTTCAGCATCCAAGTAATCTTCTGAGCTATATTGCCAACTGTTGCAAAATGTCCTCTGAATTTCAAATCTCTATCAACCATCACCCCATTGATATCCTGTAAAATAGTACCATCAATAGGATATCAAGTGTGTAATCTTTTGGTCCCGAAGTGCATTCATTACCTTGCATTTTACAACATTGAATTAACAACCATTGTCCTTTGCCCACACTGCCAATTTATTTAAATTATCTTGTAAGATATCTACATCACCTTTCCCAACTACTGCTCTCCCTAGTGTCGTGACGTTCTATTTTCATATTATGTTCTAAATCCGCCATCTTGGTTCAAGTCACTCTTATCAATATAACACTTAATCGCAAATTGATCACCGATCCAAAAATAGGGAAATTTATATTTATACTGCGCCACCCTATCTTAGATTAGTCTATATAAATAGTAAGATCAATCTTTAATTAGCTAGCAGTCTTCTCATTTACTCTGGCCGAATTAACTATTATTCTATTTGGGGCACCCGCTAGATTCGAATTTTTTATGAACGGTGCAATAATAAGGAATTCAGGCAAACACAATATTTAGATTAACAAAATAAAACATTTAATATATGATATATAACAAGTACAATAATTCTACTTTTAAATGAAACAATACTATAAACTCAATACAACTCGCTAAGTCTCTCATTCCAGTTCGATGTTCTAAATTCTCAAAAACAATTTGCAACTTCAAAAACACATATTTTCTTAACTCAGATTAAAATAACAAACTTCACAATCAGTCAGTCTCTACAAATCTGTCAGTTCAATGCTTAAGTTCACAGCAGGCACTAATCTAGGTAGACAATATTCCAAGCAAGCTTATTCCGGACTTTGAGCATCGGAGACCTATTACAGTTAATGCTAGAATAGACAAACATATACAACTACTCTTACCAGATAAAATCTCCAATACATCAAGTTATTGCGAGTACACTTATGAATTAACTTATTTACATTAGCGGAACACACATAATAAAATTCTTCTACGGTTTAACTGAACTTTTGTTAACTGCGCTTCACTATTCTAAAAAAACAGCAATTTTGTTTATCTGATTACTGCATTAACTTTTTTTCACAACGACAGCTGATTTCACTTATAACAAACTTTATGATTCACTACGCTTTGGCCTTCTAACACTATTCTCATGAATATCTGCCCTAAAGAATTTATAATCTTCTTTTACTTCTTTGCTTGTATGCTACCTTCCTACTGGTTCCGCAAAGCTCACTCTCCCCTCTCTCTTACTAATCAAACTTCAATTATCTCCTTTTTACTCTTTTCCCTCTCCCCCCGTTCGAATGCCACGTTCTCTTCGACCCCGTGGTTGTTTACTCATGCGTCTCCATGACAACAAACTAAACGCAAACATTTCGCTAATGTAATACAACGCTCTACTACTACATGAATGATTACATAACGTTAAATAATTTCACAAATAAGAATAAACAGAATATTTGAACTACTTAGTCAACATTTTCATTACATATGAAATTAATTATAGATAACACTTTACGTTACATCATATATATTTAGTTACCATAAATTTTACACATATTATTATTTAATATATTAACAGTAGGTTAAGAATAGAATAAATAATTAAATAGTAATTCTTAAATAAGGAATAGTAATTACTTTTTATATAAAACATGATTAATACATAATAAGCAATGTTAAATATGAATGAAAAAAAATAAATTACACAACATAGTTTCATTCACAATTTAACATAGGCTCACCCTTTCTTTGAAAAATTTTTTTATAAGAAAAAATTTTTTTTTTTTTTTTTTTTTTTTTACACTAGGTTCCTTCACGAAAAAACTGGGTTCCATATTTCCTCTTCGATTCCTCAAGTAGTACCTACTTTGAATGAAACCTGGTTCCTTATCATGTCTAGTGCATTTATTCTCTTTCACATTCTCATTAAATTTGTTATCACCATTATCAATTTCAGAGTGTCTTCTATGTCTGTAGTATGGGATTTTCTCTTCTGAATTAAATTCACGTTTTCCATTACCAGAATTAAGTTTTAACTGTCTCTCTTCTTGGTGGTGTGTTCCATTATATAGATTGGTCATTTTACCAAAATTGACTTCAACCGTTATCTTACTATCAGTGGTAGCTTCTGATTTAGGCTTTGTCACTGCTACTTTTTGTTCATCAGTGACAAGTGGAGTATCAGACAGAGTGTGTACATGAGAGTTATCACCACTATCTCTATTAGATGATTGATTCACAGCTGACTTTTCTTTAATAGATGGTCCAAATTCAAATGGCAATCTAAACTGTTTTGTTTGATGCTTAGTCTTATCACTACTAAGAATTTCATTTCTCCTGGTATATCTCCTTTTGTTCATCAAGGATATTTCTTTCTTAGAAAAGTCACAAGAGAATTGATATTTTGCTAAGAAATTTGTTCCTAGAATAATGTGAGAACTTAGATTGGAAGTAGTGGGGACAACAAGTAAGTCTTGCCACACGTACAGTCCAAATTCTGGTAGGTATATCCTTGCTCGAAGTTTCTCATATGCCACAGAGTTTGAGTCTGAGAGAGAAGTAATCTTTACAGGTTGTCTCAGCTTGGCAGTGCTCTTCCACAGTTTGTTCTTTAAAGTCAGGAAATAATCCTTTCTAATGGTAGAGGCATTGCATCCTGTATCTAATAAGATGTTACACTCAGAGCCCAGGATATCTCCTTTAATTCTCATCATTCTTTCATTAGAGGCCTGACAATTCTGAATTCTGTTATTTCTCCTGTGGGTCACATATCCAAATTTTGAGTTCCATCTGTTGTTATAGTAGTTTTCTTTATTATGGTAGCAATTCCTGGCATAATGTCCAACTTTGTTGCAATTATAACATTTAACAGGATTTCCTTGCTTTGTCTCTGTCTTAGACTGAGGAACAACAGACATTTGTTGTCTAACATCATTTAATCCTTGGATTACCTTATCTAGACTAGTTAAAATAGGTTGATTTTGTTTTTTAACTTCATGTTTGATCATCTCATTAATCTCATTTGTAGTGGGATTTTGATTTCCTTGAGATCTTAAGGTAATAGTCGACAATTGTTTTACAACTTCATCAAGACTATCCATGATTGGCTGATTTAATTTTTTTACTTCTTGGTGAATCAAGGTTTTTACTTCTGTCATCAGTTTCTTGTCAAATTCCTCTTTACTTTCAGTCATGTAGTTAACACTACTTATATTTTCTCCAATATGCTTTACTTTTCCCTTTTCATCTATATTTCTCCTTTCAATTTCTGGTGGGTTCATGGAAGAACTAGTCTTATTCACAACATTAACAAGACTTACATTGGTTGAAGGATAAATGTCTCCTAGTATTTGTTCTCTTTCCTTGACGGTTTTGAGACACTCTTCTAAAGTAGAAATTTTCTTCTTGTAGGCTGTTTCTCTTAATTCTTGCCTAACACCTTGTCTAAATTGTTGGAACACAGCCCAATCTAAGTGAGGTTTATCTTCACCAGTAACATTCAAACTGTTGGCCAATGTTAATAATCGATTGTAAAAATCAGTAACAGTCTCTTTATCCTTTTGAGTAATTTTCTGCAATTTCCATAAGTTAGGACCTACACTTCTAAGTTTACAAAATTGAGACAATAAAGTGTCTTTAAATTTAGAATACTCAAATGTTTCTCGAAGTATTGGAGAAGAATGCAAAAATGTTTTTGCTTTACCTACTAATTTGCTTCTAATCAAAACTAGCAATTGAAAATCAGTCCAACCTGCAATTTCTCTAAGTTTTTCAACATAGGTAAAGAAAAATAGTACATCATCTGATTCTTCACCTGAAAATTGGGGAAAAACCTGTTGCGGGTTTACCGTACGAAAGAATTCACTATCATTCATTCCAGAGCTTGATGTAACAGCCATAGTGATTAACAAATTACTAATTCAATTAATATAATCTTTCTACTTTAAAATAAACTTTTATTTTTGCCTGACTCCAGATTATAACCAGTTCACTGTGATTTATTTATCTCAATTTTTTTTTTTTAATTTTTAGGGAGTATTTCTATGATTGTTATCACTAAAACTAAACTCAATTTCTTAACTTATAGTTGTTAAATTCAATTCCTATCGATTAAATCACATCCTGTCGACTGCGCCATTTGTCGTGACGTTCTATTTTCATATTATGTTCTAAATCCGCCATCTTGGTTCAAGTCACTCTTATCAATATAACACTTAATCGCAAATTGATCACCGATCCAAAAATAGGGAAATTTATATTTATACTGCGCCACCCTATCTTAGATTAGTCTATATAAATAGTAAGATCAATCTTTAATTAGCTAGCAGTCTTCTCATTTACTCTGGCCGAATTAACTATTATTCTATTTGGGGCACCCGCTAGATTCGAATTTTTTATGAACGGTGCAATAATAAGGAATTCAGGCAAACACAATATTTAGATTAACAAAATAAAACATTTAATATATGATATATAACAAGTACAATAATTCTACTTTTAAATGAAACAATACTATAAACTCAATACAACTCGCTAAGTCTCTCATTCCAGTTCGATGTTCTAAATTCTCAAAAACAATTTGCAACTTCAAAAACACATATTTTCTTAACTCAGATTAAAATAACAAACTTCACAATCAGTCAGTCTCTACAAATCTGTCAGTTCAATGCTTAAGTTCACAGCAGGCACTAATCTAGGTAGACAATATTCCAAGCAAGCTTATTCCGGACTTTGAGCATCGGAGACCTATTACAGTTAATGCTAGAATAGACAAACATATACAACTACTCTTACCAGATAAAATCTCCAATACATCAAGTTATTGCGAGTACACTTATGAATTAACTTATTTACATTAGCGGAACACACATAATAAAATTCTTCTACGGTTTAACTGAACTTTTGTTAACTGCGCTTCACTATTCTAAAAAAACAGCAATTTTGTTTATCTGATTACTGCATTAACTTTTTTTCACAACGACAGCTGATTTCACTTATAACAAACTTTATGATTCACTACGCTTTGGCCTTCTAACACTATTCTCATGAATATCTGCCCTAAAGAATTTATAATCTTCTTTTACTTCTTTGCTTGTATGCTACCTTCCTACTGGTTCCGCAAAGCTCACTCTCCCCTCTCTCTTACTAATCAAACTTCAATTATCTCCTTTTTACTCTTTTCCCTCTCCCCCCGTTCGAATGCCACGTTCTCTTCGACCCCGTGGTTGTTTACTCATGCGTCTCCATGACAACAAACTAAACGCAAACATTTCGCTAATGTAATACAACGCTCTACTACTACATGAATGATTACATAACGTTAAATAATTTCACAAATAAGAATAAACAGAATATTTGAACTACTTAGTCAACATTTTCATTACATATGAAATTAATTATAGATAACACTTTACGTTACATCATATATATTTAGTTACCATAAATTTTACACATATTATTATTTAATATATTAACAGTAGGTTAAGAATAGAATAAATAATTAAATAGTAATTCTTAAATAAGGAATAGTAATTACTTTTTATATAAAACATGATTAATACATAATAAGCAATGTTAAATATGAATGAAAAAAAATAAATTACACAACATAGTTTCATTCACAATTTAACACTAGTTCTGCATCATCGGCAAACAACTGAATATCCCCCTTCAAATCTTCTGCTACATCATTAATGTACAAATTAAAGAGAGTAGTGGTCCTAGTACAGAGCCATGGGTTACGGCACTAGTCACCATCATTTGCCTTGATTTCACACCCCCATACACCATGTCTGTCTATCAGCCACCTCCCCTATCCATGCCACCAGCCTCATATCTATTCCTATTTGTTCCAACTTATGTAATGGTTTTCCATGTGGTATTCTGTCAAATGCCTTTGCAAAGTCCAGCATTATCATGGTGTAGCCACCTTCCTTTACCCAATTCTGCTGTCACATTATAAGATGTGAATACATTACTGAGGCAGGACCTACCTTTTACAAAGCCATGCTGCTCCCTAAAAGTGTGGCCCTGAAGGAGTATGCCCTAAGTGATGCTCTTAACGTGGGGAATTGTCATCCTACCCACGCACCTACGTACACGAGCTTTTTCGTAGGGAATTCGGCTATCTGACATCCATTGTCTTGGGTTGGGAAGAGGTGAGAGTGCCCTAAAGACTCTCGCTGCTCCCCTATGAGCATATAACGTAGGGAATCTGTCTTTTATTCCAACCTCATTGGCACTGGGGTTTCTCATTGGATTGTGGAACTCGCTGAGTAGACACATTTAATTATGAAAGACTCTGACTGAATATATAGAAAGACTCTACATGAGTATATAGAGAGACTCTGAAAGAATATATAAAATGAAGATGGTGATATTTTGAATGAAATATATCAGTTCCTAGATAGGGATAAGGGGAATTTAGTTATTACTAGTTTAAGTTAGTATGTAAGTTAGTTAATAAGTTAGTTTTTAAACTAGGTTAAGGAAAGGAACTGGCAATGAATTTGGGAAAGAAGGATTTAAATCAGAGTTATTCAGAGAAAATTCTAGTGGCCTGGCCCAGGCTGGTGCTTGTCCTGACACTAGTGACAGCATGAACAACACAGGTCTGTAGAATTAATAATAGTGGCAAGTATGGCTATTAGTCATACTGTGGTAATTGCATGAACTGAACAACTTTAGGTTCATGTACCATAAGTAATTAAGGACTGAACGACTTTAGGTACTTAATGCGAGACAGGGGCACATTGCCAAGAGAGTCTGAGCTGATTTTATAATAGGTTAAGTTGGGGTGATGAACCTCAAGGTTGATGCAATTGTATACTATAAGAGAGGACTAGTGTGAATGATGGAACTCAATGTTGATGCAATTGTACATGTAAAAGAGGACTAGTGTGGGTGATGAACCTCAAGGTTGATGCAATTGTATCTGTGAGAAAGTATAACCTGATGATAAAGATTACAGGTTAGTTTTACTCTACTGATGACTAGTCATTGCGATAGTAATTCTGCTCAGTACAAGAGGAACCGCAGGTTCGGACACTTGGTACATGTGCTTGGTCGAGTGACCAGTGGTGCGAAGCTACCATCTGTGGGATTGTGACTGAATGCCTCTGAATCCCATCTAGCCACTGCAACAATACTGTTCATTGCCTCACGCGTTAAAAGGAAGCACTAGCCGGAGTTGCTTTCGTACCGTCACGGTGCGATCGTTCTGGCGATGAGGCCGCTAGAATGGAAGCATCAAGGCAGCCGTTGAGACTATGTGGCAGCTGTTTTCTACGCCGCACCATCCAGGTGTGACGTGTGGGCATAGGAAGCCCGCACGTCACACCTGAATCGTCCGCAGACGACCTAGGTGCTGATCTGGGTGTCGTGCTTAGAAGAGCAGCCACCATACTGCAATCTATTGAGACTCATCCTCTATCACTTTCCTATCATCAACACTGAGTAAAGCTATCTTTCCATAATCATTCTTTCTCTTATTTGCTACATAGCGAAAAAAACTCTTTTGGATTTACTTTGGCCTGCTTAGCTAATTTTTGCTCAAAATCTGATTTAGTCTTCATTACCATGCCAGTTACCTTCCTTCTTTGTTCTTTATACTGTTAATAGACATGGTGATACCTTGTTGTTTATATTCCTTTTGCAATGCTTTATGTTTTTGCAGCTCCTGCTTTATATTGCTAGTCATCCATTTAATTTCCTACTAATTTATCTTAGTGACCCTGGGTATGCAATCTGATAATGACTCACTTAAACATTCCTTGACTGCTTCCAGTGCACTAATAACATTCATTCCATGTAGTTGTTTATGCCATGGCACTGCTCCAAGTTACCTAGCAAGTTTATCATAAGTGCCAGCTTTGTAGTACCACAAAAACCCTTTCATGACTGAAATTTCCCATGCTGAGCAACCTCCCAGGACAAGACTGCATGATCATGGAGAGTAATCACGCAGAAGGTAGAGTTCCTACTGAATTTATAGATAGGTCTTCTGATGCTATTACTAGATTTAACACTCTCAAACCTCTAGTCCCTTCCATCATAGGCTGTTTCAGGTATTTATACCTTAGTAACTGCATAAATTCCATTTCCATTTTGCCATATGCCTTTTCCTCTTTCAAATCTCTATCACCATAGTTGAAGTCTCCATTGATAATTACTCAGTCTGCATGCACTCATTGTGCTAACTGCAGATATGTTGCCCACATTTTCTTCTAGACTCTAGGTCCATAGCAGCAACAAACAATATATTTTGGCCTATTGGCCTCCTATTGCTATCTCACACCACACAGCCTCAAACAAACTATTTTCATCAGATCTACAATCTTCCTTAATTTCTAACTTTGTTGACTGAAGTTCTTCAGCTATTATTAATAATACCCCTCCTCCTGCCCCATTTTTTCAATATTCTCTGAAAATACAATATCTATTACATTCTTTCTGTTACTTGCTACAGTGTAAAAACTTTTTTGGATTTACTTTGGAATGATGTATTTACTCCCTGTTAGTACATCATTCTCTGACAATCAGGTCTCGCTGATGTCAATGCAAAAAAACCCTCTCTTTTATTTCTGATACTTTGGACATTCATTTACATGCATTTCAACATCCCCTTGGGCTCACATTTACCCTTACGTAATGTCATTACCTGCTCATTCAGATTTGAAACCTGGGAAACTGCATTAAGCTCATCATAATCATTCCTGTACTCATACTTATTTATCCCTGGGAGGGAGTGGCTAGACATATGCTTTATTGCTTCCTCCCTAATATCTATAGTTTCCTTGGTTTTGCTATTTCAATCTCTAACTGAACAGCTCTTTCTTCAAGCACCTAACTTTAAAACCATTTAAGTGCAGTCCATCAAGCATATACATGTTCGTACATCCATGAAATTCACTCCACACATCTATAAGTTGCAAACCATTCCTCCTGCACAATCTTCTAATTGACTCATTGCACTTCTTTTCAATTATATCCTATCATAATGAGGTAGCAGACTCAAAATCTTTACTTTCTTACTCTTCATTTTTGCTTCTTCTAACAACTCTTTCATATCTTCTCCCATTGCATATGTCTCACTTTTCAAATCATTTGTGCCTCGCAAAATCGTTAATTCATTTACTTCTTTCTTCTGAAAACTTAAAGCTTCACAAACATCCTTTATCTACGCACCTGGAAAACATGCTTTCATCACTTTCTCATTAAGCATATCAGTTAATTATCGAATCCCCATACAATACCATCTCTTTTCTCCTCATTTCTTCAGTCACTTCATTTCTTCATTCCTCACTAACATCTCATCATCCAGATTATCACTTTCAAACCACTTCATTCAAACTCTCATTTGTATTTTGTGCACTATCATTCATATCTTCTGCTACATTCTCCTGAACACTTTGACAATCCTACCTTTTGGTTAGTGAGGGTAGCTAAAGAGAGGTATGAACAGCAGTTAGCTAATGAAGCCAAAAAGAATCCTAAGTAGTTCTTTAGATATGTAGCAAGCAAAAGAAAGAATGATTATGGAAGAATGACACTGATTGGAGAAAATGGTATATTATTATTATTATTATTATTATTATTAAACAAGACCACATGGAGTCAAAGACTCATTTGGGAGGTCCTTTTATCACACACACATCACATAATACTGTCTTAAACACACTCAAACTCCTTGCAGACACCACACTATCAAGGCATTCCAATCATTCACAACTCTGCACAAAAAAAAACATGCCTCTCACTCCCTTACTCACACCCTCTTTATACAGTTTCCAGGGATGACCTCTGGTTCTCCCCTGATCTCCCACTATTCTTTGTAGAACTTCTCCACCATTGATCTTATAACAACCCCTTACCAACTTGTAGGTCTCTATCATATCTCCCCACTTCCTTCTCTCCACTAGACTCAGCAAATTACATCTTCTCAATCTTTCCTCATTCCAGAGGTCAGAAACTACCCCAGTCAGTCGCCTTTGGACACTTTCCAACATTTCTTCATTCTTCTGAAAACCCGGTGACCAAATCTGGGCACAATAGTCCATGTGTGGCCTAATCAAAGCCTTATACAATGGAACAAGAATCTCCCTACTTCTACACGTCAGTGTCCTCTGCATCATTCCCAGAAGTCTTTGTGTTGTCTTCATAATTTTGGCTGTGTGTCCCCTAAATTTCAGATCCTTATCCACTACCACCCCCAAATCTCTTATTTCTTCCACCTCCAACAATGTATCCTCACCAAGCATAAATTCTGCATCCCATCTTTGTTTTCCAAATTTTAAAACCTTACATTTTGCAACATTGAACTCACACCCACATTTGCTTGCCCAATCACTCAATTTATTCGAGTCTTCTTGCAAGGCCACAACATCTTCACTACCCTTTATGGTTCGTCCCAACTTTGCATCATCTGCAAACAACTGCATATCTCCATCCAAATCTTCACCAATATCATTAATATACAAGTTAAATAGTAATGGCCCTAAAACAGACCCCTGAGGCACTCCACTAGTGACTTTCCTTTTCCTGGATATCTCACCCCCATACACAACTTGTTGATAACTATCAGATAGCCAGTCTCCAATCCAATGCACTAATCTAATATCCAACCCCATCTGCTCAAAAGCGAAATTCAAGTAATATACTTGAATTTCGCTTTTGCGAAATTCAAGTATATTACTGTGTATTTTTCTCCTCTGTCCAAGAAAGCAGTCACTGTATTGTAATAAGTAAGTAGATTACTAAAACATGACCTCCCTTTAGCAAATCCATGCTGTCCATCAAAGATTATACCATTGTTGTCAACCCAACTCTGGATCCTAGTTCTCACAAACTTCTCCAACAACTTAACCACAACACCTGACACAGAGATAGGCCTATAGTTTGATGCTTGAGTTCGATCATCTCCTTTATGAAGTGGCACAATCTTGCCCTCCTTCCACTCTTTAGGAACTTGACCAAGTGCAAGACTCGTATTAAAAAAATATGTCAAGGCAGGTGTCAACTCTCTGGCACATTCCTTCAGAATACGCGGTGATATATTATGAAGTCCCACAGCCTTATTTATATCTAGTTTACTCAACTCCCCAAACACCTCTTGCTCACTTACAGTCAGTCTCTTCTCCCCATCATCAACTGCTCTCAATCTCTCCATGAAGCCACATTCACAAGATTGAAAGATCTTTATGAACTGCTCATTAAGTATCTCCACCACACATTCTGCAACAGCTGTCTTTATACCATTTCCTCCAATCAATGTCATCCTTCCATAATTATTCTTTCTTTGGCTGGCTACATATCGAAAGAACTCCCTAGGATTCTTTTTGGCTTCATTAGCTAACTGCTGTTCATACCTCTCTTTAGCTACTATCACCAACCAAGTCACCCTCCTTGCCTGGTCTTTGTAGACCTCATGAAATTGGTTACTTCCACTTCTCTTATGCTGCCTCCACAATGCCCTGTTTCTCTGTATTGCATGCTTAATCTCTTTATTCATCCATCTCACACCTACCTTATTTAACCTTCTCACCAATTAATACACTTATTATTATTTATTTATTACAACAATTAATTAATACAAGTATAAAGACAGGTGTTGCAGAATGTGTGGTGGAAATACTTAATGAGCTGTTCATACAGGTCTTTCAATCTTGTGAATGTGACTTCATGGAGAGATTGAGAGCAGTAGATGATGGGGAGGCAAGACTGACGGTAAATGAGCAAGAGGTGTATGGGGAGTTGAGTAAACTAGATGTTAATAAGGCTGTGGGACTTGATAATATATCACCACGTATTCTGAAGGAATGTGCCAGGGAGTTGACTTGTCTTGACATATTTTTTTAATACGAGTCTTGCACTTGGTCAAGTTCCTAAAGAGTGGAAGGAGGGCAAGATTGTGCCACTTCATAAAGGAGGTGATTGGACTCAAGCATAAAACTATAGGCCTATCTGTGTGTCAGGTGTTGTGGTTAAGTTGTTGGAGAAGCTTGTGAGAATTAGGATCCAGAGTTGGGTTGACAACAATGGTATCATCTTTGTTGGACAGCATGGATTTGCTAAAGGGAGGTCATGTTTTAGTAATCTACTTACTTATTACAATACAGTGACTGCTTCCTTGGACAGAGGAGAAGGATACCCAGTGATATACTTGGATTTCGCAAAGGCTTTTGATAGAGTACCATGATAAATTGATAGTCAAACTGGAACAGATGGGGTTGGATATTAGATTGGTGCATTGGATTGGAGATTGGCTGTCTGATAGGTATCAACAAGTTGTGTATAGGGGGAGCAATGTCAAGGAAAAGGAAAGTCACTAGCGGAGTGCCTCAGGGATCTGTTTTAGGGCCATTACTGTTTAACTTGTATGTTAATGATATAGGTGAAGATTTTGATGGAGATATTCAGTTGTTTGCAGATGATGCAAAGTTGGGACGAACCATGAAGAGTAGTGAGGATGTTGTGACCTTGCAGGAGAGACTTGAATAAATTGAGTGAATGGGCATGGAAATGTTGCAAAATGTAAGGTTTTAAAATTTGGAAAACAAAGATGGGATGCAGAATTTATGCTTGGTGAGGATACATTGTTGGAGGTGGAAGAAATAAGAGATCTGGGGGTAGTAGTGGATAAGGATCTGAAATTTAGGGGACACACAGCCAAAATTGTGAAGACAACACAAAGGCTTCTTGGAATGATGCGGAGAACTCTGATGTATAGAAGTAGGGAGATTCTTGTTCCTTTGTATAAGGCTTTGATTAGGCCACACATGGACTATTGTGCCCAGATTTGGTCACCTGGTTTTCAGAATTATGAAGAGATGTTGGAAAGGGTCCAAAGACGACTGACTAAGGTAGTTTCTGACCTCTAGAATGTTGAGTATGAGGAATTTGGAAGATGTAATTTGCAGAGTCTGGTGGACAGGAGGAAGAGGGGGAGATATGATAGAGACCTATAAATTGGTAAGGGGTTGTTATAGGATCAATGCTGGAGAAAATATGGATGACCGGGGGAGAACCAGAGGTCATGCCTGGAAACTGTATAAAGAGGGTGTGAGTAGGGGAGTGAGGGGCAGGTTTTTTTCGTGCAGAGTTGTAAATGATTGGAATGCCTTGCCTGAGAGTGTGGTGTCTGCAGGGAGTTTGAATGTGTTCAAGGCATGGCATGATGAGCTGTGTGTGTGATAAAAGGACCTCCCAGATGAGTCTTTGACTCCATGAGGTCTTGGGTAATAATAATAATAATAATAATATCAGTCACTTCTTTCTTTTGCTCCAGACATGAAGCGCATTTCTTATACATGCTTACAAAACATTTCCAAGAAATATTTTCTCCACTCTTGCTCTTTCATACCACAAACCAGTCATCGTGTTGGTATCAGTCAACACAGATCTCTTGATCGTCATTTTTCTCGTAAACATCAGTGCCACAACGAAAAATGTTTCTAAAAGTATATCATGTAATAATAGTTGACTAAAGAACAAAACTTAACTACACCGTCAAAAATAAACAAAATACCAGCAAGTATATATAACATTATTGCTATTATATACTAGGAAAGAACTTGACATTGTCAGCATCCAGGAATGCGTTAGCAGAGCTAATCTCAGGTGGTATGGTCACCTAAACAGAATGGGCGAGGAAAGATTAGCAAAACAAGTGTTCTCTGCCAGGATGGCAGCAAAACGACCCAGAGGAAGACCAAGATATAGGTGGATTGATACGGTACAAAGTGCCTTAGACGATACAAATATAAGATCTGATAATGTTATAGTCTTGACAAGTAACAGACTGATTTGGAGGAAAATTGTAGATAGGAAGTTAGTAATGATATAATTTTTTCATGTAGTACTATCATATCCTGTACACCCCTTGTGGGTACATGGCAGGAATTTGATGATGATGCTAATATATACTAAGGAATAATGAGTTATTTGAATAGTCACTACCAAGGATGATGCTAGTGTCCCCTATATTATTTATTTATACAAATTCAATTAATTTATATCATTTAAGTACTTTAAACAGAGTACATATATTTTGTTTTGAGCAAGTTCTTCTGAAAGTGATTGTTTGCCTACAGACACACACACACACACACACACATGCATGTATGTGTGTACTGAGGAAAACAGCTTATAAACTTTGACCAATTTAATTTAACAAAGGAGTATTTTGCAAGTCAAATTTGAAATTTGAAATCTTTGAATCTGACATTTTTAATTACAATTTCCTGAAATGAGTCCTACGACTCATTTCAATATTAATAATAATTTTTTTAGTGGAGATGGTAAATTAAATATGGAAATAGATAACAGAATTAGTGTTTACACATACTAACCATGTGTAAACACTAACAGAATTAGTGTTTGCGCATGGTTAGTATTAACAGAATATACTGTTTGTTATATTACAAAAAATAAATATACCTAATATTTTACTGCATGCAATACTGAATACATACAAAGATAATGAAATAAAAATAAAAATAAATAAAATAATGTATAAAAAACAATCTATAAACCAAGGAGTAAGACTGGGATACCCTCTGTCTCCAACACTTTTCAATATTTATGTTAATGAAATATTAATACAGTGAACACCTTAAATAATCGAAGTATAGAAAATTTCACAGAATGACAAAATAAATATGCTATTATTTGCAGATGATCAGGTAATAATATGAGATAAGGAAGAAAATTTACAAGAGCAATATATATATTATATACAAAGAGAAATTTAAACATTATAGCAGAAATGTTTGGAATGAAAATATCCATAGATAAGTATCCGTAGCGCAATTGGATGAATGATGGAATGTTGCGCCCTTCGATTAGAAAAGGCCTAAGTTTGATTCTTATTGTGACACGAGGAATCTTTATATTGGCTTTTTCAATCAAAGGTGAGTTAACCAATCTCATATGGGGGTAGAAGGGTTTTTTTCTCCCAGAAACTCGGGTTTTTCATCCCACATACAGACAAATCGACCCTTTAGAACACATGCAATTTACAGACAAAAATATATATATATATCAGTTGTGGTGGACAGTAGATGGTTGATGTAGATCAGGGTTTCCCAAACTGTGTTCTGTGGAAGGTGAATAAGTGTTCCAAGAAAAGTTCTCCTAGAATTTGTCATTTTAGTTTTCTAAGCATTTTTCATGAATAAATATTTTATAGTGGAAATATTCTGAGGAGAATAATATTCGTGAATATGTCAAAAAGCTCAGACCCAGAACGCCTAATAACATCTGTGTAGCAAATGTTAGTGACCCAGCCGTGTATTTTAAACATGGAAGTATTCATGAATTATTGTTAATTTTCACACATCGAAACCTTTCAACATTTGGGAAAAGGAATACCACTGTTTATGACCGGTCATAAAAATTGCCTGCAAGCGGATTATAACAATGGGCAGCATATCCTCTGTTCTCAAAACTGAAGGAAATGACATCTGTGTAGCAAATGTCAGTGACCAAGCGGCATATTTTTAAACATGGAAATATTTATGAATTATCGTTAATTTTCACACATCGAAATCTTCCAACAATCGGGAAAGAGAATACCGCTGTTTATGACTGATCATAAAAATTGCCTGCAAGCCGATTACAACAATGGGAGGCATATCCTCTGTTCTCAAAACTGAAAGAAATAACATCTGTGTTGCAAATGTTAGTGACCAATCAGCAAGGAAGTATAAAGAAAATTTCTCCACTAAAATTGAAGATCAAGGTATTCTATATCTAGTTCTCAAATCTAGTAATACTGAATACTTTCTTCGCAAGTTCGTATTGTAGGGTGAAAGTTTCGAAATCGTAGTGCCATGATTTTTTAAAAGTAATAGGCCTGCAGATTTAAATTTTAATATGAATAAGAGACAAGGGATTTTGTTTAATTTTGGTATTAAGAAATATCTTATTGAAGGTGTTTGTGATGCAACAGATAGTGAGTCATCCACCACCAGCCTACAAAGCGATCTCCAGGATGTACAAAAGGAGGGGGGGAAAACTACCAGAACACTGCAGTTTTCAGGGTTTAAATAGCATTCATGAAATTACTGAGGTGGGGGGGGGGGGTTGCAAAAACTGTATCATGAAGTAAATGTCACATTGACTACCTGTCAATTTGTTATCATCCTTTCTGGAATGTACCCTTGGTGGGTAGATTTTTATGCTTTGGGTGGACTAAGGATTTTAATTATTCTTTTTATATATATATATATATATATATATATATATATATATATTGTATTTATTTTTTACATGGCCTAGAAACTCTGTTCTAGAGATCAAACAGAATTTTTGAGCCATTTCAGGTCTCCGGTAAGCAGGAAAACTGTGTCATATTAGGCAATGAAATCTCCTGACTGAAGGCCATCACAGAACTATAATAGATTTAGTTTAATCCTTTATCCCAGTGAGAGCAAACAAAGTTTGCACCTGAAAATATCTTCAGGACTAAATATAGTGTTGTACTATCTTATCCAGTAAGTAGTGCAACACCAAGGCAACTCGTGGCAAAGGTGGAGCAAGCTACCAGGCACTTCTAACCCAGTATCTCCCATAATGCAAAACACATTTCCTATGTGGATATGTATACTGTTATGCATTAAAGGGATTGGCCATCTACCCAGACTAGTTTCGACCTTTATTGAGGTCTCTTCAGTGGGAGCCAGGCCCAGAGCTGGAGATACCAGGCAGAAGCAGTAGCAAGTCATCTGTGCCTATGGGAGTTGCCAAAAGGTTTATCACCTTTTTTAAAAATTACTCTGGATTTAGAGAAAGATGTTGAAAATTTATTTATCACTAGGTTAGACTATAAATTTTCAACATCTTTCTCTAAATCCAGAGTAATTTTTAAAAAAGGTGATAAACCTTTTGGCAACTCCCATAGGCACAGATGACTTGCTACTGCTTCTGCCTGGTATCTCCAGCTCTGGGCCTGGCTCCCACTGAAGAGACCTCAATAAAGGTCGAAACTAGTCTGGGTAGATGGCCACTCCCTTTAATGCATAACAGTATACATATCCACATAGGAAATGTGTTTTGCATTATGGGAGATACTGGGTTAGAAGTGCCTGGTAGCTTGCTCCACCTTTGCCACGAGTTGCCCTACTTACTGGATAAGATAGTACAACACTATATTTAGTCCTGAAGATATTTTCAGGTGCAAACTTTGTTTGCTCTCACTGGGATAAAGGATTAAACTAAATCTATTATAGTCTAACCTAGTGATAAATAAATTTTCAACCATCACAGAACATCCGTGGCTAGATTTGAATCTGTAGACTGTTGGTTAGAGAGCAGAAATATTAATCACTGGGCCAACCAGGCCAGCTAATTATCAAATTGATTTGATTGTTCCTCACATAAGCATACAGAACTTTTCTGAAAAATCTTGATTCACTTGTTATGATTTTTCATGTTCTATTGTTGCGTTGGCATTGGTGTAGATGATGACGATGGTAGTTGCAGTTCATTATTGTTGGTGGATTTGAGTGGTGGAGACGGAGAGTTGTGGAGCAGGTGCCCTCTCTTGATGAGTCTTTGGACTCCCTGGAGGTGTCACGTAATAATAATAATAATAATAAAAGTCTGCATTCACTCATAAGTACAACAATAATATAAATTTTTGGTGATCAGAATGGGATATGGCAATGAAAATCAGCATAAATTAATTTAATGATGTTTATGTTTAATTGATGTTTAATTAATGCTCAATTATTAATGCATAATAAAAATCAGCAAATTAACGATTATTCATTAATTAATACATTACAAAATAACCAAGGTGTGCCATGAAAATTTCAGGATTTGTAAAGTGTTCCGTCATAGGAAAAGTTTGGGAAACGCTGATGTAGATGATTGGTAGTAGCGGTTTGGTGTAGTGGTAGAGACAGAGAGGTGTACAGTAGGTGTCCTCCCGCAACGAGTTTTTGGACTCCTTGGAGGTGTCAAAAATAATAATAATAATAATCATAATAATAAAACTAAAACAATGGCATTTTGTGGGCAAACTCCAGATAGAAGTAAAATAGTTATTAATAAAAATAATAGAACAGATAATCACTTTCAGTTATCTTGGATGTCAAATATCATATGAAGGAGAAAAAGACAAAATTAAAAACTTCAAAATTTTTACAGATTATAGGTCTGATAAATAGGCCCCAGTCCAAATATTGTACAAAAAGAAACACACTTGAATATATACAATACTTTAGCAGTGTCCACATTATTATAAGGAAGCAAAATTTGGGCAATAAATAAACAAAATAAACAAAGAATAAAAACAAGTGAAATGAGATTCATGAGAAAAACTGCAAAATACACATTATTAGGCAACAAAAAAGGAAGATATTTTATCATCATCATCATCAAATTCCTGACATTTACCCTCAAGGGGTGTACAGAATATGATAGAACTACATGAAAAATTTACATCATTACTAACTTTTTCTTCCAAATAAATCTATTACCTGTCAAGGCTCCAACATTGTCAGATCTTATATTTCTATCTTCTAAGGCACTTTTTACCATATCAATCCACCTACATCTTGGTCTTTTTCCTGCCAACCTTGCAGAGAACACTTGTTTTGCTAATCTTTCCTTTTCCATTCTGTTTAAGTGACCATACCAACTGATATTAGCTCTGCTAACACATCCAGAAATGTGTTAGATCTGCTAACACCTGGATGTTAACAATGTCAAGTTCTTTCCTAATATGCTTGTTTTTAATATGATACTGCCATTGCTGCCATCTGTTCACACCCCTAATCTTTCTCAGGACTCTCATATCTGTGGTCTCCAGTCTTTGGTCAAGTGTTTTACTTTTAACCCAGCTCTCACATCTATAAGTTAAAACTAGTTTGAACACTGTCTTGTATACAGCTAATTTAGTGTTTTGACTGATTTCTCTCTTATTCCATATACATTTATTCAGTTGACAGCCTACCATACCAGCTTTGTTGATCCTGTTGTCTATTTCCATATTTAATTTACCATCTTCACTAAAAATTGTGCCTTAGTAGCTGAAATGTTTTACTTGTTCTAAAGGTTCTCCCTTCACAATGCAGTTGATATTTTCAATGCTTCTGCCTATTTTCATTGTCTTTGTCTTGTTATTGCTGACCTTCATACCATATCTATTACAACAGTTATTCAATTTAATCAGGGAATCTTGCAGACTTGTAGCAGATTTATTTAGAAGTATAACATCATCTGCATAAAGCAAAGAGCTGACATTAATATCTCCAATTTTGATATTAGATTTAATACCACTTTCCTTCAAATGTGATCCATATAGATAATGAATAATAGAGGGGATAATGTACATCCTTGTCATTACTAACTTCCTATCTACAATTTTCTTCCAAATCAATCTGTTATCTGTCAAGGCTCCAACATTGTCAGATCTTGTCAGAAGATATTTTAAAAGAACTAAAAATAATTAAAGAAAAAAAAATTAATTAAAGAAAAACAAAACAATTACAAACAAAACTGGTCATCATTTAAATGAATGCCCAAACACACAATATCCTAAACAAATAAAATATCACCCAACTGATGATGCAAAGTTGGGTAGCGCAATAAAAAATCAAGCTGATGTTGAGAGTTTGCAGGATGATTTAAATAAGCTGGCAAAATGGGCAAAGGTAATGAATGTCAGTTCAATGTGGAAAAGTGTAAAGTTATGCATTTTGGTATTAAAATATTACCAGCTATGTACTACATTGATGGAACGGTACTCCAAGAGATTGATGAGGCTAGGGACTTAGGGGTGTCGGTGAATAGGGTGATGAAGTTCAGTGGGAAACGTTGCTAAGGTGTCCAAGACTGTACATAGGATTACTTGGTTATTGAGGAACACACTAACATTAAGAGATAAAGAGGTTATTATTCCCCTTTATAAGGCATTGATACTTCCACATTTGGATTACTGTGCTCAGGTCTGATCACCTGGATTCCTTGGAGATGGGTTCAGAGGAGAGTGACTAAGTTGGTGAGTGATGTAAAAAATGCTCCCTACATTGATCAATTGAGAGCTTGTGGATTGCACTGGTTGGTTGATAGGCAGAGAAGAGGGGATATGATAGAAACATTTAAATTACTAAAAGGTTTTTATAAGATTGATGCAGGGGAAATGTTTCAGCTGTGTGATAGTGATGGAAGAACAAGAGGTCATCCCTTGAAAATAAGGAAAAGTGTGGTTAAGAAGGGTGTGAGAACAAGGTTTTTTGCCTGGAGGGTGGTGAATGAGTGGAATGTATTGCCTGACTCATTTGTGAGTTCTTCGTCTGTAAATGAATTCAAGAAGAGATATGATAGATATTGTTTTGATAATTTGGGTTTCCCGCAATGAGTCTACTGATTCCATGGTGACACCTGTAATAATAATAAATAATAATAATAATTGGAAAGAGAAAGCCAGGTGGACCTCAAAAGAGGATATTAGATGGGTAATGAGACTGGAACAGACCAATATGGTCTATATCTGTAATTAGCATTATGATGATGATGATAATGAATGGGCAATATTGGTATGGTTAGGAAGCCAACTGAATAAATTTATATGGAATATGAGAGAAATTAGCCAAAACACAAAACAAGCTTTATACAAGACAGTGTTCAAACTAGTTTTAACTGAGAGCTGGGTTAGAAATAATGCAACTGATCAAACTAGACCACAGGTATGAAAGTTCTGAGAAAGATTAGGAAAGTGAACCTACATCATCAATGGCAATATCATATTAAAATAAGGTTATTAGGAAAGAACTTGTCATTGTTAGTAGATATGCACAGAAGATTCAGTTTTGCTATTTGACAGATTTGGTATATTTTTCAGATATCAGTTTTGGTTGAATTAGTAGAAAGATTCAATAATTGGTCAGCCAAAGCACAAAAATTCCTGTTACAGGGGTCATAGCAAATGCAATCAATTGGGAAAAGTCTCTCCTTATCTTGCATGACCATTCAAATAGAAGGGTTTCTGAGGTTATTGAGTTAACTTATTCTGAAGTTAAATTTCTTAGAAAATTTCTTTTGCCATTAGCTACCAGCTTATTCCTTGAAAGAGTTTTTCAGAAGTCAGAAATATTTATAAAGAAACCAGATGAATACTATTCCAAAAAAGGCTGAAAAATCTATTTTCTAAAACCATAATTTATTGCAAATTCATTTTTGATTTTTAAATTCATAATTATTCTCTATATTTCAAAATTTAAAATAAATTGCATTATATTTTTGTTATTTGAAGAAACAAGTGCAAGATTTTGTTCTCATTTTGCTGTATTGTTTTTTTAAATACAATATTCTATGAAATTAAATGACAGTTTATTATATTGAAATAGAGCATATTATGGATCCATCGATAATTTTATAGCCAAATGTTGAAAGAAAGTAAACTTTCAAAAATTGACAGGTGAGCTTATGAGAACAAGACGCAGCAATGCATCCCACACTGTTTTAAAACCGAATAAGAAACTCAAAAATTGGAATCAGAGAGTTTCATGCCGAAAATAGTATATTAAACTATAAAAGTATTGGCGACTACTAGCGTGAGCTAATGCAAGTAGTCCTAGTATGTAGTACAAACTCGGGCAACTCGCAGCAAAGGAGGATAAAGTTCTGATTGCTATTCTTGGTATTTTCCATAATGTAAAAACACATTTCCTAAGAAATGTATGCTGTTATTACATTATGGTGGGAGGTCACTACCCAGACCAGTTTCAGCCTTTATTGAGGCTTCATCAGTGAGTAGCTAGACCAAATTAATACCGAAGGGTATAGCGAAAAGAACTTATATATTCTGCTATACGAGTTGTCAAAAAGGTGCCCCATTAAGTTACTTAAATATAAAGAGCCAACAGGCTTCATTTCGGCGATATAAACATTATTTAAATTAAGGGGATATTAAATCCCACATTGTTTTAAAACTGAATAAGAAACTCAAAGATTGGAATCATATTTATTCGGTTTTAAAACAATGTGGGATTTAATATCCCCTTAATTTAAATAATGTTTATATCGCCGAAATGAAGTCTCTTTATATTTAAGATAATTGATTCAATTTTAAACATTAAAAATTAAATTTATAAACAAATGTTTTGAATAAAAAATACTCATTAAAAGTTATTATCAACTTTTAATAAGTGTATTTTTATTTATTTATTTATTTTTTGAAAACATTTTTATGAAATTTACTTCAGTATGTTTTGGCTGAATAATCGGCACGTTTGCCAAATTTCCAACCAAATATTCAGTATTCAGTGCTTCCGTCAAGTCCTGCTTCAGCACATCCTTAACTGTTAGCATTCAGGAATGTGTTAGTAAAACTAATCTCAGGTGGTATGATCACTAAGTGTTCTTTGCCAGGATGGCAGGAAAAAGACTCAATGGAAGATCAAGGTAGATTAATACAATAAATAGTGCCTTAGAAGAAAAAAAAATTAAGATATGATAATACTAGAGTCTTGACAGATAACAATTGAATTTGGAGGAAAATTGTCAATAGGAAGTTAGTAATGATAAAACTTTTTCGTGTAACAGTATCATGATATTTTGTATGCCTCCTGAGGATGTCGTCAGGAATTTGATGATGATGACATTTTTAAATTTTGGAAACAAACTTAAGTTGCATAGGTGCATGCATATGTGTGTGTGAAAGTGTACAGCTATAATTTTTTTTTTAAATTAAATTTTATAGTAGTTGTACATGTGCATATACTGTGTGTATGTATGTATATATATATATATATATATATATATATATATATATATATATATATATATATTATTATTATTATTTGGTAGAATCCATGGTGTAAACAGACTCATTGTGGGAGGCCCACTCAACCAGCGACATGTCTATTTTAATGAGCTTTCAAGTTATTTAGACTACCTGCACTCATAATGCATTCCACTCGCTAACAATTCTCCAGGTAAAAAATCTACTCCTCACTCCTTTCTTCACTACATCCCTATACAACTTCCAGGGATGGAACCTCACTCTTCCCATCTTAACATCTGCACTTTCTGTAATTTTTTCTGTATTAATCTGACAGAATCCCTTAACTAACTTGAAGGTTCTATCATATCTCTTCTTTTCCTCCTATCCACCAACCTCTGTAATCCATATTCTCTGAAATGCTCTTCATAACCAACACTCCAGAGTCCTGATATCACTTTGGTTATTCGTCTTTGGACCCTCTCTAGTGTTTCCACATCACACATGAAAACTAGGTGACCAAATATGGGCGCAATAGTCCATATATCATCTGACCAATGCCTTATATAGATGCACCACCATCTCCATATTCAAATATGGCAATGTACTTTTTATGATGGCAGTAATATGATGTGTAGTCTTTGCAATACGTGCAATGTGCCCTCAAAACTTCAGTCCACTGTCCCCCATTTTGCTTAATTCACTCCAAGATCCCGAATCTCATCCACTTCCTGAAGTACAGCTCCACCAATACACTATGTAACCATATGTCTCTGTATCCCAAAGTGTAACACCTTCCATTTCTTAACACTGCAACCCCACTCATTTGTCCAAGCAAAAAGCCTATTCAAATGTTTCTGTTGAGAATTAACATTAGCACCACTCCTAATAATTCTACCTAACTTAGTATCATCGGCAAACATTTGAAGATCCCCGCTCAATCCACATGAAACATCATTAAAAAACAAGTTAAACAGTAGGGGCCCCAAGCACAGAATCCTGAGACATGCCACTGTTTTTTTATTATTATTATTACGGGTGACTCCAGGGTGTCCTTAGACTCATCGAGGGAGGCCCTAAGCATCATGTCCATACAACTATATGGCATTCTCACAGTATCTCACAGTACTATGACGGTGAACTCGTTCACCGTCATAGTACCCACAACAGACTCTGGCAGCTTATTCCACTCATTTACCATTCTAAAAGTAAAGAACCCAGCTCTAACACCCCTGCTAACCACACTCTTGCCCAGCTTCCATAGGTGTCCCCCTAGTTCTCCCACCACCAGTCCTGATCACAAAAATATCCTGTGAATTAATCCTATAGAAACCCTTTAGCAATTTCAATGTCTCAATCATATCTCCCCTTTTCCACCTATCAACTAATTTCTGCAATCCACAAATCTTCAACCTGTTCTCATAAGGTTCGTTCCATAGACCTGCTATCATCTTGGTCACTCGCCTCTGGATCCTCTCCACCTCCTCCTCCCCATCAAGAAGAAACCTAGGTGACCAAATCTGGGCACAGTAGTTGAGATGAGGTCTTATCAAGGCTCGGTACAAAAGTACAATAACTTGCTTGTCTCTGCTCGTCAAAATATTTTTCATCAACCAAGTGAGTTGATGAGCTGATTTAGCCACTTTTGCAATGTGCCCCCTAAACTTCATCTCCCTATCCACCAACACTCTCAAGTCCCAGGCCTCATCAATCTCCTGGAGTACAGTTTCCACCAATGTGGTATACTGCTCCTAATCTTTTCACCCCAAAGTGCATAACCTTACATTTTGTCACATTAAATTAACATCCATTCTCCTTAGCCCAGAACTCCAATCTATCCAAGTCGTCCTGCAAGATTTTGACATCTTCTGCATTCACTATTGCCCTACCCTACTTTGCATCAACAGCGAACAAATAAACTGTTCCTCATAGATCCTACCCTATATCGTTAATGAACGAATTAAACAGCAGTGGTCCAAGAACAGAACCCTGTGGCACACACTAGTCACAGGCCGTCTTTTGGACTCTACTCCTGAATAAACTACTCTCTGATATCTCTCCATCAACCTCCCACCTATCCATCTCATCAACCCTATATCCATTCCCATATGTTGTAGTTTACAGATTAGAATTCCATGTAGTATCCTGTCATATGCCTTAGCCAGGTCCAGCAGTATCACTGTAAACCCATTACCCTTATCCAGTTCAGCTGTCACTGTGTTATAAAACTTGAGCAAGTTACTGAGGCATGATCTACCCTTCACAAAGCCATGCTATCCCCCGTACAGTATCTCATTTTCATCAATCCATTCCTGTATTTTTCCCTTGACTACTTTCTCCAAGACCTTGACGACGACTCCTGATATGCTGATCGGTTGGTAATTTGCAACAGTAGTCTTGGATCCTCCTTTATGCAGTGGAACTATTTTCCCCTCTTTCGACACCTTCGGGACTAAACCAGACCTGAGATTCAGATTAAACAACATGGTCAAGGGCACTGATAATTCCTTAGTTGCTTCACACAAGACTCGTGCCAGTATACCATCCAATCCCACAGATGTGTTCACATTAAGGTTCTGTAATAGACTAGTCACCTCCACTTCATTCATCACAATTCCCGTATAAACTAATGGTTCCTTCATTTTTTCAATGTCACCACCTGGATGAAAAACTTTTGAAAAGTGCTCGCTCAGTAACTCCACTATATTGACTGATTCAGTGACCTCCTTACCATCGTCATTCCTTAAAATTATTCTGCTGTATACATTTTTTTTTTTTTTTTGCTTGCAGCATATTGAAAGAACTGTTTGGGATTCTCTTTAGCTTGCATAGCTAGTTTCCTTTCATAATCCGCTTTTGCTTTTTTTTTACCACACTCGCTACCCTTCTGGCTTGTGCTTTATACCATTCATGTGCCTGCAGGTCACCTCTCTCTTTAAATTCCCTCCACAGTTGTTTCTTATTTTTGCAGCTCAAGCTTAATGGTGTTATTCATCCATTTAACCCCTACTTGTTTTACTATTCAGACTCTAGGTATACAATCAGCCATAACCTCCTGTAAATGCTCCTTGACTACTTCCCATGCTCTATCGACATCCAGCCCTTGCAGTTTTACATGCCATGGTACTGATCCAAGCAATCTCCTAAGCTTATCATACTTGCCAGCACGGTAATAATTCCACATATACCCTGTCTTAATCGAAAATTCCACACCTTTAGCCACCTCCCAGGTCACCTTATGATCGCTCTCACCAATAGGTGGCAACATGGTCATATTCATTACAGTCAAATTCTCAGATGCTATTACCAGGTCAAGCACTCCCCCTAGTATTTTCAATTACATGCTGTCTCAGATAGTCATCCCTTAATAATTGAATAAAATCCATTTGCTTCTTCACGTGTCCTCTCCTCCTTCCAATCAATGTCAGCATAGTTGAAATTCCCCATAATAATTACCCTCCTTCTACTCATTTCATCAATTTGTTTATGCATACTATTTCCACCATCTATTCCATCACCTGGTCTATAGCAGCACCCAACTATATATTTTGTTCTGCCAGTCTCAATCTCACACCAAATAACCTCAAATGAACTCTTTTCACTATCCTGCAATACAACTTCAATTCTCCTTGGCTGCAGTTCATCAGCTATCATCAATAACACCCCTCCCCCCATTTTATTCTCTCTGTCCCTCCTAAACACACTATAGCCTACACATTCTATCCCACTAACTATATCATCTTCCATCAGCCATGTTTCACTAATGCCAATAACCCGTGGCCAGAAAGAGCCAATCAAGGCCAAAAATTCTTCCTTCTTGTTCCCAATACTCCTGGCCTTAGTATACATGAAATACAGAGGTCCCTTTGTCCTACCCCTATCTTGATGCGTTATTCTAACTATCCCATTCCGATTTATTGTCCTTTGTACTGGCTCGGGTACATTATATACATTCTTACACTCAACTGTCTCACTGATGTCTGCATTTCCACTCCCCCCCCTCCTTGGTAGTTCTAATTTCCTGGTTCTGCACATCCATTTTCACTTCATTCAGTAACACGTTTTCCAGTCTCGTCACACCAAATCCATTCAAATGCAGGCCATCCATCTTGTATAAATCCTTTCGCCCATCAACTCATTCCACACATCCACGAATTCCACACTGTCTGCATAACCTGCACATAAAGTCATTTGCGATTATGGCCCTCCTTCTAAACTCCTCTCTGTCATACCGCAGCAACAGACTCACCATCCTAACTCTGTCACTCTTTTCTTTCGCTACCTTTAACAATACTTTCAAGTCCTGGTTGCCTTCCTTTTCTGAGAAACAGTTCCATCATACAATCTCCAATCCATCTAACCAATAAACTATCCATTCCTATCTTTTGCAGCTTGTACACCAACTTATCATGTGATAATCTATCAAATGCTTTTGCAAAGTCCAAGAAATCACTGTATATGATTCTCCCTTATCCAACACATTTGTCACCTTATCATAAAACATAAGTAGATTGCTAAAACAAGACCTACCCTTCACAAACCCATGCTGACCATCATAGAGAATCTTATGTTTGCCCACCCAATCCTGATTCTATTTTTAACCAATTTTTCCAACACTTTGATCACAACTGCAGATGCACAGACTGATCTATAACTGGAAACTTCTGTTCTCGAACAATAGTTGTGGAGAGGTATTATTTTGCCTTCTTTCCGTGTCTTAGGAACTTTACCCATTGCAAGACGCTCATTAAATGACCAGAACAAGGGCATGGTTAACTCTTGCACATACTTTAAAATAAGTGGTGATATGTCATCCATTCCCACAGCCTTGTTACCAACTAATCCATGCAACATTTGATACACCTCCAATTCTTTTCACCTTGAATTCTCCTAATTCTTGCCTCCATTCTACATGTTGCACAGCATCATTCATGCCACTATGATGTACACTGATGAAGTGTTCATTTAAATAATTCCATTATATCATTTGCTATGGTTACTCTGTTACCATAACTATCCACAAGCATCAACCTTCCATAATTATTTTTCCTCTTGCTTGCCACACAGCAGAAAAAATCCTTTGAATTAGCTTTGACCTGACTGGCCAATCTCCTCTCATATTCAACTTTTTCCTTTCTAACCATGCTAATCACTTTTTTTGGCCTGCACTTGATATTCTTCATGAATCTGTTCACTGCAAACTTTCTTGTACTTCTTCCATAATAACTTCTTTTGTAACACTGCTTGCTGATTTCACCATTTATCCTTTGCACTCCTACTCTATTGTCTTTGCTTAATTCTTGGTATACACTTATGCATTGCTTGTGTTAGACAATGCCTTATCATTTCTCATGCACTGTCAACATCTTTTCTATGCAATTCATCAACCCAAGGTATTGATGCTAACTGACTACAGAGCTTCTGATAATCACATAATCACCCACCTTATAGTTCCATATATAGACCTTCTTAATAATGTTTTCTGTTTGATTACCTCCAAATCAATACCTCATGATAACTTAAAACAGGTGGCAGTGTTGACATCTCATTCACAACCACATCCTGTGAGGATATCACCAAATCAAACACCCATAAACCTCGTGTTGCTTCCATCACATGCTTCTTGATAATTATTATCCCACAGAAACTCAACAAATTCACTCTCTTTGTTACTATATACTATCTTTTCTTTTCAATCTACATTCCTACAATTAAAATCTCCCATTACGATCATTTTCCTTTTACTTGCCCAGCTAATTTGTTTAAACATTTCACAATCAATATTCTCCACATTCCCTGGCCTATAACAGCATCCTATTAGATATACTATTCTACTGATCTCAACTTCACACCAAGCAGCTTCAAAATCTTCACACATGCTACTATTTTCCACTTTGACTCTTGAATGACATAATTTCTCTGATACCATTCCTGTATAATTTCTCTAGTTATCCATTTGACTTCAAGTCACTTTTATCTTATTCACTTGAAGTATACAATCTGCCATTGCTGTCAACAATTTTTCTCTTAAATATCTCCTAAGCTACTGACTGCAGTAGTACTGCAGTCAGTAGTACCTAATTTTCTTCAAATTTTTTCATCTATTGTGCTGCAGCAAGCTAGTTTCCAAGTCTATGACAGATGCCATCTTATAATTCCACATAAATTCCTCTATCTTGATACTTTTATAGCTTACTCATCCTATAAGTCAGGAGACTACATGGTAATCATATCCTCTGATATTATGACCAAATTCAACTCTTGACCCTTGTGCTATATCCACCAGCACATGCTGCTTAAGACAGTTGTCCTTCAACAAATCCAAAAATTCAGTTCCCTTTGTACTGCATGCTGTGCTATTGTTGAAGTTACTCATATTTAGGAAGACCATATAATTTACCATCTAAACTAGAAGATTTTTGAGAAAGGGGAAGGGATATGGGGAAAACTGAAAATAATTAAAATTGTATAACCCCACATTGTTTTAAAACTGAATAAGAAACTCAAAGATAATCAGAGAGTTTCATGCCGAATATAGTATAGTCAACTATAAAAGTATCGGCGACTACTAGCATGAGCTAATGCACGTAGTCCAAGTACGTAGTACAAACTCGGGCAACTCACAGCAAAGGTGGTAAAGTTCTGATCGCTATTCTTGGTATTGTATTTTCCATAATGTAAAACACATTTCCTAGGAAATGTATGCTGTTATTACATTATGGTGGGAGGTCACTACCCAGACCGGTTTCAGCCTTTATTGAGGCTTCATCAGTGAGTAGTTAAACCAAATTAATACCAAAAGATATAGCAAAAAGAACTTATATAATCTGCTATACGAGTTGTCAAAAAGGTGCATCCATTAAGTTACTTAAATATAAAGAGCTAATAGGCTTCATTTCGGTGATATAAACATTATTTAAATTAAGGGGATATTAAATCCCACATTATTTTAAAATCGAATAAGAAACTCAAAGATTTTGACAACTCGTATAGCAGAGTATATAAGTTCTTTTCGCAATACCTTTTGGTATTAATTTGGTGTAGCTACTCACTGATGAAGCCTCAATAATGGCTGAAACCAGTTTGGGTAGTGACCTCCCACCATAATGTAATAGCAGCATACATTTCCTAGGAAATGTGTTTTACATTATGGAAAATACCAAAAATAGCGATCAGAACTTTACCACCTTTGCTGCGAGTTGCCCGAGTTTGTACTACGTACTTGGACTACGTGCATTAGCTCACGCTAGTAGTCACCAATACTTTTATAGCTTACTATACTATATTCAACATGAAACTCTCTGATTCCAATCTTTGAGTTTCTTATTCGGTTTTAAAACAATGTGGGATTTAATATCCCCTTAATTTAAATAATGTTTATATCGCCGAAATGAAGCCTATTGGCTCTTTATATTTAAGTAAAATTGTATAATATTTAGAAATGTTTATTTCTTTACTAACACACTGGACTTATAAAATAGTTCTATTAAAAACAATGTATGTCCATGTATCAGTACTACCCCAAAATTTGTATTATATTTGTATTATAATAAAGTGACAAGAGCAGTTGATGAGAGAAAGGCATATACTGCCATTTTTTTTGCATTTTGCAAAGGCATTTGACAGGGTGTCACATGATAAGCTGATATTTAAGAGTTGCAGCACATGGGTTTAGATGTCAGGTTAGTCAACTGGATTCAGGATTGGTTGTCTGATAGATATCAGAGAGTTGTGTATGGTGGAGCGATATCAAGGAAGCAGAAGGTTACAAGTGGGGTTCCACAGGGCTCAGCACAGGGACCTGTATTTTTCAACTTTTATATCAATGACATTGTCAATGGATTGCAGGGGGATGTTCCGTTGTTTGCAGATGATGTGAAGCTGGGAAGGGATATTAGTAATAATGCAGAAGTAGCAACCCTGCAAGAGAATTTGAATAAACTAGACAGATGGGCAAATGAATGGGGGTTCCAGTTTAATGCAGCAAAATGTAGTCTTGAAGTTTGGGATACATCAATGGGAGGCTGCATACTTGATTGGAGGAGCTGTAATAGAGGAAGTAGACAAGAGATCTGGGGGGTGATGATTGATAGAAACCTGAAATTTAGGGGACATATTATCATCTTGTCATCACTCCTTCCCGCTGTTCAACCAAGCAAAAAAACTCCTCAGTTTCAACCCTGTAACCACCTCTCAACAGTTTAAAAGTCTCAATCATATCACCTCTTCTTCTTCTTCTATCCACCAAACTCTGCGGTCCACATTCCCTCAGCCGATCCTCATAACTAACATTGTACAGTCCTGAAACCATCTTTGTTATCTGCCTCTGTATCCTTTTCACAGTTAATTTATCCCCTTCAAATCCTGGGGACCAATTTTTAGAACAATAGTCTAAGTGTGGTCTGATCAAAGTCTTATACGATGTAATAACTCTTTTATCTCTGCAGTCAGTGTCCTTCTCATTGACCGTTCTCGCGCTCACCACTCCATCAGGCAATGCATTCCATGGTTCAACCACCCTCCATGCAAAGAAACCACTCCTCACCCTCTTGCGCACAGTTTCCTTTCGTAACTTCCAGGGATGGCCTCTTGTCATCACTCCTTCCCGCTGTTCAACCAAGCGAAAGAACTCCCCAGTGTCAACCCTGTAACAACCTTTCAGCAGTTAAAAGTCTCAATCATATCACCTCTCCTTCTTCTATCCACCAAACTCTGCAGTCTACATTCCCTCAGCCGATCTTCATAACCAAAACTGTACAGTCCTGAAACCATCTTTGTACCCTTTCCACAGTTAATTTATCCCCTTCAAATCCTGGGGACCAAATCTGAAAACAATAGTCCAAGTGTGGTCTGATCAGGGTCTTATACAATGGAATGATAACTGTTTTATCTCTGCAGGTTAGTGTCCTTCTCATCATTGCAGTAATCCTCTGTGTTTTGCTTTCACCACCTTTGCAATATGTCCCCTAAATTTCAGGTTTCTATCAATCATCAACCCCAGATCTCTTGTTTCTCCCTGCTTCCTCCAGTATAACTCCTCCCATAGAGTATGCAGCATCCCATCGATGTTTCCCAAACCTCAAGACCTTACATTTTGCTGCATTAAACTGACACCCCCATTCATTTGCTCATCTATCTAGCTTATTCAAATCCTCTTGCAGGGCTACCACATCTGCACTATTACTAATGAACCTTCCAAACTTCGCATCATCCGCAAACAACTGAATATCCCCTTGCAATCCACTGGCAATTTCATTGATATAAAGGTTAAACAATATAGGTCCTAGTACTGAGCCCTGTGGGACCCCACTTGTAACCCTCTGCCTCCTTGAAACTGCTTCACCATATACAACTCTCTGATACCCATCAGACAGCCAATCCTGAATCCAGTTGACCAATCTGACATCCAGACCCATGTGCTGCAACTCAAATATCAGCTTATCATGTGGCACCCTGTCAAATGCCTTCGCTAAGTCTAAGAAAATTGCAGTATATGGCTTTCCCTCATCTAATGTTCTTGTAACTTTATTATAAAAGGCTAGCACATTGCTAAAACAAGAGCACTCTTTCACAAATTCATGTTGACTCTCACAGATAACATTACCCTCATCTTCCCAATGCTGTATATGGTCCCTCACTACTTTCTCCAAGATCCTAACAACTCAGCATTCATTATCAATTTCTTGAGAAATGGAAATTCAAATGCCTACATCCTCCTGCATTCAAATGTAACCCATTTCTTGAATACAGCTCTCTTCTAAAACTTTCCTACAGATTCTTGCTATCACTTCTCATTCCTTATCATTGCTCTTTCTCTTTTACTCCATATTATCATACTGTGGCACCATCTTCCCTCCGAACATTTTTGCTGCACTATCCTTAATATCAATCGCAAATCTCTTGCATTCTTTCTGCTCTCTATCATTCACCCAACAAGTAATCATCTGGCTTTCTCCTCTACACACCCTGAATCATCGAGTCTCCATACATAATACTCTGAATAAATTCATTCAATTTTTTCTCACTGGTATCCTTGACTCCTTTGGCTTTCAACAAGACCTACAGGAATGACTTGATTATATCTTTCTACAATGATTCACAACTTGAAGGACCACTGTTTATCAGTATCCTGTTTATCCTTCTTGAATTTCATTTCCTTTCTTAGGTATAATAATTTACAAATAAAACACCTCCTTTGATAGGATTCTACTTTCATACTCTTAAGCTGAGGTTTCTGGAATAAGTATGATAAGAATAAAAGAAATATTTATTAGCTAATTTAAATATTTACATTCCAATGTTTCACCAGTTTATTTTAGCATTATCTAGGCATTCAAGCAGCGTACTGTTAATAAAAATTCTTCTTTTATAGTTCAGCTAATTTATTAGCATTATTTTCACAGTGACTGAATTATTGTGAAATCAGTTCAATAACTTTCTGATTTACATCAGGGAATTTTACACATGATTTCTTCCTTTCTGGTTCTTTAACTATGAGGTAATATATATATATATATATTTATTTATTTATGTTAGCAATTATTATATTAACAAAACAAGAAATACATTAAACTCTCATAGAAGAGGGTGCTACAAAAAAACTATTTGTTATTAGCAAGCGTTTGCTGTAATATTAATACTTACTAATTAATAATAATTACTAACATGAAAAAAATATAAAAAGAATCAAGCTTATCCATAATTTAACAAATAAAAAAAAGAAATGGGGAGGATGAGGGAAAAATGTTTAGAAAAAAGTATAAATAACAAGAATTAGAACTTATTAGGGTAATAGTGATGGGTGTGCTGAAATAGTTTAATATTACTTACCATGTATTTATTCTGTAGTTACAGTTGTAACAATAATATCAGGTGGAAGAGTTCCAGTTTCTCCATGTTGTGCAATTTTTGTTTTGTGTTTAGATCCTGCCAAATGTGATTCCAACTGAGCTTGTGAGGTCATAGTGGTGTTACAAACATTGCAAGTAAATTTTTGAATTAGCTTCTTCTGTTGAGAAGGTGGAAGTTTATAGGGTACTCCAACAGGTGGTCTAAATTAAAAGTGAAATTTATATGTAATGACTGTTTTACATATTTTTTAAAAAAAGAATAAAAATCTAAACGTGAATAGCAAACATAAGCTTGAAATCTGAATTGTGTTGCTTTTAATAAGCTACAGGACATCTCGTTCCCACTCAAGTTCTGTTGTGGGAAGGGGTAATTACCTACTAGATAACCAACTTTAGAATGACTACTTTTCATATTCGAGGGAGTCCAGGTTCAAGGATATTTAGTGAACATTGTTCATTCGCAATGCTGCTGAAACATATGTCATTTTTTAAAGTTTTTGCTAATAATACAGAGTTAATTTTTTGTATTTGTTTTCTAAGTGTGTGAGATAAGCTGAGTTATCTGTGAGAGTCAACATGGATTTGTGAAGGGGTGCTCTTTTTTTAGCAATATGCTAGCCTTTTATAATAAAGTTACAAGAGCATTAGATAAGGGGAAAGGTATATACTGCCATTTTCCTACACTTAGCAAAGGCATTTCACAGGGTGCCACATGATAAGCTGATATTCAAGTTGCAGCACATGGGTCTGGATGTCAGATTGGTCAACTGGATTCAGGATTGGCTGTCCAATAGGTATCAGAGAGTTGTGTATGGTGGAGCAATATCAAAGAGGCAGAGGGTTACAAGTGAGGTTCCACAGGGCTCAGTTACTGGGACCTATATTGTTTAACCTTTATATCGATGACATTCTCTGTGGATTGCAAGGGGATATTCGGTTGTTTGCGGATGATGCGAAGCTGGGAAGGGTTATTAGTAATGGTGCAGATGTAGTAGCCCTACAAGAGGATTTGAATAAGCTAGATAGATGGGCAAATGAATGGGGGTTCCAGTTTAATGCAATAAAATGTAAGGTCTTGAGGTTTGGGACACTGCATACTCTATGGGAGGAGTTAAACTGGAGGAAATAGGGGAGACAAGAGATCTGGGATTGATGATTTATAGAAACCTGAAATTTAGGGGACATATTGCAAAGGTAGTGAAGGTAACATAGAGGATTGCTGCAATAATGAGAAGGACACTGAGCTGCAGAGATAAAAGGGTTATCATTCCATTGTATAAGACTCTGATCAGACCACTCTTAGACTACTGTTCTCAGATCTGGTCCCCAGGATTTGAAGGGAATAAATTAACTGTGGAAAGGGTACAGAGGCAGATAATAAAGATGGTTTCAGGACCATACAATGTTAGTTATGAGGATGGTTGATGGAGTGTGGACTGCGGAGTTTGGTGGGTAGAAGAAGGAGAGGTGATATGATTGAGACTTTTAAACTGTTGAGAGGTGGTTACAGGGTTGACACAGGGGAGTTCTCAAGACTCCATCCTGCTTGGTTGAACAGCGGGAAGGAGTCATGACAAGGGGCCATCCCTGGAAGTTACGAAAGGAAACTGTGAGAAAGAGGGTGAGGAGTGGTTTCTTTGCATGGAGGGTGGTTGAACCATGGAATGCATTGCCTGATGGAGTGGTGGGAGCTAGAACAGTCAATGCATTTAAGGAGTGGTACGATAGACTTTGTGTTTCCTAGGAGGGAACTCCCTCAATGAGTCTTAATAAACTCGTGTTTCTTAGAAAGGACCTCCCGTGATGAGTCTTTCGACTCGATGGAGGCCTGAATAATAATAAAAAATAATTAATCACAAGTAAAATGTGTATTCCTTGAACTATATATATTGTCGGTATGGCACCTATGCATAGCAGAACAATGGCAGCCAAGATATCTTTGTTGAGCAAGCTAAATTTGCATGGCCATTTTGTCCAGGGAAAAATTTGTGACATACTCATTGCAAAAGTTAAAAGGTTTGTGGAAGGAGAGAGAAAAAGGTGAGTGAGTGGGTAAAAAATGTTTTGAGAGTGAATGCAGAGAGAGCAAATTTGTGATAGCAGAGTAGAGAGTACTGATAGAAGACCAGAAAATGTAAATATCAGTGATAATACTGAAAGTGCTATGGCAGAAGTTCAAGAGAACACAGAAGACCTGAATAAAGAAATAGCATGCTTGCAAGTAGTCCTTTGCAGGGCAAAGCATGAGATTGAAAGGCTGCAGAAACAGCAAGAGATCAGTTGAACTGAGAACAGCAAAAAAGCAATAGGTCCAAACAAAAAAAGGAAAGAAAACTGTAGGAATAAACATGAGAAAGAATGTAAGCAGATAATTTTCTTCATGAAAGCACTATAAAATCTTATTTTTCTGTGAAAACTAATGACAGATGAGAAGGAGGTATCGTATGAGGGAGGATGTGAAACAGTTACTGGAAGAAGCAAAAAAAGAAGAAGTTTGTAAGTTTACTGCCCCCACTATGACAGAGTTGAACCAAGAAGGAGGGTGATGATAGCAAATGAATCAATATGCAGGTTGTGTAGTGAGAATGATGTAGAATTTGTGAACCAATGGGCTGAGTTTGATAGATAGAAAGACTTGTACAGTGCTGATGGTCTGCACCTAAATGGATTCAGAGGTAAGTGTCTAGAGAGAGCTTTATTCACTGAGAGTGTATTCTCTGCAGCAGAATACTGTGCCCTCGTCTCGAAAAGAAGTGTACACACACTAACATCATAGACACCCAGCTAAACTCTACCAAGCATACAATCAGTGGGCACCTGAAATGAGCACCCCTCTCCCCTGGTTGCCTGTCCTATCCACATTGCTCCACCAAACATACAGAAAAGACAAGCCTCAATTAAAGAATTTAATGAAGTGATGAGCAACCCACTCCTGACCCTGCACCAGACTCAAAAATCCACCTAGTCTTTGCCTAAAATCAAGAAATCCTTTTTTGGTCTATGGAAAAACTCTCTTCAGCCTTACCATCAACATCTGACATGTGGAGAGAACACTGATCTAACAAATGGCTTCCTGGTTGAACTGTAATCTGCAGCTGGTTTGGTTAGATACCTCGTCAACAGGATCACAACTAACTAGGGCAGATGTGGCTACTTACTACACAAATAGAAACTGTCAGACCACCCTTATTGTGACTGTCCCCCCCCCCCATAGTCCAGATGATCACTCATATTGTGAACAACTGCCAAATGTGCCAATTTTATGGTAACCTCCAAGACATCCACGAGGTGATGGATGAAGCCCTAGTATCCTTGGCTGGATTGGCTTTCTGGACTAGAGATTAACCTATAGCTGCATTGTATTTTTTTCCATAAGAATAAATATTATCAAGATTAAATAAATATTATTAAGATTATCCATAAGAATATATAAGTCAGGAAAACTAAATAAATTAGGGCAGATGCGGATTAGTGTGAAGGGATAGTCAATTCAAGATATAAAGATGGTTGTGGGCCTAAGAGGACACTAGAGTTTCTATATACTAATGCTAGAAGCATCAGGTATAAGAGGGAGGGAGGGAGGAGTTTTGGGCATTGGTTAGTGCAACCTTGCCAGAAATTATAGACATTAGTGAGACTTGGCTAACAATAGATGACTACTAAGTTACAACAAGGATAAAATGTGATGGATTTAGTATTTTCAGGAAGGACAGAGTACATAGAATGAGGGGGGTGGGTTACTGCTGATGATTTGCAGCCAAGAAGAGGGAGTCAGTTGGGCAGATGTCAGTTCTTTTGAGTCAATATGGTGTGAGATTGAGGCCAATAGTGCAAAATATAAAATTGGTTGCTACTATAGCCAGGGATGATGTGGATGACATGCATCAGCTGATTAATACAATGAGTGCGAGCCGAGTAATTATTATGAGAGACTTCAACTTCGGGAACAAAGGGTGGAAGGAGAGAAAATTACACACCAGGAAGGAAGGAAATGAAATTTATACACTTACTGAGAGATAATTACTTAAAGCAGAATGTGATGGAGGGGACTGGGAGTCTGATTGTGTCCAATCCTGTTGTAGGATCAGAAGACCTGTTCATAATTAAGTGACTGGTGAAAATAGCATGTGATTTTGTTACTTGGGAAGTAGTAAAACATGGAAAAATTCCAGGTCAGGATGGTAAAGCAAGTAGGAGTTAGATTGGGAAAAGTGATCATGTGATATTGACTTGTGAAGTAGCAAAACATAGTTCTGGATAAGAAGGGGTATATACGGTGGTGAGCTATAAAAATTTTAACAAAGGGCTTGCATCGTCGAGTAAAAAAAAAAAATGACCTAACTTAACCCTTATAATACTTATATTGCGACTTTGTAGAACTTCTGACAGATATGATAATTCCTGTAGGATATCGATCATTAATGCTAGATCTTTTAAAAATTCCAAATTGAGAATTCGGTTTAAAAAGCACTTATATTTATTGTTCAATGCAAAATAAAGCTGGATAATTTCTGCACAAAGCAAGAGTTGCTCGTAAACTGCAAGCTGCCCATCGTGGTCCAAACACACAGCCTATTTTTAAAATTTCGATACCAACTCAAAGAGTTTAAGGAGTGGTATGATAGCCTTTGTGTTTCTTAGGGGGGGGAGACCTCCCCTCGATGAGTCTTGACAGACTTTATGTTCTCAAGAAGGACCTCCCACGATGAGTCTTTTGACTCCATGGAGGCCTGAATAATAATAATAATAATAAAGTCTTTTGCAATCGTATTTAATTCTCGTTGATTTTTTGGTGATTGATGATAAAAAGCATATAATGTATCCATAAATATTTCAAAATGATATATATTTTTAATGTTTTGTATCGAATTGTCTAATGCTAAGTGTAAACAATGAGCGCAATGCCAAATCACAACTTTGGGAAATTTCTGTAGAAGTTTGATTGCAACACCTGATTTGTTTCCTAACATTACACTAGCTCCATCAGAACAAAATGCAATGAAATGATTTTTTATATAGTTATCAGAAAATCCACATGAATTTAAAGTAGCAATTATAGTAGCATGTATACATTCCACGGTGGTATTTTCTAGTTCTACAAGATTATTAAACAAGAAGAACAAGGGGTTTGCAAATTTGAGAAAATTTGCACAAAGCCCCTTATAGCTCACCACTGGGTATATACAGGGTGTTTGGGATAAATTTGATATTTTTATAATTAATTATATTTTTCCGTAAGTTACATGTATTAACACACACTTCTCTTCATTTAAAAGTTTGGACCCTTCTTCATTCACATACAAGATGTCAGAAAGGATGGATAGCTGGAACCCACCTGAATCATGGAAGAGAATAACTTGTATCATGATGATTCGTGCCCGCCATCAAAATAAGGATATTACGACTGCTGCCCAATGCTCCCTGAATACAGTAAAAACAATCAGGCATGAACTAGAGACTTGCAATGGTGACTACGAGGATGTAGCAAGAAGAAAGATCCCTAGCAGACGATCTGATTGCGTTCGTACAGCAGAATTCCTCGCAAATCTGCAGGAACAGGTGTTGAAGAACCCTGGCATTGGAATTCGGGCTTTGTTCGTGGAGTTGCTAACTGTAGTCAAGCCCTGGATAACAAGGGTAGGCAATGGTAGGCCGTATGTATGGCAGCAGGATTCGGCCCCTTGCCACACCTCTGGGAAAAGTCAAAAATGGTTGTCTGAAAATTTCTACGACTTCACCAGTCCAAATGTTTGGCCTCCAAACTCCCCAGACCTTAACCCCATGGATTATTTTGTATGTGGCGCAGTTGAAAAAGACCCCAATCGCACTTCCAGTAATACAAAAGCCCAGTTAATGGATAAAATTAAAACAGTTTTTGCGGCCCTCCCAGGGAGACTGTAGCATCAGCTTGTTCGAGGTTCCGAAGCAGAATTGAAGCTGTGATCGATGCTAATGGTGGTTATTTTGAGTAAATCTTGTTGATAGTATTGTAATTAACTCTGCCTGTAATGTTTTTTTGTCAATTCATTAAATTTAATAGATACAAAGAAGATTTTCTTTTTCCTTACGAAACTGTCAAATTTATCCCGAACACCCTGTATAAAATCGTCTGCATAAAGCAAAGAGCTGACATTAACATTTCCAATTTTGATACCAGGTTTAATACCATTTTCCTTCATAATGTGGTCTATATAGATAATGAATAACAGAGGGGATAATGTACATCCTTGACTGACACCAGATTTAACATTAAACCATCTTCCTGTACTTCCTTCAATTTTAACTGCTGACTTACAACTGAAATAAGGACTAGGTATGTTGCTTCTCGTGGAAAGGCTTAGATGTTGGTTATGCATTTACACTATATTATTTCAGGAAATTAAAACGTACTAGGATATACATTAAAATAAATTTTAATATATTTCTATATTTCGGCAACGTCACGCTGTCATTTTCAAGAACTTAGGTACAAGATACGTGCATGCAGGCACAGCAAAAACAATAAACGAGTAAGAAGAATGAAGCTATTATTTCTCCTAAAGTCCTGATGGTGCCCTCTAGCGGGCGATGTTGGTATTCTTGGGTGATTGGGCTGAAGGTCTTCTGATGTAGGTTTCCCAAATTTGAGGAAGTCTTATGCAGCCAAATTTGTTGAGGTTTGGCTTGTTTCTTAGGGCTGAAGATGATTCTATGAAAAGCCTTTCATATCTGTATTTGCTACGGTGTATTATCCTGGCTTTTTTTCCACCGTATTCTATGGCAGGTATCCAGAGCATGGTCAGCAAGACCAGAGTGGCTGTATTGGTGAAACCGGATGTAGTCCTTGTGTTCTGAAATTCTGATATTTGCTGTCCTGCCTGTTTGGCCGAAGTAGGACAGTTTACAGCTGCAAGGGACCTGGTACACACCAGGTAGGTCTAGGGGAGGAGGTTGGTCTTTTATTGAGCGGATAAGGGATGCCAATTTTTTATATGGTTTGTAACAAGAAGTTAAGTTATGTTTTTATAGGATTTTTGTGATTTTTTCTGAGGTGCCTCGGATGTAAGGTATGGTGATGAATTTAGAGTAATCCTTGTTGTGAGGGGGAGGGGGGGGGTTGTGGTTTACTGGTTTTAATATTTTTGGGATTTTTTTGGGGGGGGGATAGCCATTGGCTGAGAACGTGTTGAGGATGTGGTTTCGTTCTGTGGTTAGGGCATTGTCATTCGAGCAGATAAGTTTAGCCCTGTTGTGTAGTGTCTTAATGACTCCATATTGTTGTGAGGGATGGGGTGGGTTTGTTGGTGAATGTATCTGCCTGTATGGGTGGGTTTTCTATATACTGAGAAAACCAAGTTTCCATCAGGCTGGCGGGTGACTAGTGTGTCTAAGAACGGAATGCAGTTGTTTTTTTCCTCTTCCAGGGTGAATTTGATTCTGGGGTGTTAGTTGTTTAAGTGTGTTAAGAAGGAGAGGAGTGCATCGGAGCCATGTGGCCAAATAGCGAATACATCATCTACATAGCGAAGCCAAATGGTTGGTTTTTGTGGGGCAGAGTTCAAGGCTTGCGCTTCAAAAGTCTCCATATAAAAGTTGGCCAAGGGTGGGGAGAGTGGAGAACCCATGGCTGTCCCCTCTATTTGTTTGTAAAATTTTCCTTGCCAAACAAAATAGCCTGAGTTCATTGTGAACTGAAATAGGGCTGTGATATCGGGAGGAAATTTAGATTGGATTAGCTCTAAGGATTCTTTGAGAGGGACATTCGTAAATAAGGAGGAGACATCAAAACTGACCATTATGTCAGTGTGTTTGAGTGTAAGGTTTTCTATGCTGGCTTTGAAGTGGGCTGAGTTTTTTATGTATGAAGGTGTGTTGCCAGTATAGTGTGAGAGCTTTGGCCAAATGTTTAGCTAGTTTGTATGTGGGGGAATCAATGCCATCCACTATGGGACGTAATGGCACATTTTCCTTGTGAATTTTTGGGAGTCCATAAATATGGGGGGGTATGGAGTTATATGGTTTTAGTTTGTTGGTGATTTCCACAGGCCAAGAAGTGACCTTCTTAAGGAGCCTGTGGAGTTTTCTAATTTGTGAGTTGGTGGGATTGTATTCGATAGGGAGGTAAGTGGCACGATCTAACAATAGAGATTTCAGCTTACCTGTGTAATCTTTTTGGTTCAGCAATACTGTGGCATTCCCTTTGTCAGCTTTGGTGATTATTATTTTCTTGTTTTTCTTTAATTCTAATAGAGATTTAATTTCTTTACTGGGCATGTTGGTTTTAGGTGGTTTGGCTTTGGTCAGAACACAAGCTACATCTAGTCTAATATCGTTGGCGATGTGGCTTGGGAGGTGTCGGATCCCACATTCAATCCGTATCATGATATCCTCAGCAGGTATTCTTTTGGGCGCAATGGCGAAGTTGTGGCCACGTGCGAGGGCATCGAGTGCTTCAGGTTTCACACTTAGTGACGACAGATTCACTACCGTATTGGTAGGAAGTTGCGGTTTAGAGATCGCAACCTTTTTTAAATTTTCGAATTTTTTGATGTGTCGATCTCGGACTAATCTAAACTCTTTCTCCGCTGCAGTGCACGAGATGTCGCGTAAAACTGACCAAATTTCATGGCTTAAGGTGCTTGAAAGGTTTTCACCAATACAGCCACTCTGGTCTTGCTGACCATGCTCTGGATACCTGCCATAGAATATGGTGGAAAAAAGCCAGGATAATACACCGTAGCAAATACAGATATGAAAGGCTTTTCATAGAATCATCTTCAGCCCTAAGAAACGAGCCAAACCTCAACAAATTTGGCTGCATAAGACTTCCTCAAATTTGGGAAACCTACATCAGAAGACCTTCAGCCCAATCGCCCAAGAATACCAACATCGCCCGCTAGAGGGCACCATCAGGACTTTAGGAGAAATAATAGCTTCGTTCTTCTTACTCATTTATTGTTTTTGCTGTGCCTGCGTGCACGTATCTTGTACCTAAGTTCTTGAAAATGACAGCGTGACGTTGCCGAAATATAGAAATATATTAAAATTTATTTTAATGTATATCCTAGTATGTTGTAATTTCCTGAAATAATATAGTGAAAAAAAAAAAAAAAAAAGTATATTGCTTGATATAATGCCCCATTGACATCAGTGAGGCACTTTGTCATATGCCTTTTCCAGATCTACAAAACTTAAATACAGATCTTTGTTATATTCCCATGATTTCTCAACTATATGTTGTAAAGTGAAGATCTGATCCTGACAGCCTCTATTTGGGTTGAATCCAGCTTGTTCTTCACCAAGCTTTTCTTCCCTAATCCTTCTCAAACGTTTCTCAAGTATACTTGCGTAAATCTTACCAGGAACACTCAGGAGAGAAATACCTCTATAATTCTCACATTCAGTTTCATTTCCCTTTTTATATATGACTACTACGAGAGCTCTACTCCAATCATCTAGAATTCGTCCCGCTGTCAAGCCTTCTGAACTATGCAGTGCAGCCAGTGTATAAGACTTTTATACCTCCATACTTGAGTATTTCTGGTCGAATATCATCTATTCCTGCTGTCTTTCCACATTTCAGCCTTTGATGGCTTTTTCTTCTTGAAGTATGGTTATGCATTCCTGACTGCATGCCTGATGAGTGTTTTTTAACACTGTGCTATCACTGCTTATTTCGTTTAACAATTTTTCGAAATAATTACTCCATATTTCAAGGATATCTTTTTCTCCAGTTTCCATGTCATCTTTATTATCTCTAATTCCTTTTACAGCACTCTTTCCTCCATTTCTGAGCTTCTTCAATGACCTCTAGAATGTCTTGACACCTGCTTGATATTTATTTTCTATGTTCTTATCACAGTCTTCCCATGACTTTTGTTTAGCTAGTTTTACACAGTGTTTAGCTTTCTTACATTTGTCTCTGTATTCTCTAAGAGTAGAAATGTAAGAACGCTAAACACTGCATAAAACTAGCTAAACAGGAGAGCAAGATAACAATATATTACATATAATTTTATTTTGTTTATTGGTTGATTAAAATGTTTCGGATTCATACTCATGATGGTGCACTGACTTCAATATCATTATGTTGGATTCTAAAGAATGAAGCTCTAATATAAAAAAAAATATAATATTTATTGTAAACATAAATATATATATACAATAAACTGAATTATATATGTTAAGCAATTCTCTTTGTCTCTCTAAGAAGATCTGATATTCAAATTCCCTGTAGAATTGCAATTAGTAAATTCTAATATTTTATACATCTAACTCTTAATTTCTAATTATGAACCATTCTAGAATTACACAGTATAAGCTCAAAGAAAACATCTCTCACTTTTTGACCCTCTTAGTTAAATTCATTTCTGATGGCTAACATTAAATACTATACAAAATAAGAACATAGCATTCAGCTAAAAGTTCTGAAGTTTCGATTGACCCTACAGGTACTTCCTGTCATCTTTATCTTCTATTTCCTTTTTTTAGTTTCTACTTACACACTCATTCAGCCTGTCTTACCTCTGAAATTCCTGCTATCAAAAAAAAAAAAAAAAAAAAAAAAAAATGAAGTACATCCATGTATCTCTTCTAGTAAGAAAGTTTCCTTAAACACACCTCTTATTCATTTCTGCCGAAGTAGATATGAAGATAAATGGTCAGATAATAGGAATACATTTACCTCAGCAGTTCTAAAGGCAATTCCAATTAAAATAACTTTACTACGGATTCCATTCAGCAAATTTTTTTCTCCCTTTCCAGCTCTTCCCTTCTAGCTTGCTGGCATTTTTCTTACTCAGCAGCAGCTGTACAAAAAAATTGCAAATAATGCACAAGTCTGAAATTCAGCATGAAACTCGAGTGACAAAATGGATACTATCACTATGCCACTTGCAAGTTGCATTAATGTATGGCATAGGAAATTACTATAAACAACAAAATATAATAAACATGCAATGTTATTTCTATGTTATTTCCCTAAGAATTGTAACATATGATAAACAAGTTTGCTAGTGAAATATATTTAAGTCTCCTTTTGTTAAGCTACTGCTTAACCACATAGCAGTTTCGATAATATGAAGTGGACGATAAAGAGCCAAGAGGCTATTTTTCCGGCGGCATAAATTAAGTTAAGGGGATAATAAATCCCTCATTATTTTAAAGCCGGATATGAAACTCGGAGATCAAAATATATCGAAATCTAAGAGTTTCATGCTGAAGAACTATCGGCGAATCCAAGCATAAGTCTACACCTGGGTAGTACAACACTGGGCAACTCGGAGCAAAGGTGGAGCAAGCTTCCTCACTATCCTTAATATTTTCTCATAATCTAAAACACAGCTCCTACGAGATGTATTACTGTTTTACATTATGAGGAGAGGTCACTACCCAGACGGGTTTCGACCTTTATTGAGGTCTCATCAGTGAGTAGGTAGACCTGGAATACCAAGGTTTAAGTGATCTGAAGTGGATATTATTATTTACAAACAAGTTTAAAATAATGATGTTTATGAAAATTTATACTTAGTATATCAGTATATGGGGAACTGGACAAAGAGATTTATTTGTGCCTATTTGGTGCAACAGAAGGTTCTACTAAGGTAGAAGTAGAGGAAGTTTTTGAGGTTTTAGAGAAAGCAACTGACAATGAAAAATGAAAAGTTGGTCCTTGTTGGAGATCTAAATAGCAGAGTAGGAAATGATTATCAAACATACAAAAATATTTTGGGAAAATTTGGACAAAAGAGCAAAACTAATGGCAAATACCTGCTGGATTTCTGCTCAGATCATGGACTGGATATTACTAATACAATGTGCCAATCGAAAAATGTACACAAATTCAAATGGAAAGAAGAGGCAAAGAATAAGAAAACTCTCATTGACTACGTTATTGTTAACAGAGATGTTTTATCTCTGGTGCAGGACACTAGAAAGTACAGAGGATATGAAATTGGAAGTGATCACCATTTAGTCTTGAGCAGGAAAAAATTCAATTTCATATTGAAAGGAAGAACATGCAAAAAAAGTTGAGCAGCTCTCAGATATGAATTGTAGACTAAAGTACACAAACATTATTGAAGAAAAAATGAAAGAGCGAGAGAATAGGAACCAAACCTTGGAGATTCAGTGGCAAGCCCTGGAGAAAATATTGATTGATTCAGCCAGAGAGGCATGTGGTGAGGTTGTCTGCAAGAATAGAAAAATCAGAACTCTATGGTGGACACAAGAAGTTAAAGAGGCAGCAAAGGAAAAGAAGAAAGCATATCAAAAGTTCCTAGCAAATAAGTCAGCTTGTGCTCTTAGAGAATACAGAGACAAATGCAAGAAAGCTAAACACTATGCTAAACTAGCAAAACAAAAGTCATGAGAAGACTTTAGTAAGAACGCAGAAAATAAGGATCAAGAAGGTGGCAAGAAATTCTGGATGTTGACAAAAAAACTCAGAAATGGAGGAAAGAGTGCTGTAAAAGGAATTACAGATGATAAAGGTGATATGGAAACTGGAGAAAAGATATCATTGATATATGGAGTAATTACCTCGAAAAATTGCTAAATGAAATAATCAGTGACAGCACAGCGGTAAAAAAACACTCAATATGCATGCAGTCAGGAATACATATCCATACTTGAAGTAGAAAAAGCCATCAAAAGCCTGAAATGTGGAAAGGCAGCTGGAATAGATGATACTGACCAGAAATGCTCAAGTATGGAGGTCTAAATGTCTTACAGTGGCTGCACTGAATAGTTCAGAAAGCTTGGACAGAGGGATGAATTCCAGATGATTAGAATAGAGCTCTCATATTACCCATACTTGAAATAGAAAAAGCCATAAAAAGCTGAAATGTGGAAAGGCAGCTGGAATAGATGATATTGACCAGAAATGCTCAAGTATGGAGGTCTAAATGTCTTACAGTGGCTGCACTGCATAGTTTAGAAAGCTTGGATAGAGGGATGAATTCCAGACGATTAGAGTAGAGCTCTCATATTACCCATACATAGAAAGGAAAAAAATACAATGTGAGAATTACAGAACTATTTCTCTACTGAGTGTACCTCTTAGATTTATGACAGTACACTTGAGAAACGGTTGAGAAAAATTGTGGAAGAGAAGATTTGTGAAGTACAAGCTGGATTCATGCCAAACAGAAGATGTCAGGATCAGATTTTTACCTTACAACAAATTGTTGAGAAATCATGGGAATATAAAAAAGATCTGTATTTAAGTTTTGTAGATCTGGAAAAGGCATATGACAAGGTGCCAAGAGAGAAGCTATTCAAAATGCTACAGTTGTATGGTGTCAATGGGACATTATATCAAGCGACATGTAGTCTTTATTTGAGTTGTAAGTCAGCAGTTAGAATTGAAGGAAGTACAGGAAGATGGTTTAATGTTAAATCTGGTGTCAGACATGGATGTACATTATCCCCTCTGTTATTAATTATCTATATGGATCACATTATGAAGGAAAGTAGTATTAAATCTGATATCAAAATTGCAGATGTTAATGTCAACTCTTTGTATTATGTGGATGATGTTATACTTCTAAATAAATCCAAGTCTGCAAGATTCCCTGACTAAATTGAATAACTGTTGAAATAGATAAGGTATGAAGGTCAGCAACAAGATAAAGACAACAGAAATAGGCAAAAGCATTAAAAATGGGTGGTTGAACCATGGAATGCATTCCTTGATAGAGTGGTGGGAACGGTCAATGAGTTTAAGGAGTGGTATGATAGGCTTTGTGTTTCCTAGGAAGGACCTCCTGCATCGAGTCTTTTGACTCCTTGGAGGCCTAAATAATAAAAATAATTCAAGGAAGCATAGGGTTACAAGTGGGATCCCACAGGGCTCAGTACTGGGAACTATATTGTTTAAACTTTATATCAATGACATTGTCAGTGGATGCAAGGGGATATTCAGTTGTTTGCGGATGATGCGAAGCTGGGAAGAATTATTAGTAATAGTGCAGATGTGGCAACCCTGGAAGAAGATTTGAATAAGCTCTTGGAGATCTTGAAGAAGATCTGGGGTTGATGATTGATAGAAACCTGAAATTTAGGGGACATATTGCAAAGGTGGTGAAGGTAACACAGAGGATTGCTGCAATAATGAGAAGGACACTGACCTGCAGAGATAAAACAGTTATCATTCCATTGTATAAGACTCTGATCAGACCACACTTGGACTAATGTTCTCAGATTTGGTCCCCAGGATTTGAAGGGGATAAATTAACTGTGGAAAGGGTACAAAGGCAGATAACAAAGATGGTTTCAGGACTGTACAATGATAATTATGAGGATCGGCTGAGGGAATGTGAACTGCAAAGTTTGGTGGATAGAAGGAGAGGTGATATGAGTGTGACTTTTAAACGGTTGATAGGTGGTTACAGGGTTGACACTGGGGAGTTCTTTCACTTGGTTGAACAGCAGGAAGGAGTGGTGACAAGAGGCCATCCCTGGAAGTTACGAAAGGAAACTGTGAGCAAGAGAGTGAGGAGTGGTTTCTTTGCATGGAGGGTGGTTGAACCATGGAATGCATTGCCTGATGGAGTGGTGAGAGAGAGAATGGTCAATGAGTTTAAGGAGTGGTATGATAGACTTTGTGTTTCTTAGGAAGGACCTCCCACGATGAGTCTTTTGACTCCATGGAGGCCTGAATAATAATAATAATAAAATATCAACTGCATTGGCCTATAGAAAAAGTAAAACATTTCAGCTACTTAGGTACAATTTATAATGA